>NC_088888.1:16975634-17282561 GCF_037157495.1 Lathamus discolor
ACTTCTTTATGTTCCCCAGTCTGCTACTATCTATATCCCCAGCACCCACATGGATCACTAGGAGTGGGTAATAGTCCATAGAACTTACTAGAGCAGTCAGCCTCTCTGTAACATCCCTGATCCGTGCCCCTGGTAGGCAACACACCTCCCTTGAGACTTGGTCAGGCCGACAGACGAGTGCTTCTGTCCCTTTCAAAGCAGAGTCCCCTACTACTACGACCCGCCGCTTTTTCTTGGCAGCGCCAGTAGGGATCTTTACTTGTGCGTCAGCTGGCTGTTTCTGGTGCAAGTGCTTTTCCTCATTAGCCTCCTGCAGGACAGCAAAGCGGTTCTGCATGGGGACAACAGATTTAGGAGGAAGCCCCTTGCTTTTAATTCTCCTTTTCTTCTTTTTTTTTTTTTTTTTTTTGGCACTAATTCCCAGTTTCCTGGGTTAACAGCCTCCTTCTTTCCTTCATGAGCTGGAGGGGAAGCTTGAGGCCTGTGCACAGTATGGGGCTGGAGCAAGCAGTCCTGCTTCCTCTCAGCTACCCTGACATCTTGAAGCCCGCTAGTAGCATTCCGCAGCTCAGCCACCTGCTGCAGGAGGACCTCCACCAGGGAGCACCGAGTGCAGCCCTGCCCATCGTGCTCCTTTCCCTCACAAGACCAGCGCAGGCACCCTCTACACTCTGAGCTCTGCACTGCAGCCTCCCCTCTCATCTGCTCTGCCTGGGTGCCTATGCTGGCCACCGCCGGGACAGCCAGAGCAGAGCTCCCAGACCGGGCCCTGGTCACACGACGAATGCTCACCTGCCCGCACAAACGGCCTCACCCGGCTCGTAGTCGCTCGCTCTCCCTGGGGCAGGTTTTTACCCAGTCAGGGCTGGTGCCGCTGCTCCTGGCTCCGCCCCCTGTGAGTCCCTGCTCCGGTCAGTGGAGCGGCCGGCTCCTGGGCAGGTCCTGTCGAGGACTCGAGGCTCCCTCGGTGGCTCTGGCCGCTCTGAGTTGAGGGTCCTGGACGCTGATCTCTCCCCTGCTCCGGTGTTGAAGGCGTCCTCTCTTGAGCTACTAACCTCAGCAACTGACCCAATTGACATTTGTCTCATGAAATAATTCATAGCACCCATTTGGACTTCTTTTTGGAACTTTTCATTTGGGGAAAAAAAAAATTATCTCAACCAAACAAAGCTCAATCCTAGTTTTACTTTTCAATAAAAATGTTTTTACCTAAAATACTGTCCTGGATGTGGGAAGATTTCATCCTCTTTTCCAATGTCAATAACATAACTGTCTTCTCTAATGGACATAATAGTTACTTTGTGTCATGGTTACATTGTGTTTGGATTTCTTTTCCTGTGTTCAAAACACATAAAAATCACAGAATCACAGAATCCCAAGGGTTGGAAGGGACCTCAAAAGATCATCTAGTCCAACCCCCCTGCAAGAGCAGGGTAACCTACAGTACATCACACAAGAACTTGTCCAGGCGGGCCTTGAATATCTCCAGTGTAGGAGACTCCACAACCCCCCTGGGCAACCTGTTCCAGTGCTCTGTCACTCTTACAGTAAAGAAGTTCTTCCTGATGTTAACATGGAACTTCCTATGCTCCAGTTTACACCCATTGCCCCTTGTCCTATCACTGGATATCACTGAAAAAAGCCTAGCTCCATCATCCTGACACCCACCCTTTACATATTTGTAAACATTGATGAGGTCACCCCTCAGTCTCCTCTTCTCCAAGCTAAAGAGACCCAGCTCCCTCAGCCTCTCCTCATAAGGGAGATGTTCCACTCCCTTAATCATCTTTGTGGCTCTGCGCTGGACTCCTTCAAGCAATTCCCTGTCCTTCTTGAACAGAGGGGCCCAGAACTGGACGCAATATTCCAGATGCGGCCTCACCAAGGCTAAGTAGAGGGGGAGGAGAACCTCTCTTGACCTACTAACCACACCCTTTCTAATGCACCCTAAGACGCCATTAGCCTTCTTGGCCGCAAGAGCACATTGCTGGCTCATGGTCATCCTCCTATCCACCAGGACCCCCAGGTCCCTTTCCCCTTCACTACTTTCCAGCAGGTCACCCCCCAACCTGTACTGGTACATGGGGTTGTTCTTCCCCAGATGCAAGACTCTACACTTGCCCTTGTTAAATTTCATCAAGTTTCTCCCCGCCCAACTCTCCAGCCTGTCCAGGTCTCGCTGAATGGCAGCACAGTCCTCTGGTGTGTCAGCCACTCCTCCCAGTTTTGTGTCATCAGCGAACTTGCTGAGGGTACACTCAGTTCCCTCATCCAGGTCGTTGAAGAAAGTATTAAACAGCACCGGTCCCAGCACAGACCCCTGAGGGACTCCACTAGTCACAGACCTCCAGCTAGATTCTGCGCCATTGACCACAACTCTCTGCCTTCTGTGACCACCATTTAATGATATGATTTATCTAACCGTCAGTGAAGCTGAAGGAACAGAGCACAGGACAACTCATGCTAATCTTAAAAGGAAAATAAGAGAATATATACAAATTATATTACTAATATTTTTTTACCCATGTAGTAACATAATAACAAGGCCTGGATTCAAATATTCAAGAGATCGATCCTTTATAGTTTCATCTCACTTGTGTTTCATGGATGAAATTATTTGTCAGTGCTATACAAAGAAAATCCCATTTTACATTGTGGGGGCTTGTTACCTATTTGAATATTGATTGGCTTTTTTTTTTTTTTTTTTAAGCTTCTGTGATCAGCACTGTGCTAAATTGCTTAAGGAAATCATCCCCATTCATGCTTTTACCCTCTTTTCTTAGCCAAATTGAGTTGGTGCTAAGAGAGTTCCACTGCGAGAATGGTAAAAGCCTTTCTCTAGTCCTACCGAGGTGGAGGTTAACATTCTGCTTTCACACTGCAATATTATTGCAATTAAACAATAATAGCAAAGTTGTGGTTATTCTTATTGCTTAAATAAATGTTCACACACTCATGGCTTACCAAAATCCTTCCCAGGATTCATCTTCACACCTTGTCCATCGCTGATTGCTGAGACAGGTCCCTGCAGTATGCACAAGGCACAAGGAGTAAGAGGAACAGGAGGAGAGAGAAGCTCAAGAGAGGCTTGCTTTGACTAATCCCAGGGAAGGACTGTTAGGTGCCAATGATTAGGCTTTAATCAGGCCCAGTTCAAGAAGTAAGAAAAGATACTTACTAAAACCCATGAAGTGCATCTTTCTGGTTCTCAGGAAATACTATTCCAGGTTTCATTGCATTTTAGTCTAATAATAGTAATTCAGTACACAACAAACACACTTGTTTGCTATCTCTATAATTAAGTTCATGCATTAATAGAAAACACCACTTTTGTGCCACACCAGCTTATGCTGACTCATAAATCTTCCTTTTAAGCTGTGTCTGTAAGTATCCTTTTTCACTGAAACAGTAAATTTACTGGACTGATACTGATATCTTACAACTACACAACTTCTACAGTAGGAGCTCTTACTGTCTATGCTATACAGGGCATAGAGCCATGTTCAGATCAACGATTTCTTTTGTCATTATTGCTATTATCTACTATTAGTCAAGTACCAGCAATGTGCTAGGTCCTGTAAATACCACTAGCAGTGGCAGCCCTGTCCCACATATATGAAACCTTTTGAGTTTCAGTTTTAGTAAACCTTCTGAGCAGGTAATGACAGATATACCACCAACTAAATACTTTTAAACCTGGGGGGGTGGAAGCCAAGCGAGGATATGAAAAGACATAATTTAACGGGGAAAAAAAAAAACAAAACAGAGAAGGGAAACCCTTTGTTTTCTTCTTCCTTTTTTTTTTTTTTTTCCCTCCTCCTCCACCCTTCTTTTTTTTTTTTTTTTCTTTGGTTTCTTTGGGTATTATTTCCTGAAGAACAGGCCACAGAGTAGGATTTTACTCAATAGGGACAGGATAATACCCACCCACTATTATTGCCACTTACTGTCTCTGGGCAGCACGAATGAACTGAGTCTTTAAATGGGTTGTGAACAGGTAGAACAATAGGCCACATATAAATGAGAGGAACTGCATACACAGAGTTTCTCTGAAATTGTCTCTGAGATGAGATTCCTCTGGGTAGGTAAAGATATATGATTACAGATACAGGCAGAAAGAAAATAAGGCAGTATCTTGAAGATTGCAAGCAAACTAATGGAATACTTTTCTGATTAAAATGTCTTTCAGCCTGGTTTATCTGGTTTCTGTGGAAAATTATACTATGAATCTCCCCTTTTTCATCAAAACATTATTGGGGAGAGGGGTGTGTCATTATTTTACTTATCTGGGTGTTGACAGTATTTCAGTATTGTGCACTGGAAAATGAAGGTATCTAGATTCAACTGATGGAATGAAATTCAAAGTGCAGGGATTCTGATTTGGCTTGCTTTTTTATAATGACAGCTGGCAGAGAAAGGTTTTTATCAGGATTGCTACAAAGTCACAAGAAATTATTTGCTTTAACCTTCAAATATTTTATAGCTAGAAAATTTCTTTTCAGCCAGACTTCTGTAATTCTATAACTTAATTATAGCTGCCTTTGTAAAATAAGAAACATGTATTAAAAGAGCTAGACATTGACCTAGACTCATTTTACATACAAATTTACATAGCAAATAGTAATTTGAAATGGTAATCTTACTTCTTCCTCCTATAGCTGTTCCATTGGGTCAATTAATTTAGTCATCAGAAACAAGTTGCCCTTTAACACAACTCTGAGAAAGGCCAGAGCAAAACCAGGCTGCAGTAAAAGACATTTGCAAGGATGCTGAGCACTTGGGTTATGTGTTAGAGCTCCAAAACCTTTCTTAATGTACTGCAGATGTTCCTAAGCTTTGACTAATTTTAGCTATGTTTTCATTTACTATTTAAATAGCCATTGTGTTACAGTGTTGCCAAGAGAGTTTTTGAATCAGCTTAAGATGATGATTAGTTACATTATTTCATACAGAAGTAACTGAAAACACTAAACCTGTCAAAATGCTAATTGCAGGCCTACTGTACTGAAATCAGCAGCTAAACCAACATCCACCTTAGAAAACAGTTTTTATTCTTATGCTGAAATTATCACTACTGGTTAACCCACTGAGATATTCTGCTGGAAGGAAAGAACTGATACAAGTTGGGTCTCCAGAATCGATCATAAAACAGATGTTCCAAAGAGCCTGAAAACCAGAAAAGAGTATCTTCAGGTAAAGGCTCATAAATGCTTAATTTCCCTTGTCCCTTGGGCTTGCCAGTCTTTGAAAACTGACTGTTTACTATGGCATTCCCATTTACATTCTTTTTATAATTCAGCTCTCATACTTCAAAGTGCTGTCCTTAGGAGGAGTAGAGGACTCAATACTTGTGTGCTTGAAAGGCAGAAAACACTGGATCAAAGATTTCACCAAACATCGCTCCTGCTCTCAGTGTTAGCTGAAAGTGGGACTGGATTTTGCCTGCAACTGCAAATACAGGAAAAAAAAAAAAAAAAAATCTTCAATTTGAGTTAAACAGAACCTTTTATTTATTTGATGTGCCAGGGCACTGCTGATATTCAAACCACTATCACTGTTCTTTTGTACTGCCAAGCAGTTCCTAGAGGTTATGGCTACTATTGCCTAAATCAGGCACATTTGGGAGGAACTAATTCAAACAGATAACCAGAGAAAACACTTAAAGGGGCATGAGAAACTATCCAGAGAAAAAGAATCTGCTGGAAGTTTATTGCCCTTAATCCTGTTAATAAAATACACTCCTGGGCTCATTCTTCTGGATATTTTTCTTACAAGGGAGAGAAGAGGAGGGGAGGAGAAAGCAACTCTTCAACCAGGAGGAATGCCCTAGCAAACATGTGATCCTCTGTAACAGGGATATCATTCAGAGAATGACACAGGCGTAAGACTTGGGGCCTGCTGCAATGCAAGCTCTGCCTTCAACTTTATCCAATTAAAATAGCAACTTCTTACCTACAAACCCAGCTCTGGTTTTGTGTGAATGTACAAACTGTGAAGAAGGAAGAAATCAAGTCCTGATATTGTAAATAAAAACAAAGTACCCTTCAAGCCAATAACAAATCAGGACTTAATCTTACACATTTTTTGCCTGTTCAATAAGAAATTCAGAATACAATTAGAAATTCTTAATAAAGAAATTATATAGCTACAGTCCAACTCTGTATGTTATTCTTATATAAGAGATCGTGTATATCATGCATATAGGATATAAATACATTCTGCAAACTGTTTGCAGGCCAGCCCTCAACCTTCTGCCATATATGAAAGTTAGATCTGTGTTAACTCAGTGGCTGAAGCTGTGTTGGAAAAGAAAATATCGGGTTTTCTAACATTTATATGCCTTGGCCATTTAAGTTGACCACAGTACTAGAGCCGAAAGAAATAACAGTGCAAGAATGTTTTATGAACCACTGATACAGAAGAGTGTAATTTATCAGATCCAAAGAAAAACACTATCTGGCAGGGTCCAAAGTACTACTATTCATTACATATCTAAAGGCCACTGAGCAATAGACAGCACTATGCTCTTTTGCTCAATAGGTTCAAGCTTAACTGATTTTCATGGCTTCTTGACTGCTTTATGACTAGCAAGGCATCTTCCACATAGTGTTTTGTTACCAATTTGCACATAATCTAATAAAGTGACAGTAATAAATCACAAGTATCATTAATAAATCACCAACAAACAAAGCAGCACACTGGAAGCAATGTGGGAAATGCACAGATACTCTTCCAACTTCTTTGGTGAGTAAACAAACAGGCTAAACACACAATATTAGTTAAGAGCTGCAAGTTCAATTCACAGTAATACATACCTCTGAGCTGCAGGAGATTTTCTATTGTAGTTGGCAAACACTGCTTCTATGTTCCTTCAGGGTAGGTTCATACAGAAAAATAAAAAGATAAAAAAAGAAAATAAGTGAGAGAAAACAAAACTCAGATTGAGCAAACAAATGCTTGGAACACAATATAATCCAGTTTGGTGATGAGTATATGCTGTTGAAATCACCTTATAAATACCTGCAGCAGCTAAAAATGTCAGTGATGCCACTTCAAAGAGCAGTGCCCCTAAAAACAAGATCTTTGAAGTTTAGTTTTGTCTAGCCACGGTATGGTTAAGGTTATCACAATGTCTCTAGAATCTAGTTGGCATGCATCCATGAAAAGCACAAATACTTTCAAATGAGAAATTCAGGATTCATTTACTTCAGGTGTGGATTTAATGAAAGCTGGACATTTATCATGATAACAAACTTCCATAGGCTCCATACTAAACCCAGCTCCAAGATACATACAGCAGAAACAAAGGAGCCATTTTGACTTCATCATCACTACAAAAAATGCATAGGCTTCATAGCATTTACTTGAGGTGGAATCCTAGAAACACAAATCTGTAGCTGTTACACAAGTTAGCTGCTTGGGATTAATGCCAGACCTAGGTAGCACTTTCTTCTATAGCAAAGAACAAGACAAATTACTTAATTTTGGACCACTATGCACTAAAAGCCAAAAGATTTGTTTCTTTCACTTTTAGTTCCTAAATTTTTCATATAACTGGTAAAATTACAAGAGGAAATCACCTTCCCTGGAATTTTTGCACTCACCAAAACTTTTTGTAAATACCACAAGACAGCTTTTTCCTACAGTATTTTCAATGCAGTATTTGAAGGCTTTACTTGGGTTGATAAAAGGATAGTGTAAATTCTTGAACATGAATGTCAATCAAACTCCAATTAAACTTTTAGGTGCTGCTTGAGTAAATAAATGTTTGTGTCAGTGGCTTGAGCAAAATACCCAATTAGAGCCAATACTGAAACTATCTTTTCTCTCAACCTCAGAAACAAAGTTTGATTTAATGCTAACAGCAATGGACAAGAAATTAATAAGGTAGTGGCTAATACCAAAGTGAATAAGGGTTTTCCTTTCTGAAGACCCCATGGATTATTAGACCTTGGTTTGTCACTGCAAAGGGGACAGATACTACAAATGGCTGTTTAAAGCAAAAACTCCCTGTCTGTGAGGTAAAGCATCATCTTTTCATCTGTTCTTGAGAAATACAACTCCTTTAATCAAAACTTCATATATTTCCTTTAAGGTGGTGAGGAAAACTGGTGAGGCAGGACAGAGGAGCCAAGTGTGGTGAGGAAGCCACCAAGCTGCAAGGAGAGGAGGAGCAAGTTATCCCACTAGCACATGAGAAAGCCCCGCTCCTCTCTGCAGTCACCAGCCTGTAACAGCGGCCAATGTCCCCAGCATATCCAAAGGGCGAGATCTGTGAGTTTTAAATGGATGTCTTTGAATGGATTCTCTTTAGAATATTGTAATGCTGAGACAGCAGTGGAAGAGGGGCTTACTCCTCAGACGAAAATGCTGTGGGTAAAATGTGGAACATGGGACCAGGGCAGCAGTGCCACAGCCATGATTTGGACCTCAGTACCTCTGTGTTTATTTATGGAAAGCAAAGTGGTTTTGCTAAATTTAACTTGCTTCTACGTACTATGAATTTTACCAAAAGAAATCATTGCACAAAAATAAACATTTTCTTGAAAGAAAAATTAATTGATACAAAAAAGAACAAAGTAATCTCATTTTTTTTTTTTTTTAAAAGGGAAACCTTAAGGAAGTTAGTGTTACCAGAACAAACCTTTGGCTTAAAGCCATAAAATGTGACCATCATTCTCTCCTGTTCATCAGCATATGACTTCGTTATTTTTGGTCCAGAGGTCACTGCTTACTTTAAATGTGAATTTGGCTTTTGGGCAGAGGTGGCCTTGGGGACAGAAACTCAGCTGAACCATGGAGAGATACACATGCAAGTGAATATTTATAAAACTGCAAAAATGCCTAAAAGCTTCTGAAGGTAGAATAAGGTTTCCTGATGACATTTGCCCTGCACGTACTTCGTATGCAATCATTTGTTTTAAAGTGTTGTCTTTCATTAGTTTATTTATTCGCTTAAGCTACAGAAGTACTGCCTATTTTAATGCTTATTCTCACACCTGTGCAATAGTAAAGAGCTCCCCAAAACCTTAAAATTTTTCTCCTCAGGATGAACCCCTTCACAAATGCTTCCGATTGCAGTTAAATTTGATAATGTTCATCTCTCCTTTTAATTACCCTTATACGCTTGTCCCTTAAGGAATGTTTAAAACAGAAGATGCCTTTGCTTCCACCACTCCAGGACATCCCTTCCACATCTTCCAGGCAGGCCCAAAGTATAAAAGAAACTCACTTTTTCCCCCTGTGCAAAAGACAGCATCGAAGTGAGCTCTAATCTAAGCACTACCCTATCATTTCCCTGCCTCAGTTTGAGTGTTGCCCTTTGATTGTTTTACTCCTGAGGCGCTTACTTCACAACACCCCCAGTGAGCTCTGCAGCCGAAAAGGGAAGAAACAGTCCCGGAAGATGCAGTGCAGTGACACAGCATCATCCTCTTTGATGCCCAACCCTCCCCCCCCCCCATCCAGTGTGACGCCTGGTTTGCTCTGGGAGTGAAGCTCACCCCATACAGAGGGGCCCACACAAGGTTTGCTATGCTGCTTAATCCCATGGTGATGCCAGGGTGGGAGGGAACAGTGTGTCTGCTCTGGCTCCAATTAAGTCAGCGTGCAGGGGGACCTGAAGGGGGGTTAGGGGAGGGTCTGCTGGACCCACACTACTGCAGCTGCGTTGGAAGTGAATTCCCACATACAGGGTGCAGATGGGCTCTTTTTGGAGGCTGCAGATTCCAAATAAACTTTGTAGCAGCTGGGCAGGAGAGCCAGCAGAGCCTGGTATGTTTTGATGGGTTCTGTGGTTTTGCATATGGGAGTATTCCCTCCCCTTGCTAAAACCATGCAGATCCTTCTGTAAAGTCCTTTAAAAAAATCCATGGATTTTCTGAATGAGAAACTTGCCACCTGGGAAAACGGTGGTCAGGAAAGCACAAGAAGGGTGTTTTGGTGTGTTTTCATGGATTAAAACCGTATTTTGCTGGTTTGAGCAAGCAGGCAAATTGCTGACCTTTGTTCACATAATAAACCCATGCTCGTCCCTAACCTGCCCTGAAACAGCCAAGTGGGCCATGGAGCCTGTCAGTGAAGCTGCACTGATGAGCTTCACATTTTGAGGAGCTGGCCTTCACCAGGACCTGAAATCAAACATCTATATGGATGCTTTTCTGCATCAGCCCTATGGAGCTCAGTACTTGCTGGTTTGAGATGCCAGCATGTATCCAAAAACAAGGTTTGTGCCTGAGAGCTAGGATCTTTGAAAGCAAAGTATGATTTTTACAGCTCCACATGAAGCTTGAAGTGAGGGAAATCTGCACAATTAATTTTAGTTTAGCCAAGTAAAATCAAGTTGAAGAAAATTTCCTACTTCCAAACCTGCAACAAAATACACTCTGGGTGCCATTTTCATCAGTGAAATAAAACTAATGAGGTAAACATGCTGACTTCTTCTCAGAGGCTTATATGTTCAGTCATCTTTGAGCCTGGAGTTGAACGAGCGTTGCAAAAATTGAGATTCCCAGCACCTGAATCACATTGCAGAAATCATTTTGAGACAAACCAGCTGCACTGTAGCAAGGGGTTCTAATAGTACCTGTTAGAGGCAAGATACGTCCGTGCACATGTCTGCAGATATGAACAGGCAGGGACAGAAGACAGTGGTTTGATGCTGCACTGTCAGCCTCCCTGTGAAATAATACTTTTGTCTTCTGAATGCATTCAATCCTCAGTGAAAACCAGCACATGCGTAGATTTTACATGTTTTGTACATGGTTGCCAAGTAGATTTTTTTACGAGTAGACAAATCCACAGACATCATCTTTCTACTGTTCTAGCCTTAACTTCAACTTGTTTATCTTTTACTAGATATAAATGTAGTAAAGAAGTTATTGATAGAAACGTTGAGACTGGCAAAGACAATGTTCTCAAGATGTTGTCAAATGTTGGAGAGATTTTCTCAGAAAATAATCAATTTAAGTAAATTTGATCTATTTAATCAAGCAGCATTCTAATACTCCTCTGGATGACTTTGATGCTGCTGGAAAAAATCACGTAATTGCCCACATTAATTCTGGTTGCTTTCTTTTTTAGCATTAAAATGAGAAGACAAAAAAGGTACTCACTTTCATAGCTTCTCTCAGAGGTCCATAAAATAAAGTAAAACAAAAGTGATGTTCCAACCTTTTTTCTGTAGTTTAGAAAAGTTAGACAAAAGAATATGATGAAACAAAACCCAACTCCCCCTCCCAAATCAATCAAACAGAAAAAAAGACACAAGAAAAGCAAACCATGCTAAGGTAGTACAGAATCCAGGTCCAGGGAGCAGCCTCTGATCCACAAGACTTTGGGGTTTATTTCTAGGTTGGTTGTAAAACCCATGTGGAGTTTGGTCTGTATGTGGGCCAGTGTCTGTGAGGATGCCAGTAAAATATGAAAAGGACTGAGGAACAAGTCATTTGAAGCCATAACCATTGGGCTCTTTCCTGTTTGCTTTGGCTGTTGGAGCTGTGGTAGGTGTTTCCCACTTTTAGACTTCACACCTTTATTATGTTTATGTTGCACATTAGAAATACGCTAGCTGCTGCAGATGGAGGCTTCCTCTTGGCCCAAGGAAGAAAAAGTTTCAGTCTCCTACAGATTCCCAGGAGGCTTCACATACTGTTACAAGGGCTGAGCTTTGTGATGCTGGTGTTGATGTTTCTATTGGCTACCATAACTTGGATCCAGTGGCTCATAAGCCCAAGTGTTCTGAGCCTTCTTGAACAACAACAAAAGAACTAGTAAAAGGCTTTCAAAATCAATGGATGATAAAAGCTGAACTTTAAATTTAGCTTAAAAACAGAAGGAAAATAGTGTGTTTTGTGGTGGCTGCCTGCATCTGATGTTAGAGAAAAAGGCAAAATTTTACGATAACTAAACATTAGAAATTATTATATTTGAAAATTTATAAATTAGTAGTGTGGGTTTGGAAATACTGTAATTTTCCAGTACAGTTTGTAGTTTTGTACCAGAGTTATTCAGTAACCAATGTTAACAATGGTAGGCTAGGTGGTAAGAGCTAACATAATTACATACGGTAAAGGGCATACGGGTGGATTTAAAAAGTATTGTGAAAGTCTATCGAAGTAGAAACTAATGGACACACCAGGATAGTCAAGTGAGAACAAGACAATACTGGCATCCACACAATGGACGTTGGGATATATCCAAAGAACAGAAAGGTGAAGGAGGACAGAGCGAGGAAGACTTCTTACTTCATCTGAGGAAGACTCCTTACTTCATCAATGCGACCACCAGAAGAGGCTGTGCAAGCGCAGAAGAGGCTGATGTCGTAATAAACTGATGTGGCAATCCTTGATACATATGTATTAGTTAATGATGCAATCCGTGTTGAATATGTATTAGTAACCAAATTTTTAGTGTATAAATTGCGAACGCGATGTGACGAGGTCGAAGCCAGATTTGGGCGAGTGCCCCTGGTTTCCCAGCACTGCAGTAAAGCACCTCATATAACCATTCCGGTGGTTATGTGTTTATTCTTATGCTAACACTGATAGCTTGCTGTCTGGCTTACACTGATGCACTGTGTCCCTACAGAGATGGGTTCCCCAGCAGAGACAGAGTATGAAGTATTTGGATTGTTTATAACCCTCTGCAGCCATACAAAGAGCATAAGAACTGACAACCCCAGCTGGCCATTTGTCCTATAAAATATACCATAATAAGGGTAAACAGAGGTGTTGAAAAGGAAAGTTAGAATTGCAGAACATTTTAGGGATGTCAGTGCATATATTGGACCTGCTGTGCTTGATGGGTTCCCTCCTCAGCAGGGGCTGCTCCTAGGATCTGCATTTAATTTGCAGACATACATGTTTTAAAAATTTTCTCTTGACCCTCATTAAATCCATCCTTGGGTAAAAAGCCTTAAACATTGTTTAAAAACTTAGTAAAAAAAAAGATATTGTGCCTCTATTTCTATCCTGGAGCCCTAAATGGCATGACTGGCCTCTGTTTACTTCCCTCTGATGTAAGGTAGCAACATGTGTTAATTAAATACCACTATCTCTTTTTTCTTTCCCACATTTTCCTGTTTCTTGTCTTTAGATCTCCTTCCATCTCCTGTTTTTATTTGGGTTTATATCCTTTTATTTTCTCTTTCACTTCTGCCTATAATTATTTTTCCATGTCTTTTTGTTGCTACCTTTTTGGCCTTTTTTTCCCCTTTCTCTCAGTCGTTTTCTTTTTCCTATCTTTTTAAATGGCCCTCTTTCCCATTTACCCTTACTATTCATGTAGATATTTGTCTAACACAGATCTGCCTAATGTAACAATTCTGGTGTTTACTTTCACCCTTTATTTTGGATCAGTCAGCAGCTATTTCTTAAAGGATCCTAAAAACATCTTCTAGTTTGTACAGATAAAACAATGGTGATGGGGTGTGTTTCCTGTCATTTCAACTATAACTGAAGACTGAACTTCGAAGCACCATTTGTGGAATAGCGTTATCTGAAGTGGAACTAGTTTTAGGACAGTGATAACTCTTAAGTACACTTCACAGAAATTATAAATTAACTTAGCTATGGTTTCTAGCTATTTTTCTCCTAATAGAACAGTAAATTGTTTCTGTGACTGCTACAAATCCAGAATGCAAGAGAAGGCATAAAATCACTAAAGCATTTTTTATATGCTTTCATTCTCCCTTTTTCAAAATGCCAAACTATTCTGGATCTGTGTTGTTCTCCTGAATAACTTTTCACAGATACTTGTGTTTTGAGCAGGGATGGATTCCAATGTTTTAACTTAGGGTAGTATTAGCACTGCAAAAGTGACAAGCTACTTCCCTGCAATCTGCTTTTTTGAAAGACTTCTAGTTCACCTCAGGCATCAGAGAAGGTAACACAAAAAGCCATAGCTCCTACAGGTTCTTGCCCCTCTGGGGCACTTCCAAGCCTGTTTCCTTGTGGGACCTGCCCTTTCTTTCCCAGATGATACCTCCTTAAAGCACTTTAGCTGGGTTTCACTGGCGGAGCATGATAAAAGTAACCATGGAAATCCAATAGCTTTAAAATGCTACTCAAAGCAGAGATCACCAAGGGCAATTTTGTCTGGTTTAGTAGAACTGGCTTGTAAAATCATAGCCATTTCCTAAACTAACTGTTAAACCCGCAGACAGCAAATTCTGCTCTGCATTACATTGCCTTCCATAGCAGGTGCTGTGCTGCTGCGCTTAGCATGAAAAAATACCACCACTCCTGTATTTGTTTAAAGCCTGTAAAAATCAAACCCCATGTGAACATGCATGGGGGGGGAAGACGACAACTAACCTACTGGGTGCCTATTTCCATCCTGCACCCATGTCTTTTGGCCCCACACATGGAAAAAGCCTTGGTCTTGGGCAGCAGCATTCCCAACCAAACCACAGTGTTTCAAAGCTGCAGAGATACTGGAGACAAGAAGTTTTTAAACTCAGCTATTCACTTCTTGGTCACAAGCGGAAGTGATAAAAATACATCTTTAGGATTTATTGAGCTCCCATTGAACTTCCAGTTTTGACATTTACTTGGCTGAGATCAGAATTTAACATTAGTTTACAAATATGTAATAATTCAATTCCGTCCTCCTTCCGCTCTTCACCACAACATGTGTTCAATTGCAATATTTGGTAGGCTGCGATTAAATATACAATTATAATACAAATTCATAGGAAATTGACTTCAAGAAAATTTTCACTGAAGTAATTTCAGAAGTATAAGACAGAATAAAGTGATTATCAGCTCTTCCATATGCTTTTGTTTAAGCAGGTTAGGAATCTAACATCATTGTGAAGTTCTCCACAGGAACTCCTAGGACTAGGTTTGAGATCAGACTTGCTTTTCAAGTTGATAGATATTTGTCTTTTAATTTTTTTTCCCTCTGATGCATGTTACCAACTGACACATGAAATAGAAATATTTCCAATTAGGTTTTTTTTCATCTACTTATCTCATATAAATAAGTTCAGATAAAATATGGTGTTGAGGTACAACAACAGCATAAAACATTGCCAAGCATAACAACCTGTCTTTCAAGGTACTTTTTTCTTTAGCAATTTTTCTGCATCCAAGAATAAAATTGAATTAATTGGAGGAAGACAGAAAGGGGGAATTAGTACATTTGACTCAAATGTAAACATCTCACAAGATATGATACTAATCAGGCAGATTCCCATCATTCTACTTACCACCTTGGGCCAGCCTGAATGTGATTCTCACCCCAGACGTGCAGGGTAGAGAGGAAGCTGTTCCAGGACTACACAAAACAGTAATTCTTTGAGGGCATACAAACAGGACCTAAGGACCATCCCAGCAAAGGCTGTGCTCTCAGCATGTTGCATTTCACACAGCATGCAATTAAATTGTGGTGCTCACTGACTTTAGCTGCTGTAGAGACCAGAGTGGATGCAGTGATGGACTTGACATTTGGAGACAGTAGATCCATTGCTGGTTATTACCTGTAATGGTCAAGAGAAATCTTCAGAAACTCAACTGCTGATACAGTCTGGAAGGAAACATAAGTTACATGGTCTGGTGTTAAAGCCTTCCCAAATTACCATGCAACATCAGTGACAGGACATTGGGCCAGGTGAGATGTTGGTCAAACAGCTCTGTGCCTAAGTGGAAGAAATCAATTAGGTTTTTGTTTGTCTATTATGTCCCTTTATTCACTGCCATTTTAGATTGCACTCTGGTCTCGCTCTGGCTGTGGGAAAGGTTTTGCAATCAGTAAGGCATTATCAGTTCTCTATCAGTTAGCTATCAAAGGTTACCGTACACAGGCCAGAACCTTTGATGGAAGAAACAGAACTTTACCAGCAGTGCATCTGAGGTAACAAGCGATACATGCAGACTGGACCCAATTTTTGTTGTTGTTGTTGTTGTTGTTTGTTTGTTTGGGTTATTTTTGAGATGCAGATGTCAGTGACTTAATTTGTAAAAATTCCTACATGTTTTTCCTCCTAAATTTAAAGAAATAAAGTTACTAGATAGCAGCTATTTTAAATTCTCAACATTAAAAAGACAAAGCTTTTGCAGGAGCTCTTTAAAGTTTATGTTGTTCCCCATTATAACTGCTAATACTACATGATTGGCTTGTTAATATAGCTAACTCACCAGCAGCAGTCACATGAATTTTCACCTTTTACTATAGAATGGTGGTGCTATTTATTAGACAGACAGGCCAGTTTTAGTAATGTTATAGGAACAGAGTGTGCATTACACCACAGAACTAGGTTACACCTGCAGCTGGCCATTTCTATATTTATAGCTGTCTGATATCTGTAATGAATGGCAAATGGAAAATATTTGGTATTTTTCTTTGGTTTGGTAATTTTTTTTCTTGTTTTAAAAATAAAAGTAAAGTGAAATACCTGCCGTTAATTAGGGGTTTAAATAGCTGAAAGTCTCTTGCCAAGGTGCCCTGGAGAAACAGAACAGATCCTTAGGGCAGTGCACAGGAAAGAAATCGTTAGCCAACCTCAACTTTCACTGGAAAACTTGACTGGAAAAGCCCAGATTACATTACAGTTCAATTTGTAATCACATCCAGCCCCTTTCACTTCAAGTCTCAAGTACTACAGTCACTCATTGTAAGGGTATAGCTTTAAGATGGGGAATTCAGCATGTATTCCTAACAGATGATCAAATGTTTTGCAAACTTTATAACAATCTGGTGGACTTCAAAGTCTAATGAAGTTAGGTAATCCATACTGTAATGTTTCATCTCACAGATGTCATCTATTATTAACATGCAGAACCTATCTATTTTTTCTCCTCTCTCCCTCCCACCAATCATGCAACAATTTGACACCATGAAAGAAATCCTTTGGAAAACAAATGAAATTCAGGCTGAAACTGTTCCAAGTGGTACACAGTACAAAATTCTTCCCATTTAAAGATGTGTCCTGGGTTCAGCAGTAGCAGTCATTTTTTTCTCCTTGGTGGCTGGTGCAGTGCTGTGTTTTTGATTTTTTAGCCTGGGAAAAGTGCTGGTAACGCTGATGTTTTCAGTTGCTGCTCAAATGCTTGGTCTGACCAAGGACTTTCTGAGCCTCATGATCTGCCAGGGAGGAGGGGAAGCCGGGAGGAGGCAGAGACAGGACACCTGACCCAAACTGACCAAAGAGGTATTCCATACCACAGCACATCATACCCAGGATGTAACGGAGAGTTACCCGGAAGGGCTAGAGCACTGCAGGGTTGGATGAGGTATTAGTCGGTGCTCGGTCGGGTGGGGTTGGGTGAGTTATCGGTCGGCTGGTGTTGAGGTGTTGTATTCTTTCCTCTTGTTATTTCCTTTATCATTATTATTATTGGTGGTAGCAGTAGTGGTTTGTGTTATACGTTAGTTACTAAACTGTTCTTATCTCAACCCGTGGGGGTTGCATTCTTTTCGATTCTCCTCTCCGTCTCTCTGGGAGTAGGGGGAGGGAAAGGAGGGAAGTGAGTGAACCAGCTGTGTGGCTGGGTTTAAACCACGACAAGATGTGAGAGTTTCTGTTTAATTGTAGCAGTATTTATGTAGTTAATCACTAATAGGCCTGACTGAAAGGATACAATGATAAAGGATAGTATTTAAAATAAACCCAACCAGATCAAGTTACCTGCAGCACTCTCAAAGATAAAGGTAATACATATAGAGATGTGCTTTTGGGGGCATGTAACAATCAGAGCCAAAATAGCCATTTGAAACAAAGCTGGAGACATGGGCAGTGAGTAGTCTGAGAGCAATGAACCTATTACACAGACCATGGTGTCCTTCTGTCTGGAAATCAGTGTTTTCATTTTATCTTAAGGAAACCTTGATAGGGTACAAACAGAATAATGCCCAGATTTTCGGGAAATAATCACACTGACTGACGTTGCTTGATATTCTTTTCTTATATTTAGACAGGGACTTTCTATCAAAACTTAGCCTGTAGGATCTTCTCTGCTCCATGGAAGGGGAAAATCACACTATAGAAAAGAAGCCACAGTGAACATGTCTTTCACTAGGAGAAGTGCAGAGGCTTTTTTAAAAAGAACTCTATTATTTCTGAGGCACTACCTTTGGTCAACTGCAGGAAAATGAATTTCATAGAGGCCAGAAGTAAGTTTCTCCATGATGCTGGAACCCAAACACTTGAACAGAATTTAAGTATCACCTTTTGAAACGAATCTTCCAAAAGTTTGTTTGGTTTCACTATCTGAAATTGCTAAGATATATTCCTCCTATAGGCAAAACTAGGGGGTTTTCCCATGCCCACATTCTTCTGCTATTCAGAAACGAGCTTTGTAACCTATTGACTGGACATATATCACCCTCTGTATATATGCCGATGGTACAGAAATAGTAGGCTAATGTAACATTTGGAGTGTTTCAATTTGGGTTGAAAGACTTCAATGGTTACACTTGGACATTATACACAGTGATTTGGAAATACATGACTTGAAAAAGAACGTAAAATCTAACTGCAAATCCAGATTAATTGCTCCTCAAATTTAGCGATTATTGCATTTGCCCTCATGTTCTTTGTTTCCATGAAGGGCATTAGCTGACAATACCTTGGCTGGATTTTCATGTCAGCTGTTCAGAATCTGCATTTTTAATGACTGCATTTTTAATGACTGCATTTTTAGTGTGCACCTTCACCTGAAGGATTTTATTATCATTATAATGAGTGTGAAAAGCATCACTTTCCATCAGCTTTCTTTTCAAAACATTGCATATATGTTTCCCTTTGGTCTGCCTGTAGCATGGTATGTGGATTTGATAGACAAGGTATTAGCAAGGCTAATCACAATTTAATGAATGGAAACTCTGCCTTCAGCTCTTTCTGATGGGGTTGGTAGTTGGGGTGGTTATTTTGTTACTTCTTTTTGCTGTTGTTGTTGAGGACATTCTTGTGGGTGCATTTAAATTGGTGCCAAATTACCTGAAATAATTTGTGGTTATTAAACAAACCGTTCTCTGGTGTGGAAAGAGCATTGTTCACTGGCATTCCACAGGCTTGTCTTTCTTAGATTGTAGTAACTGATCTCTGACAATAATGCTTTGTGTATGTTGCCTCTTGGGTGGTGGAAGAAAAGGTTAAGCCATGTTACAAAACTGCACATATGATCTACAGCTGGCATGTCACATTATAACCAAACAAAAACGATCTCATGACTTACAAAAGCTCTTTCAGGAGGCATCACTTGCAAGGTTAACTAGAGTGGCTGACAAAAAAGACAAGGTACAAACTATCATCCTATTTCCTGACACTGAATAATGGGAAAGTACTGTGTCTCCTCAGTCTGATTCCCCATTGGGTATTGATATTTTCCTTATTTCTAGAACTGGACTTCTAAAACTGCAAATAATGACTATTTTTTATTTTATTGGAACATGAAACCCTTTCCACTTCACCATCTTTACGCACTTTTCAGTGTCTGACCAACTGCCTTTTGGTAACATAGGAAGGACTTGTTTGGCCAAACCCATATGTTATTATAAATGCAAAGTTGAACTCATAAATTACTACCCTTTTCTCACAAAACCTTCCTTTCTTGCTCTTTCAGTGTATAAGGATTCCATATCTGTACTCATAAGTATTCTTCATCAGGTATATGCAACAGTTGCTTATGGCTCATAACACTTGGTTTTCTAAGGTTATTTAGCTATCAGATTTCTTATTCTTATACCACTTATTTAGCTATCAGATTTCTTATTCTTATACCACTTGCAATGTATTCAACTGAAGGAATTCTATACTCAGCAATTTACATTAGTCAGGGCAAATTAAGGCATGTCTACGTTGGCCAGTCATTCTATACATCAGGATTCTTGTATTTTCTCATTTGTATTGTTCTGAGCCACAAGTAACTTGACCAAAATTGGATGGCATCAAGTCAATATAAAACTGACATAAATGAGAGAAGAACCAAAAACCTGTGTTATCCTGCGGTACTTCTGGGGCACCTTCATTACCATCAGTTACTTGAATCAGGTTTACACTAGTGCAAAAGAGACTTTTAAAAATGCCCCACTCTATCACATTTGACTGCTTGACAAAATTAACTGGAAAATGCTAGCTAGTCTGTCAGTTTGTTTTGATATTTCCCATAGGAAGTATCCATTTTAAGACAGTCAATACCTTTCCTAGACCCTTGTCAATCTGTTCAGCCAAACAACATTCACATAGCCAGCAAATTGAGACATAAAAGTAGCTAATCAGAAATTCTCCAGGTACTTTCTTTTCACAAACAATACACAATGCTTAATTTCCCTACCAGAAAATTACAGTGTCTACTGAGATTTCAAGATCTGTTTAGTTTCAGAGGTTCAGGTTTTGTACAAAACTTCCTGGGCACCCTATGCCTGAAATCTGGAGAAACCTGGTCACTGCAACCCCTCTTTCCCTCTGGGGAAAGAATGGGACCTTTTAGATTTTTACTGATAAGGTATGAATAAGATTCTTATAAAGCTCAAAGATTGCCCAGATATACACATTTAAAATAATTATGGTAATTAAATCGAATTGCAAGCAGCTATAGCTCCAGGCAATACCAGTTAAATGTAAAGAGAAAACATCTTCCGCATACGTTTCTGATTTATGTAATTACATGCTTCTACAAGCTACACACCATTCACTGGCAAACAGCCATTTCTTCCTTCATTACAATTTAGCCACAGTAAGTAACATACTTCATCTGTTTGAAAAGCTCCACTTAATAATGCCACAGAGGATATATACAGCAACACTGGGGAGTGAATGTGAAAAAATTCAATGTCATTTGGTTTTGTGTGTTAAAAATAACCTCTGTAGGCCTGTTTCTGATGTAAATCATGAATGACTCCATTTTAGATAACTAAATTACACCTTATGTCAGTGAGAAATGAATTAAACCTAAGGTGTGTTTTATGTATGAGATTATGTGTTTGCTCTTGAGAATTGCTGGTTTTCAGACTGTAGTAATTCTGTAATGTATTGGGCCATCCTGAGCCAAGTCCTTACCAATTCCAGCAAAAGGAGAGCAAATTCAGATGCTATCTGAACAAAAATGGATCCAAAATTCAAGAACCCTCCCTAAAAGCACAGGCTTCCCTCTGCCAACAGAAGCACAGACAAAGAATT
The DNA here is from genome assembly GCF_037157495.1 of Lathamus discolor. Classification (NCBI taxonomy): domain Eukaryota; kingdom Metazoa; phylum Chordata; class Aves; order Psittaciformes; family Psittacidae; genus Lathamus; species Lathamus discolor. The sequence goes on from NC_088888.1 coordinate 16,996,756, forward strand.
TCTCTAATATTTCTGAGACCTGGCCTCTTGGACTCCCCTCACACCTCACGAGAAACTTGGAGTCAATGTTCAAATAGCATTTTCAAGGAGTTAAAAAAGAAAATGAAATTAAAAGGTGTGGTTCAGTTTGGGGGGAGGGATATTTGTTGGTTTGTTGAGGTTTTGTTTCCCCACATTTCATCAGACTTTCAGGTTTCGTACCACTCAGAGTCACACTGCAGTCCATGGAGTTACTTGTAAAGTACGTTTTCCCTCAGAATAAAAGGCCTCAGACTTTTGTCCTTTTAAATACAGTATTTCCTCAGCTACATTAGTTTCACCAGACACGACTGATTTTGCAGTTAGCTGTAAAGCCTAGTTTATTTGTTTGTAAAGGGTTACACTAACTATGAGACACTGTCCTAATAGGACAATTGAGTGCAAATGGGACAAAATATGTTTGGTTACAAAAAATGTAGAAAAAACTGTTGTACCTGTAAAATTGCATATGAATTATAAATATGAGATGCTGCTTCTACAGTTGCTTTCTCATTTCAGTGTGCAGCTATGTCTTGAACTATTTCACATTTTAATTCATATAAAAGTTGCCATTATGGAAAGTATTTCTAAGTATGCTCTACTGCCCATAAAATAGTGTCTAAGTACATAATTAAGAGATACAGTTTACATATGAAATTTACTGTATATATAGTCTATACTGTAGTGTAGTATCTGAGCGAGTTGAAAACACTTTTCTGCTTAGCTAGAAGATTTTCAGTGAGTCATGAATACTTGTCCTTACCACAACTCTTTCATTCCAATGCCAATATGATATTATTTATAACATATTTTCTGGCTCTTCACTGTATCTGGAAAGGATTCCAAATGAAGATATTTTGGGGTTTTTTTATTTCACTCTCTGCTCTCACCCAACTGTTGATAGTGAGGCAGCTTTGCACTTAGGGCACTGAAAAGGAGAGGACCCTACTCCATTTGAAAGACACTGAACCAGGCCCTCTGAAACCCATTCTGTTCTCTACACTACATTCAAAAGAGTTCTGTGAATCTGCCTCTTCTGCTCATGCAATAATGATTCTTTTACAAAGTTTAGCATCTTCAACAGAGACCAATGCGAAAACTTGCCCACACAATCATCAGTAGTCTACAGATTAGCATATTTACCTATGGCAGGAAGAACCAAGCCTCAGTCCTTGCTCCAAATCACCCTGACCTGAGGTCAGCATCTGAATCTTGTGTATACTGGGACCAGGCACTTTTACCTAGAATTTACACATTGCCATGAGGAGAAAAACCAACACAAACTCAACTAATCAAGCAAAACAACACATTAGGCAAACCCACCTTTAGTTAAAATTAATTTCTTACCAGATTTTCTTATTCCCATGACTCAGAGATATTTTCCCAAATCTGAACTGAACTGGGGAGAAAAAAATCAAATTTGAAGGTGATGCTGCCTTCTTTATTTCAGCCGACAGTAGAATGCACACAGCCCAGAAGGCAAAGCAGTAACAGATGAAATAATCCATCCTCAATGAGGACGTGTTTTAACAAGATGCTGAAAGCCATGTGAAGGCAGCTGTGGAGGTGTGTGCTGTGGCTCATGGACCACAGGCCACCTGCCAAGGCTGAAACTGGACAGACATAAAGTTCTGCTTGAAGTTCTCAGCATCAACTGTAGGCATAGGAGTCACAGTTATAGTCATGTCCCTGGTCCTAGGCAGTTAGACTAGGAACAAATTAGACTACACCATTCTGCATATTTTAGATCACAATCATAAATTGTGAGCAAGATGACACAGTGCGAAACCATTAGGTGCCAAGAACTATTTTTTTCCTCTGTGTGTTTGTGCACTCCAGCCATATTAGCCTGTGAGTGAGCTCTTAAGGCCCCAGTACTGTAAAGGCATAATTGAAGGACGCAACAAATTTAATGCTGTCAAGTCTGTCACATGCACGCTTGGGGTGCTTGTGCTCCTTACTTGTTGGCCCACAGAAAGTGATCTGTTACTTAACATTTCTGGCCCTGTGTCACTCATACTAGAAAGACAGAAGGATGTGACATACTGTCCTGGGTTTACCAGGAGCCATTTTTCTCCTTCTTAGTAACTGGTGCAAGCTCTGTGTTTTAACTTCCAGCCTGGGCAGAGAGCTGATAACACCGATTGTTTTTAATTGTTGTTAAGTAAAGTTTATTCTGGCCAAGGACTCTGTGAGTCTCATGCTCTTCTGGGGACAAGGGGAGGCCGGAAGGAAGCAGAGACAGGACACCTGACCCAAGCTAGCCAAAGAGGTATTCCATACCACAGCACGTCATGCCCAGGGAGGTAACTGGGAGTTACCCTGGAAGGGCACACTCTCTCTTCGGGGGGGTCGAACTTGTTCGGCGGTGGTATCTCATTCTCTTGTTATTTCCCTTATCATTATTATCATTGGTGGTAGCAGCAGTGATTTGTGTTATACCTTAGTTACTGGGCTGTTCTTATCTCAACCCGTGGGAGTTACATTCTCTCGATTCTCCTCCCCATCCCTGTGGGAGCGGGGAGGGTAGGGGGGGGTGTGAGTGGACGAGCTGTGTGGATCGGTTTAAACCATGACACATACCCAGAAACTGTAGCAACAGACTGCAGCACAGTCACAGTATGTCTGCAGATTGCCACCTTAAAACCTGTGGAAAAAGAAGAATTGACAATGGGATCCTTAAAAATGAGAGAATTAGGAATTCAATTAAGATTTAGATGCTTAGCGCTCTTAAGCCCTTGTGAAAGTCATAGCTAAGAAGAATAATAAAGCTTTGTGACACCTTTCCACAAGTTTGTCAGAGAAGGGAAAATGGTGAAGAAGCATGAAATCATGACAGGTCAAAGCCTTCATGAATATCCTGGGCATCTCCCAACACACTTAGCCATCTCTGTGTCGAACTTGAGGGAAAGCTTCTGGATGAGGAGACTGAAGCCTGTAAAGTGAAGTAACATTCAGTGTGTCTCAGTTGGCTTCCAACTTGCAGGTGTTGGCCAGTAAAGACTCTCAAGGCTGGAGCTCACAGACACGAAGTGTCTATTGTTTTCTTAGTGGAGATCACTTGCTTCTTGATTTTGACTCCAGGAGAGAATAAAGGTCAGGTAACCTGAGGACACACTGCCATGGTTTTGTTTCTGTGTGGCAAGAGAAAGACAGTACTTTATTTTCCCTTTTCTTTTGCTTTGGTCTGCTATGCTTTCTTTACCAAACCTCTGGGGATCTGAGTAATCTGGAACTTTTTGTAAATTAAGAAAGTAGATAAATAAAGGCTTTTTAAAAAGCATTTCCCCATTATTTTTTCTAAAGTAAAGCAGGTGTTTTGCTGAAAGGTATTTTTCCCCTTGATAGTGCAGTAGGAGAGTAAAACTGCACTGACCCATAAAGCAACAATAACTTCAGAACACATGAGAAGTGAGCCCTTGGTGAGGAGTGAAATGAGTGTCCACTCTCCTGAAGTAATTTATAACACCAAAGTTGTCAAGTGACGTGCTGAATGAAGAAATTATTTGAGGCTGAGAAAAGCATTGCAGAGATCCCAGAAGCCTGGCAAAAGCAATTGTGTCTTGATAGAAGCGATCGACTGCCAAACTAAAAAGTGCTGTTAAGAATCTCATCTGGGAAGTGGGGAGAGCTGCATGTTCCAAGTGTGGACCCAGTTATCCATAGCCTTTCCTAGACTGTGCAGCCAGGATGAAAGCATGCCAAGCATTCATTTGGTGCCATTTGGAAGAACACATAAATCTTAAGGAAAGGTTTCAATACTTTAAATACATCACAAACAAAATAGTACCAGCAGTCCAACTTTAGAAAGCATGTGACAAATGGGCATCTAGCACTTCAAGCACTTGGCACAAAGTAAAACTTTACGCAGAGGTTGTTTAAAACTTGTACCCATGTGCATACTTATCTGCAAAGTTTTCTTACGTTCTTATTTTTCTAAGAACCCGAAGTTTGCATGACCAGAGCTTGTAACTCTCACAGCAGAGGCATAGCCATAACCAGTTTATACAACTTAATTCAAACATACCAGCTTACACATTCTAGTTCAGACCAGTGGTTACCACTTCTAGTGAGACTGCCATATTTGGGACCAGATTCACAGAGCACACAATTAGGCAGCTACACTGCTTTATGTCAGCAGTGGGTCAGCCTGTTCAGTAAAGGCTGTATGATGCTTTGTGTCATCCGCATGTTCTCCTGCAATTTGAAAAGCAAAGAGGTATTGCAACACAGCATAGAAACACATCCTGCAATTCAGATTGCAAGGTGTGGGCAAAAGATGTCAGTAGTGATACAAAACTGACAGCTGTGTGATGTGGTGATTCTCTACCTATTGCACAAAATCAATTGACAAGTTATTATTCCAAAGTTAAAGATCTAACCATTCCATCTTACACAACTATAATTCAGCCTAGGGTAACATGTTGATACTAGAGGAATTTAGCCTTTGACCTGATTAGATGCTAGAATCATCCAGCTCCATTGTACGTATGAAACTTCACACAGCTCTAGCCCTGAAGAAAAAGGCCAGAGGTGCTAGAGAGCTTGCAGGTGTTGAAAAGAGTCAGAAGTATCTGTTCCTTATATTACCCTTCACCTCCTGGGAAACAATAGTTCAGAAATCACATACACTTTCATAGGAAGTCTTTCTAAAGGTGAAAGGTAGAGGAAAGAGAGAGACTTGATATCTAAATCCTATGCGTGACTGTGAAAATCCCCCCTTTGTCTATAGTTAACAAAGCACTAGAGAACCTAATGAAACATATCTTTTTAATTATAGCACTTGGGAAATAACTCACAAAGCTCTTGTTAATGCTGTTGAGAGCAGCTAATTTTCTCCTGATGTTGAAAAATAGTACACAAAAAAAGGTAATTAATATGAATGCTGGTATAGGAATGAAACAAGAGCTCAAAGTCTAGAAATACCAAGAAATTTCCATATAAAAATGTTGAATGTCTCATACCACTGTATTTGTACTACATGACTAGAAAAAAACAAATGTAGTCCCTTTATTTCAGAATACGAAAAGAGTGGTTTGAGGAATCACAGGTCCCATCCTGGGTTGTTATGCAATAACACAAAGAACTTAGGAAAAGGTTAAAGTAAGGACCGTTCAAGATAAAAGGAAAACAGAATAAAACACAGCTGAGGTGTGCCAGAAGTATTCCATACACTAGACACTACATACTATTGTATAAAGAAGAAAATTATCTGGCTTTCAGAAAATCACTGGATATGTTTCCAAAGGAAGAAATTATGAATATAAGTAGCAACATTTCAATGGGTATAACGAACCAAATGACGACTGTTTGTAAAGCAAAAAACAACAACAAAACAACTGAAGGACAGGAAGGTTATTAGACATGCATCTAAAACAGAACAAAATATTAGTCTGGAGCAGGATGCATTTAATATTTTTATTAATGACTTTCGAGAGTTAGTGACCACATGGAAAGGGTGAACCCTGCCCATGCAGGGAAGACAGAAGTATTGCACAGGAATGATCTTAGCAATATTCATCCTCATAGCCTGTGATGCTGTGTCAGCAAGGGAAAACCAGAACTTCTCTTACAGGCTAAGAGACCATCATTAACATTTTTCCAGTGAACTACACAGAAGAGACCATATGGAAAGATTACTGTACACATACAGTTACCAATCAAAAAAGTCAAAACACTTCAGGAGATCTGTAATAAACCACATATTCATTCACATATTCTGAATATAAAAACTCAGATATGTTTCTGAAAATGTTCTCTCTTATTTCCCACATATTTTTGACATTAAACCCATTTTAGTCACTGTATAGCAGAGAAGATAAACTGTGACGTGGGGTTCATGCTAATTTTGGTATAGATTCTCCTGAAGTTTTCTCTACTGATAACATGTTTTAGAAATAGAAACACAAGTTGTAAAACTATGATAAAAGTCAAACAAAAATATGAGTAGCACACTGCTGAGTTTGCTGAGCAGCTCCATGTCATTCAGGCTTAAACAGCAGTATACAGCTGAGAAAAGCCTTTTCCTTTTTTTTTCTTTTTTTCTTTTTTTTAGATAAAATACCCTTCTTAAGAAAAACACATTTATTTCTTATCATTTTACTTCAGTGTCCCATAAAAGAAATCAAACCCAGTTCTGCAATTCTAATGACCAGCCAGGATTTCCGTAAGCTTCTACCATACAATAAGCAGCTTGAACTTCAAGAAAGAAAAGTGTTAGAACTGACATCCCTGTTTGTAAAAGGGAAAGAGGAGACAGGAATCCCCACAGCATGTTGGGAATGCGGCACATAGGCTGAATGATATTGCTCCATCAAATACCCTACTTATCTTTTACTGTCTATTAGCTGGTTATCAATATTTACAAAATGGAGGATATTTTTACTGATGTAACTTTGTTGGGAACAGTTAAACAGCTGGAAGCCTTTTAAAGTTTTCATTTTAATTTAATGCTGTCTTGTATCTGACAGCACAGAATGTCAAAGAAATATGCTTGAGGAGCCCATTCTGACAATATCAAGACATTGCATCTAACTTTACAATACATTAATGGCTTGCAGACAACTTCTTCTTTGTTTGTTATGCAAGGAAGTGGCTGTCTTCCCATGGGATGCTAGCCCATCTGTTAGACAGCCAAACAAGATCAGCAACAGAGCAGTTTTGTTAGATTAAATATGGCAAGATCTCATTTTCTAGTATGGTTTCTGGCATATTGTAACAATGGCTGACAACACTTCACCAAATTGGGTCAAAACCATGCCAGAAAGTTCAAAATATACAGGGCATAAGAACCAAATACAAAAACACACCAGAACTGATTTGGCAAACTCATCAGCTTACTGCAAAACTGCATTTGCAAACTCTGCATAGCAATATGGAGAGCTTAATTAAAGGAAATAATTCATTTATCAGTTAAGAGATATTTATAAAACACAGCTGGACAAGACTTTAAACAGAGGGTCACCCATAGCTAAAGGTCTTGAAAAACAAGAAGTCTTTTGGCAGCAAGCGGGTTTTCAAAAGCTTAAATTTCTTAACATGAGAGCAGAGTTGCACTCACTCTTTGAAACATCACTGTCTCAAAAGAGATTATCTCCTCCATTTTCAAGAACAGCTTGTGATGTGGAAAGTAAGGATGACTGGACTCCCTAAGACCAATTTTTCTCTTGCAAGAGTGAGAAAGTTACTCTCTAACTCAGCTCATCATTTGTAAAATGGGAACACTGTTACTATTTTTTAAAAAGGGATATGAGGAACTTCATTAATAATCCAGGGTTGGCAAGATATCAGCAAGGAATCATGCAGATTTTTTAGAAGTATCAGTTGAAAATGTTGTTAAGATAACACCTTTTATCAGCACAATCATAGAATGGTTTGGGTTAGAAAGGATCTTAAGGTCATCCAGTTCCAGACCCCTGCCATGGGCAGGGACACCACACACTAAACCATGTCACCCAAGTCTCTGTCCAACCTGGCCTTCAACACCACCAGGGATGGAGCATTCACAACTTCCTTGGGCAACCCATTCCAGTCCCTCTCCACCCTCACAGGGAAGAAGTTCTTCCTTATATCCAACCTGAACTTCCCCTGCTACAGTTTGAACCCATCATCCCTTGTCCTATAGCTACAGTCCCTGATGAAGAGTCCCTCTCCAGCATCCTTGTAACCCCCTTCAGATATTAGAAGCTGTCCCTGTCACTACTAAAGATGTTGAACAGAATAAGAAATAAAAATATGATGTGAGATCAACCTATATTGAAAAAATCCTAAATACATACTTGTCAATTACCTTCCACATTCATATTTTATGCTGTGCTCAAATGTTCTTCTTAGTAGAGATGCTTTTCTGAATAATCCTCATACTTACTAAAGGAATCCTGAAAGTTTTAGCAATAGCAACTTGATATATATTTAACGTAAGATAACTCTCCATTTAACCTCTTTAGAGGAGCATGAATGTATGGTTGGGGCACCACTGTTAAAAACTTTCTTAACTCTCCCAGGTCTGAAGGCTGTGGGAAAGCAGGATGGGATGAATACATTCTATTGCCCAATAAAATCAGTCCAGGAATGACCCAGTTCTGAGATATGATCCAAGCCCCTTAAAACATTTAGTCTGAATGATGATAACCACTCAAGGGGAAGTTAGCATTGACTGGAAGAAGCCAAATCCAATGTGTATTGGCCAGGCTAGAGGGTACCTCTTATGGCATTCACATACAGAATACGGGATTTTCAGACAATGAAGCTAAAGGAATGGACTTATGAAGAAAGAACAAAGATGAAAATACTTTTCATAGGGCTTTGAAAGCAAAGCTGGAGAAAACTGCAGGAAGAGAATCCCAGGACCAGCAAGGAGGTGGGCTGGGTATACTCATTAGATGTAGGGGCATAATCATCAAAAGAGATTGCCTCTGCCGTACAAATTCTATCTACAAATTCTATCATTTCAGCTGAGGAACTAAAATCCAAACCACACTGTAGTCAGCATCTGACAGGAACTAAAGGAAAACAAAAAGAATAAGCAACTTTCCTGATCCCTGCTCTTTCTCTGTGTTCCTGCTTTCCTGTTTCCAGCTACAGTGCAACTCTCTGACTCTTTCACTTGGGGCAGTTCCCAAACACAGACTGCAACATCCCTTGAGTGCAATGAAGAGGAAAACAAACAAACAAAAGGCATGTGACGAAGTTACAGCTCCATGAGGAATGCAGATGAGCCAAAGCTCAACTGGGAAAGCACAGTGCTTCCCTAGACACAGTCATCAAGTTGATGTTTCCCATAAACTTATCAAAGTTTTGTTTAAATCATTATGCAGAAATATTTGACAACGCATAGATGTTCTGTAGTCACTGTACCAAGCAGTAATGGACACCAGAAACCTGGAACTGTAGCAACAGGCATGGAAAATGCTCAATAAAGCATTATGTGCTCTATAGACAAATAGGAACAGCCTCATGCTCACAGGCCCTTGTCCTCATGGGGGACTTCAACCACCCTGATATCTGTTGGGTACAGCCCGGCACAAGCAATCCAGGAGGTTCCTCGATTGTGTGGAAGATGACTTCCTTCCGCAAGTAATAGAGGAGCCAACGAGGAGAGGCACCATGCTTGACCTCATGCTCACCAACAGGGAAGGGCTGGTTGGAAATGTGACACTCCAGGGCAGCCTTGGTTGTACCGATCATGAGATGGTCGAGTTCGAGATCCTCAGGACAATGAGAAGAGCATGCAGCAAGCTCACTGCCCTGGACTTCAAAAGAGCAGACTTTGGCCTCTTCAGGAGCCTGTTTAGTAAGGTTCCATGGAATATAGCCCTAGAGGGCAGGGGGCCCAAGACTGTTGGTTGATATTCGAGGATCACCTGCTACAAGCTCAGGAGTGTTGCATCTCAACTAGAAGGAAGGGCAGCAGGAGGGCCAGGAGACCTCCTTGGATGGATAAGGAGCTTCTGAGGAAACTTCAAGAGAAAAAAGAGGCTTATAAAAGGTGGAAGCAAGGACAGGGGGCCTGGGAAGGATACAGGGATGTTGTCCAGGAAGCTAGGGACAAGGTTAGGAAAGCTAAGGCCCAGTTAGAATTAAACTTGGCTAGGGATGTGAAAGATAACAGGAACGGATTCTATAGGTACACTGCAAATAAAAGACAGACTAGGGGCAAAGTGGGCCCTCTCCAGAATCTGTCAGGTGAACTGGCTACTCTTGATTTGGAGAAGGCTGAGGTTCTTAATGACTTCTTTGCCTCAGTCTTCACTGGCAAATGCTCTGAACACATCGCCCAAGTCTTGGAAGGCAGATGCAGGGACTGTGGGACTGTGAGAATAAAGACGTTAGGCCCACTGTAGGAGAGGATCTGGTTCAAGACCATCTTAAAAATCTGAACGTGCACAAGTCCATGGGACCTGACGAAATTCATCCGAGTGTCCTGAAGGAGCTGGCGAATGAAGTTGTTAAGCCACTGGCCATCATGTTTGAAAAATCATGGCAGTCAGATGAAGCTCCTGACAACTGGGAAAAGGGAAATATAACCCCATTTTCAAGAAGGGAAAAATGGAAGACCTGGGGAATTACAGACCAGTCAGTCTCACCTCTGTGCCTGGCAAAATCTTGGAGCACATTCTCCTGGAAGGCATGCTAAGGCACATGAAAAACAACAAGGTGCTTGGTGACAGCCAGCATGGCTTCACTAAGGGGAAATCCTGCCTGAACAATTTGGTAGCCTTCTATGATGGGGCTACACAACTGATGTGCAGGAGTAGAGCAGCTGATGTCATCTACCTGGACTTGTTCAAAGTGTTCCGACACTGTCCCACACAACACCCTTGTCTCTAAATTGGAGAGATATCAATTTCATGGATGGCCCACTCAGTGGATAAAGAACTGGCTGGGTGGCCACATGCAAAAAGTTGTGATCAATGGCTCAATGTCCAGCTGGAGACCAGTAACGAGTGGTGTCCCTCAGGGATCGGTGTTGGGACCGGTCTTGTTTAACATCTTTGTTGGTGACATAGACAGTGAGATTGAGTGTGCCCTCAGCAAGATTGCCGATCACACCAAGTTGTGTGGATTGGTTGATAGGCTGGAGGGAAGGGATGCCATCCAGAGGGACCTCGACATGCTTGTGAGGTGGGCTGATGCCAACCTTATGAAGTTTAACCGTGCCAAGTACAAGGTCCTACACCTGGGTTGGAGCAATCCCAGGCACAGCTACAGGTTGGGTAGAGAAGAGATTCAGAGCAGCCCTGCGGAGAAGGCCTTGGGGGTGCTGGTCAATGAGAAAATGAACATGAGCCGGCAGTGTGCGCTCGCAGCCCAGAAAGCCAACCGTATCCTGGGCTGCATCAAAAGGAGCGTGACCAGCAGGTCGAAGGAGGTGATCCTGCCCCTCTACTCTGCTCTTGTGAGACCTCACCTGGAGTATTGTGTGCAGTTCTGGTGTCCTCAACATAAAAGGACATGGAACTGTTGGAACAAGTCCAGAGGAGGGCCACGAGGATGATCAGGGGACTGGAGCACCTCCCATATGAAGACAGGCTGAGGAAGTTGGGGCTGTTCAGCCTGGAGAAGAGAAGGCTGCATGGAGATCTCATAGCAGCCTTCCAGTACCTGAAGGGGGCCTATAGGGATGCTGGGGAGGGACTCTTCATTGGGGACTGTAGTGATAGGGCAAGGCATAACAGGTTAAAACCTAAACAGGGGAAGTTTAGATTGAATAAAAGGAAGAAGTTCTTTACTGCAAGGGTGGTGAGGCACTGGAATGTGTTACCCAAGGAAGCTGTGAATGCTCCATCCCTGGTGGCATTGAAGGCCAGGTTGGACAGAGGCTTGGGTGACATGGTTTAGTGTGAGGTGTCCCTGCCCATGGCAGGGGGTTGGAACTAGATGATCTTAAAGTCCTTTCCAAACCTAACTATTCTGTGATTCTATGATTCTAAGATGGAGAGTGAAGTACCCAGCTTGGTAACAGACTCCTGCCTGAATCACTGAGATGTCCCCGGAATAAACAGCAAGGCCATCCTTGTACTCTAGTGAACCCAGGGTTCAGTCTTAGAGCCTTCCAGCCCTGGAAGATCTTTGCCTCAGAGGTTATCCTGGCATTAGCAAGGGCTCTTGTAAATACAGATAGATTTGTACTCAGTCCCCTTTGGCATGATTCCTTCCTCAGCCCCGTGCTGTGTTCTTGCATTGACAGGGTAACAGTTCATTGCTGCAGGGCGTTCCTAGTGGTGTGACAGTGTGGGAAAACAGATGTAAACATCTCCCTTAACACACAGACTTCAGGATATGTGGAACACCTATTACCCCTTAGCTGCTTTGAGCAGCTCTGAGGGTACAGAGGTATAATTGGCACAGAGACAGCCTATCAGCTGGTCACACACACATTTCATGCCATTTTATAGATTCCTACAAAAATGGATTGATACTTCTGAATGCTTATCTTTTATTATGCAAAGGTTAAGTTGATTTGAGTAGCCCCAAAACATTTTGTTAACCACCTCCACATTTTTGGTGTTAGCTGGGGTTTGAAATTGTTCCTGAAAGCACGGAACAGAACTAGCACTGACCATAGTTGTTTTAGCATATAAGTTCTTTTGGAATCAAGGCAGCTCTTTCATCAGAAAACCTATTCTAAGGAATGCTGCTCTTATCTAGCAGATGTTCTGCTAAATAATTTGTTTTGTCTTTTGCAAAATATGGCTTAGAGCCCATAGCCACTGCACAGTGGAGATGAATGTTGTTTTTAAGGTAATGAGTGGAAGTCTCTTTCCCTATAGAAAAGCTCTTTACGAATTTTTGAATGTGAAGAAATAAGTGTTTCCTGATAAGGATATGGAATGTCATTTGTAAACGGTTCACATTTGTATGCAATTTTTACTACACAAATTACACTTTTAGAGCAAAGTTGGACATATAAAAGTATAATTAAAAAATAGCTGGGGAAAAAGTTTGTAAGAGATAGCTTGCTTAATGGATTTAATCCCTTTCTCTGATCAAAAATTATCTGCAGTGTTTTGTTAATAATTCCTTCAGTACTCCTCTTTGTTAGTCAGAAGTTTTATGCAAACAAATTTCTCCCTACTCATTGCGCACTAAATGCTGACTCTAAGTATTCTCTGTAGTATTTTAATATGTTCACCACTTGATAGGTTCAAGCTGCGCAATTGGGTGTCTTAAGTCACATGGTGCTGTTTATGTTCTCAGCATCCTTTTGCTCGTAATGATTTTCATATGGTCGAGACATACATTTTGTTTAATGATTGAATGAAACTTGGCTCAGAGGAGCCAAGATTAATTTTTCAGGAGCATTTTGTACAAACAAAATTCCACTGACATAAACACACTAAAAAAGGGGTTGTGAACACAGCCATAGTGAAAAAAATCTACTTAGAAGATGCCAAAATGCTAGAATACTTTTTGTCCTAACAGCCCCAATAGCCATTTTTTTCTCATCACTACCTACATGCCACAGAGTGATTGTAAACTTCTTTGATTCAATATAAGCCTATACATAACACTTGTGATTTATATAATTTAAATCTTCACATAAAGCAATGTTACTGAAAACATGAAGAATATAGAACTTCACATCACTGTCTGTGCATAACTGTTTCCAGGGCGAGCTGTCCATCTGCCAACTGTACAATAAATCATGTTTTATTTCCACTGTTGTAGGAAAGCAGTTTTCTTTAAAACAAACCTTCACAATATGTCTTGTTTACTACCATTTCAAGGCCTGATACATTAATGGAAAAGAATGTGCTAAATGTAGCATTATCAGGTAGGTCAGGCAGGGCAGCCCAGTACACATTTTCCCACAATCTCTGCTCATTAACATCTAGTTCTCCCATTGTGCAGATTTTTGGCTCTGTTCCATCAGAGCAGAGAAGAAAAATGTTGACAATATGCAAACTTGAAGAGACACATAAAAAAAGGGGGCTTTGAAATGTCAGTCGTTTGGGATGAAAAGTTTCAAAGGGGAAGGTAAGTCAAAGGTTACTAATGGGATGTCTGCAACACCTGCTTTTAGTGAATGTTTCGTAAGCAAGCTTTACTTCTTAAGAAAAGCTTGGCCTAGACAAAAATGCCAGCTAAAGTATCTGTGGCTAGCTTGAGCAGCCTGGTACCTACGAACAGAAAGGGCAGCTTTGTTATGCCCTAAAACAGCCTCTCACCCTGCTTCTATTGACAAAATAAGATTGACCTCGGTGGCCAACACTGCTTTTCAAATCTCAAAGTGGAAGGCACTAGCAATGTGGCATGCTCAGCCTCTTCAGGGGAGGAGAGGCAGAAGGCGACATTCAGCATCACTGCAGTAGAAAGTCCTGCTCTGTGAGGAAGAACTGAACTGCTGCGCACAGGAATGAGTTTTGCAAACTTCACAAGTTTTCCTGCTCCACTAAATAGCCCTCATGAGGCACTCTCATTTCTCGCGAGCAAGTTTCATAACTGTCGTTACAACCCAGAGACCTTCAGTACTGTTTTTCCCCTGAAAGAATTAATGCATATTTGTAAGATATTAACACCTTGAAACAGGCAAATCCTGCTAAATATTCAACAAAGCATCACAGAACCTTAACACTTAACAGCTACAAACACCTTGCACCTAGAGAACGTTTGTGAAGCTGAAAAGCAACACCTTCATCTCACAGACAGGGCTGTGTAAAATGCTTGTCCTACAGCAGAGATCCTGCAGCAGGTTCAGATCCAAGTCCCTGGAGACAACTTCAGGGCTTTCCCTGAAACACCAGCCTTCTTGTCCAGCTAAAGAGTACATCAGCTCCTACAAAAGCTCAGAAAGTTTCCATTTTATCTATAAACAAGGAGAGAGAAGCATGATAGGTAAGGCCACAAACTGGAGTTTCAGTCTGATTATACCCCAAAACCATGACCCATGAAACTCTCTCATTTTTGTATAACAGAGCTAATTACATTTACATGAAGTCAGTATTGAAACAGCAAAAGAGATGAAAATTTTCCCACAGTAAAATGAGTGTTATCTGCTCTTCTGTTATTACTATTTATAATTTTTGATCCACGGCAGCCAAAAGAATTGCTTCAGCAGGAACTGTGTTATTAACCATTACCAAAGCAAGACCATTTTAGCAATATTTATCACCAACTTTGAAAAGAAAAAGCCTCAAGGTGCTGAATAAGATGGTGGGCACGATATACATAAACACAGACAAAATCCTAGGAAACTTTAGGAAAATAGTTCGTAGGCTTTACAGTGTATGGAGGATGGATGTTTGCCACTGATGACAGGAAATTAAATCTGTTGTGATCCAATTTCTTCAGCTGAATTTTGGTTTTAAACTGCTAATCCCTATTTCTATTTCCCCAGAGACTTGTCAGCACCATTAACATCAGGGACATACCTGCTTGTAGAGGACAGATACAGCAGGAGATTTTTTTAAAGCACCTAGTGCACTTATCCAGATAAAAACTCTGCTCTTCAAAACATTTTTGTAAGACACAACTGTCCTGAAAAAAGCTGATGTACACTGATCGGGGGGGGGGGGGGGGGGGGGAGTCTTTGTGATGATGGTGACTTAGTCACATTATTTGTGAATTTAATTGTATCTGGCCAGCTTGGAGCATTGGTAGAATACAGGATACCTCAGACAAACAGCCATGAAGAATTAAATATCTTGTAAAGTGTCAGACACTGATGCATTACCATGGTTTAGAGATAGCAGAAACCATTGTTTCACATGAAAACACAGAGCTGGAGAGTAAAGTCAGAGGGTGCAGTCTGTATGCCTTACAAATATAATCTAAGTTTATTTATAAATAGACCGGAAGCTGAGAAATGTCTTCAATAAGCTATTAGCATTTTTCATGTTTGCAGATATTCAATGCTAGAAGTTCATCTTGAGAGCTACATGAAGGTTTAGATAGGTTTGTAAAGATGACCCTGCTTATTTCACACAAGTTTTCCCTCCCATAAATTCTTCAAGTCTGCACTGCATTCAGTGGAGCTGTTCCTTTTTACACTGGTTTGAGATTAGAATCAGGCTTTTTGTAAAAGGAATGTCAAGAAACATGTTTAAGTAAAATGTAAGCCTTTAATATAAAGGTTCTGCTTTTGGTTTACATAATGATATGCTGTGGAACACAGCTTTCCTATCTTATATTCTTTTCTTTCTTCTCATACCACCCATGACTCTTTATATATTAGTTTGGATCTTTTCTTCTTGCCATTGCTATTATAAACTACATTTCTTTTGCATCCTTTTAACAGCATGTCAGTGTGTTCAAACTTACTGCTTTTTGACTAGCAAAGCATCCAGAATTTCTGGTGGGACTTTCAGTTGGGTTGTAAGCAAGCTGAACAGTTCATATTAACTGTCACATATTACAGTGATGGAAAGAAGCACTGAAGATCCACTGGCTCAATCAATGTCTGTTCAGCAAGATTCTCAGCATAAGAAACCACTACCTTTTGCTCCAGGTTCCAGGGAGGTCAGGTACCATTGTACAGGTGCTAAATGAGAAGATGATAACATCCCCAAGCAATACCATTCCCTTGACTGTATAATAAATAGGCCAATTAAAAAACAGTGTTTGAACTATAGTTTAACTGTACAGAACTAGAAGCATAAACAACTAAAGGATGAGTGTGATGCTTGGTATAAGACCTTTAAACCTTCAGGCTTTATGCTAGTGTGCATACTAGAAATGCTGACCTATCAGGTGTCTTACGTACGACTGCCCAGAACTAAAAATTGCTGCTTGATCATATTCATCTATATCAATTCTTTCAGTAACCAGTTTCTCTTTTGAGGACTAGACTGATATAACGAACTACTCTGTAATGGTAAGGCTCAGGAAATGGACTTAGCAGAGAAACACGAATATGTGGTAGTGGAAGCCCACCTCCCTTAGGGCAAAATCTTAGCTAAAGCACCTTGGCAGTCCATTAATAGCCATAAAAGAATCTTTCTCTGCTGACCACAAATATGCTGTGGTCAACAAGATGTCTACTCACTCTTTCGTTAAAAACAGTGATGATTTATTTTGCTTCAGCCATGTGTGAAACTAGTCACCACATTATGAATAATAATATCCTCTTAGTCTCAATGGAGCTCTTTTTATACAGAAAGATCAACAAAGCATTTAATTAAATACTTAGTATAGCAATCTACTGACTGACCACTAAAATACAATCATATCTGGGATGGAACAGTGTAACTATTTAACAATGCACAGCAGCAGAAGAGACAAAGAGTAGAAAACATCCATTAGAAAACAAAGCAAGAGCTGAAGTAAAATGTAACTACCTTAATTAGGCATGAGCATCAAGTAGAGCTAAAGTTATGTGTGAAGGGTGTCCTAGAATCTCTACGCCTACAAGAAACAGAGTTTACACATTAAATGGAGGATGAACTCCCAACTGCACAGTGCCCTCTACAGTGGAATGAAATCTGCAAGGCTCAGAGGGAATTAAAATGATGGATTAAATCACTTGGTTTCTGCAGCACTGTCTTCAAGTTAGAAAATCAGAGGAGAACCAAACCCAGGTGATAAAGGCTCAACAGGGGCATGCAGAACAAAGCTGGAGTCCTCAGGTGCACGCAGAATGGCTTGGCATCTGCTTATCCAGTTCCTCCTTAACTACTTCTAAATGGCAAACAGGATGAGTAGAACAAAATTTAGTGATTAAATGCCTTTTAGGCATCTACAGTTCTAGCAGATTTGGTATTTAGTTTATTGTGATCCATCTCAGTATTTACCTACTATGATCCTTCTCAATCATGATTTGCAACACAGACAAAACCACAGAACAGTACTGTCACACTGTAAACTGGCAAGCACCGCCTAGTTGACTGGATCTTGCTGTGTGAAACAAACAAACAAGCATCACTTTAGGAAAAGAGAAGCCCAAACATTAAAAACTCACCCAGCATAGTTGGTCCCTGAGGATGCAACACATTCATGCTAAAATTACAGAAGTCCATTTTTATTTGGGATAGTTAAAATGGTAGTAATGAGCTAGGGCATGTTCTTTTCCTCTTCTAACGTGTACCGAATGTGTTCTGCTGAGTGTAGCAGGTTAAAATCATAACGTTTCCAGCAGAGTACAGGAAGGGACCCAGGAAGGGTTTAAACACAGAAAACATCTCAGATGACCAAAACAAAGAAAAGTTAGTTCAGTAACAAAGGCCAGATTCTGTGACAAATCACACCTCTTTTCAGGAAGCTCCTTTGAGCTCTCCAGTAATTTCTTTCCTCTTGTTCCTATGGTAAACCCAGCCAGTAGCTTTTATTCCACCCTGCTCCCAAAGACATGCATACACGCTCTGCCTCAAGAGCTTTGAGACCCGCAAGAGGTTTGCAGCTGGTGCAATGTTTTTCCTGACCACCTTCTAGCAACCTGCAAGAAACAAGGCTTCTTCAGGGAGTTTGCTTCGTAAGAAAACTGCCTTTAGCTCCAGCATAAGGCACATTTCTTTAACCTTTTTATTCTCCAACATAAATACAAACCAACTGTGTGAACAGCCATAAATTCCAGAACAGATACCCACATGTTCAAGGACAGGACAAAGCTCTTCAGATGGGACAGTAAAGAGTGTAGAACAAAAACCAATAATGAGCAAAACGGAGTAATTTTCTGAACAAATCTCATGGAAGAGAGGAGGTGCCCAGAATTGCCCCCATTCCAAAAACCTCTGCCAGCCAGATGGCTCTGTGCAGTCCTTTCACAGTTTTAAATAATGCCATGCTAAGCAAGCCACTTTTGGCCTTCAATTGCTAAAGGACTACTGAACCACACTTCACATGCTGGTAACTAAAGCAGATGCACAAGCTGTAGTTTTGTGCATTTCCTTGGGCGTGCATCATGGGTTTTTAAAGCAAGATAATTACTTTTCAATTGTGTATCAAGCAGAACTCAAGTTAAAGAAAGTAAAATGAAACCAAGTAAATAAAGAAAAATTCTGGAAAGCCGTAAGGAATAATTTGGCAATACAATTGTTTTCTTGGATGTGAAGCTCCCCTGTGAGAGTCTGAAGAGGATTACAAGATTTATATACCCTGTAAATGACAAGGAGTGGTCTTATCAATCTGATCGTATCTGTTGGCTGTGATTTAGCTGGAGATGGGGCATACATCAATGGAGATAGTAAAAAGCTTCAGTTCTGAAAGTCACCTGGTGCACTGCCCCTTCTGAACATACATTTCTGGTTTTGTCTGTATGACACATAGTTTAAATTACCCCCCCCCACCACCACCACTTTTTTGTCTTTCTAAAGTCTTTGTTATCTCTTAGGGAAATACAGAGCTAGAATAATACAGGGAGAGGGAAATGTGTATATACATAATATATATACATATAGATATGTAAAGTCACTGTCAGAAATATAAAATTCCTTATTTATTATAGTTGAAAAAAATCAGACATTTATGATACTATCTCATAGCTGACTGATTTCATGTCATTCTCTGGTATCAAGGAAAAAGAGAAGGCTAAAACGTAGATGATTTATAGTTTTGGAAGTCTTTGAAATCAACCAAACATTTGCTGCATTCAATAATGTTTTTCGCTGCTATTATCATAGTCCAGTAAGCACAATAGCAGTGGAGCTTTTGGGTAACTGTTGTGGTTTAAACCCAATCACACAGCTCGTTCACTCACTCCCTGCCCCCCTTCTTGCCCTCCTCCTACTCCTGGAGGGATGGGAAGGAGAATTGAAAGAATGCAACTCCCACAGGTTGAGATAAGAACAGTTTAGTAACTAAAGTATAATACAAATCACTACTGATACCACCAATAATAATAATAATAAAGGAAATAACAAGGGAAGAGAATACAACACCTCAGCACCAGCCAACCAATAACTCGTCCAACCCCACCCGACCAAGCACCGACCGATACCTCCACCGGGTAACTCTCCATTACATCCTGGGCATGACATGCTGTGGTATGGAATGCCTCTTTGGCTAGTTTGGGTCTGGTGTCCTGTCTCTGCTTCCTCCCAGCTTTCCCTCCTCCCTGGCAGAGTATGAGGCTCAGAAAGTCCTTGGTCAGACTAAAACATTTGTGTTATCAGCCATGTTCTCAGGCCGAAAGTCAAAACACAGTGCTGCACCAGCTACTAAGAAGGAGAAAAATTACTGCTACTGCTAAACCCAGGGCAATAAGTTAAGAGCATTTTTTTAGCACAGAAAAGAAACCCAGCTTTTCTACATTTTAACAGCTGCTTAAAGATAACAAATGAAGCTTTAAGAGGCAGATGCTAACATCAACATAAGATGTTCCTCACACTTGACAATAAAAAATCAGAGATCCATCAGGTTTAGACATTGGTATAAGATTAAAAAGAAAAATAATGTTTTCCTCTTCCTTCTCTGGAGACAGATGTTGTTTGCTGAAGAATGTAAAATTCAGTTCCCCAGGGAATGCCACAGTTTTTTTTGCAGACTCTCTGAAGCTCAAGTTGACTCTTTTCCGTACAACTACCATTAGAAAAAAAGGAGGTAAAAAAAAGGGGTGGGGGGAAGGAGAAAAGAAGGAGAAGGACACATAATTACTTTCAATGTTCACATGGCTCTGGCTTCTTGCATCTGAAAAAGTATCAGGCTGCTAAGGCTGGACTTCATCTAACTTCATACAATTGACAGGTGGCCTTCAGCTACTTCCAATTATTCAAAGTGGGTAGTTAGTTATCTTAGCTCTTTTCAGAAGAACAATCAGAAATAATACTCAAGTTTATAAAAAAAGAAAACGTGTTCGCTCATATTTGTACTTGTCCAAGCTCTATGCCATCTAACAATGCCAGCTTTGTGCCTAGAAAGCAGTTAGCTAGCCTAACATCAGGGTGGACATGCATTTTACTGCCAACATCCCTCCAAACACCATTTGACAAATGTTCTCCATTCAAGCGGAACAGAGGGAAATAAAAATACTCTGAGGAACTGCAGTTCTATAGGCATAAATTATATGGATGTATTGCAATAGGAGTGTTCAGGCTCAGGAGGACAGAGGTTGTTATAAAGCTGACTGACTAGCTTGGGCATGCAGACTAAGACTCTCTTCACCCTAAGGAAATGTAGACTTTGAATGCTACTTCCATATTTTGAGGGCATACATAGCCTTGTTGGCAATTCTCTAAATATCTTCTACTGAAGGAAATTCTTATCACTGTCATAGAAGATTAACAAATCAAAAAGGCTCTAATTGTTCTACCCTGCCCATAGTTCTCCTTCATATTTAAAGCTTTGAAAGTGTAATTGGCTTTCCCTATTCTTCCAGTACACTTTTCATCAATAGATTTACTTATTAAGACTGGGTGTTTAGTGTTTTTAACCAAGTAGTGTCCTCCCATTTTCAGCCAACCTTATAGAAACTTTATTTAGACTATATGGGAGTAACAGGAAAAAAAGACTAAGTGGGAAAAGAGGAGAAATATTGAGACAAACTTTAGGTTTACATCTAAGCTCTCATGGCTTGGAACTCAAAATCAATTTAGAATAGATCAGTAACAAATGTGTTAAAAAAATCCCATCCTTGAAACCCACCCTTGAAAATTCCAATTCGACAATTATAGAATAGAATCATAGAATCATAGAATAGTTAGGGTTGGAAACGACTTTAAGATCATCTAGTTCCAACCCACCTGCTATGGGCAGGGACACCTCACACTAAACCATCCCACCCAAGGCTTCATCCAACCTGGCCTTGAGCACTGCCAGGGATGGAGCGCTCACAACCTCCCTGGGCAACAAATTCCAGTGCCTCACCACCCTCACAGGAAAGAATTTCCTCCTTATATCCAATCTAAACTTCCCCTGTCTAAGTTTTAACCCATTACCCCTTGTCCTTTCACTACAGTCCCTAATGAAGAGTCCCTTCCCAGCATCCCTATAGGCCCCCTTCAGGTACTGGAAGGCTGCTATGAGGTCCCCACGCAGCCTTCTCTTCTCCAGGCTGAACAGCCCCAACTTCCTCAGCCTATCTTCATACAGGAGGTGCTGCAGTCCCCTGATCATCCTCGTGGCCCTCCTCTGGACTTGTTCCAACAGTTCCATGTCCTTTTTATGTTGAGGACACCAGAACTGCACACAATACTCCAGGTGAGGTCTCACAAGAGCAGAGTAGAGGGGCAGGATCACCTCCTTCGACCTGCTGGTCACACTCCTTTTGATGCAGCCCAGGATACGGTTGGCTTTCTGGGCTGCGAGCGCACACTGCCGGCTCATGTTCATTTTCTCATTGACCAGCACCCCCAAGTCCTTCTCCGCAGGGCCGCTCTGAATCTCTTCTATGCCCAATCTGTAGCTGTGCCTGGGATTGCTCCAACCCAGGTGTAGGACCTTGCACTTGTCATGGTTGAACTTCATAAGGTTGGCATCAGCCCACCTCACAAGCATGTCAAGGTCCCTCTGGATGGCATCCCTTCCATGCAGCATATCAACCGGACCACACAGATTGGTGTCATTGGCAAACTTGCTGAGGGCACACTCAATTCCACTGTCCATGTCAGCGACGAAGATGTTAAACAAGACTGATCCCAACACCGATCCCTGAGGGACACCACTCATTACTGGTCTCCAGCCAGACATCGAGCCATTGACCACAACTCTTTGTGTGCGTCCATCCAGCCAGTTCTTTATCCACTCAGTGGTCCATCCATCAAATCTTCCCCTGCAATCTTCTGCTTTGTGTCTATATTTGCATAATTATCTATTTGTGCAATACTCAAGCACTGCTTTATCAGAAGAATAAAATGTTTTGCAACTCCCTCCTCTTCCACTAGCATCACCTAAACTGCCTTTCATATTCATTATCTTCCATAACATCCTTTCATCTACACTTGCCAGTAGTAATAGTAAAAAAGATACTGCACATGTAAGAGCAGCTCCATAATAAAGATGTTGTGGGTATGGAAATTGAGGTTATGGGGGGAACTGATAAAAGGATAGATAACAAATTCAGATGCAATACAGTGAATGGGACCTGCTATAATGGCACTAGTGGTCTCATCACGTATTATTAATAATTTATTATGTACATCAATGCAAATGCAAACATCAATGCAAAATGCCTTAGAAACAAGGATGCAAGCAAATCAGTTCAGTTCATGCTGTGTGTATATGTTTTACAACACTGGTATCTGGCTTTATTTAATTTCTTCAGGCTGTTGTCAAGTGTTTTCACCTGCAATAGTGACCTAAAGAAAAGCTCTTAGGATCATAAAGCAACCCCAGCAATGTTCAATAATACTATTGAATGAGGTCTCTAGATAGATTATGCAGTAAAAATACCCACAAGAAACAATCAAAGCAAAAAATATAACAGGTCTCCATACACAGAATGAGTATCTGCAGTTCTTCTCAGTGAACTGAAACGTCTTTAAAATCTGTCATCTTTGCACAGAGGAAGGAGATGCATTGGTCAAATATCTTGCAACAGAGAGTTTGCTGAAGGGCAGGTTAAAGAAACATAAACCCCAACTGCAACAAAAACTAGTTTTTTTTGTGTTTGTTTCTGTTTTTTTTTAAGACAGTGTGGTTGCCCTTCCAGAATGGCGAGTTCTGACAGAACATCAGAATGACAATGAGACAAAGTGGGGGACAAGGAACGGGGACACTCCCCATCAACAAAAAAAAAACAACTTTGAAACAGGTTTGATCTGCATTTCTTAAATGACTCTGCAACATCTGTTGCCCAGAAAAGATAACACAGGGCATTATTCTGTAGTTTCACCCATCTCTCACATTAACATATGAAAAAAAGAAACAAATCTATGTTTTAGAAAGCCATACCAATGTTCTTTTTGGACCACTGTAGAAGTCTGTTCTAGCTGCTGGTTTGTTGGTTTACTAGCATCTTTTAGCAAAGACAATACAGCAGTGTGGACAGGCAACTCAGCAACAGCGGAATAGTGTTATAGGAAGAAAGAAAAAAGGGGGGTTGGCAGATTCTGAGATTACACGCCTATCAGTTATTCTAAGTACACAATAAAGGTTACTACACTACTAACTAGATTTATATATTTATCAGTTAATCTGTCCCAAAGGCATAGAAGATAATTAATGAAAGATACAGTCAGGCATGGCTTCAGGCAGTAATTCAGTATTACTCTAAATCTCTGCAAGAGCAAACCTGTGAACCAAAGAGGAAATGCATACTGCACAAGGACACTTGTGTTCTGAAATATGATCCCCTGTGGAGTTTTCGGATGAGACACTTTTCCAGTGATTAACTCAGTATATTTGAATTTCATTATTTAATGTTTTAGGTGACTGGTTATTTGTGGTGCTCAGAGAACAAAACACATTTTCCATTAATAAAGTCAGAGTAAAAGGCAAATAATGACTAAGCCATCTCAGGTCACTCGAAGCCCCGTTGCTCCTTGCTGAGCCTGTAGGACATTCAGTATGTGCTCTTATGTCACTTTTAATTATGCAGTACTTTTCTTACATTCTCATGTCAACAGATCTATGTTAAGATACATCCAACTTACTTTCCATCC
Organism: Lathamus discolor; assembly: GCF_037157495.1. Classification (NCBI taxonomy): domain Eukaryota; kingdom Metazoa; phylum Chordata; class Aves; order Psittaciformes; family Psittacidae; genus Lathamus; species Lathamus discolor. The sequence goes on from NC_088888.1 coordinate 17,020,746, forward strand.
TGGTACATCACTTCCTATAGTGTTCATTAAGGATCAGCAGAGAGAGGCATTTGGGCTTATAAGAATTTGTCAACAGGTTGCTAGGTTGAACAGGGCTTGGAGCAACCTTGTCTAGTGTGAAGTGTCTCTGCCCATGGCAGGGGATTGGAACTGGATGAACTTTAAGGTCCCTTCCAACCCAAACCAGTCTGTGATGCTATGATTCCATGAACATGCTCTGAAAATGCCCCAATTACACCAGTTTTTACAATGCTACACCAATCTTGCGCTTCAGGTCCCTGCATCCAACTGCAGCCAGGCAACTGAGCTCCCATCCATTGTATGAAAGATGAGAGCCCCCAAAGCTGCCTTGCAGGTGTGGCAAAGAATATGGCTGGCACACACTTCTCTGGGACTTGGGGAGAGGCTAAACGTCACTTGTATCTCTGCCGATCTGTTACTAACCAAGAATCAACTAAGATACATCTGAGGTTTTCCTCAAATTAAAAGCTCTCTCCGGAGAAATCCACTAGATGTGCATGTTCTTTGCTAAGAAATATTTGTTGTGTCATACTTCTGGGAAAGAAAAATGCCAAGGATCAGATAATGAGATTGGAAATCTAGCTAAGAAGTTCAGATCGGGGTTAAGTAAAAAGTCAAATCAAATTTCAGAGCTTTGAAATTGTCCCTTTACTGCATTTAAAGTCTCTCTGTTCAATTCACCCTGGATTTGGTGGGATACACTACATTGGAATGTCGTTTTACCTTCTATCAAATTGTGGTATTTAAGCCTGTTTTATGTTTTTTGTGTTCAGCAGTATTTTCATGGGCTGCCTTTCTCTGTTAAAGACAAAATTCAGCCTGCACTGACAAACTCAATTCTAGACTACATATGGATATGAAATGGGGTTTCTGTACCATGAAAAAGTTTTCAGCTTTCGAGCAAACATTTTCCTGTTCCCTGTTTGGATGAAAAACAAGGCCTTTTTAAGTTTAATGCAAAAAAGCAAAAACTCAGGAGAGGCCAAAGCAGTCCCCGTTAAAAGCCTGGTGGTCAGGGCTCTCATCTGTCTGATTTGGACTAAAGGCTTGACTGAACTTCCCTCTGCCCAGGGAACATTGTTTAATAAAGAACTACTGAAATCTCTGTCAGCCTCTCTATTTTTGTCAGAAATTCTGTCCTTGAGCAGAAAAGTCCTGGTAAAAGTCTAATCGAAACCAGCATACTTGTATAAAAATTGTAATGAAGAAAATACTCCAATTAGTCCAGGTTTTATCAAGCCCCTCACCAGAAGCAAACAGACATTAACTACAGACGTTGAAACACTTAAACCCAAACAAATACCAAGAAAATCCCTCTCATACCCAGAAAGGCATCAGTTATACACATTTCTGCCTCTAGTTTGGACATTCCGGTATGCTGTACCTTTGGCTTCCTAGAGTAATAAATTAGCAGGTAGCAACAGTTATTTTCAAATGTTATACATGAAGCTTTTCAGAGTTTGGAGGTGAACTTTTCACAGCATTATCAGCTTAGATAAGGGCTTCCAAAGTCTTGCACTTAACATACTTCATGCACAAACAAAGGAAAATCTGGCCACCTGTCCTTAACTCCAGAGAAGACCAGGATAGGAGGAGCACTTCTGTCCTCTAACTATACAGAACCCAGCTGAGGCTGTGGCTTGTTTTGCCCTGACTGCATTCATGCAGTACCTCTTTGTAGGATACTGGTACCCAAGCAAATAAAGGTGAGGCATCTCTGGATAACACGGCCCTCACAAGGCCACACCTGTGTTTAATAAGGTAGTATACAGTAATGTGTTTACATTCTGTGCTGCCAATGTTAGTTCAGGTGACTTGGCAAACAGCCCTATAAAAGGCTGCAGGCAAGTGATCCTGCTGTCTGTGCGAAGCCAAGAAAAAGCACATGGAGAGAGGTGTACATCAGAGCTGCACCAAAGCCAGGTGTTCAGGAGGCCTTCTGAGTGGAGGTTGCTACAAAATTGAGATTGCTGTGTCTTCATGATGGGCCTTCCCTTTCTGAACGCAACAGCACTGCATAGGCAGAAAGCAGAGTTTAGGAAAAGATGTGACTGCTTTTTCATGTTGTTCATAACCTGCAAGGTGATCTCTTGCTTGTCCTCACCATTCTATTTTGCCCATCTCCTTCCACGTTCTCCTTTTTGTTTTGTTTTCTTTTTCCCTTTATTTTTAATTCTCTGCGCTAGATTTTCAAAGCTGTCCCTTGCAGACAATGGAGAGAGACAGTAACTACACAATAACTACACAGTAACTACACAATCTCCCTCTCACTGCATCAAAAGTTCATTGAGAAAGCTTGTTCCATCTACCTTATAATGAGCATTGACGTCAGCAACAAGGACTTAGCTAAAGATATATCTAGTGCTTTAAATCCTGTAAGGTTTTAGATGTTAGGCGTTTTGAGGCTTACATTTAATTAAATTTTTTAACCTTCATATAGACACTATATATACAAGAAGTTTTTAACTTTTCTGAATGAATGTCACCATACGACACAAGGGATCTAAGCCCTCTGTGACTTATTCCAGACCTGGAACCACTGAGCAGAAGAGCAGAATTTTTGTAACATGCAAGCTATGATCAGTGTCACTTTATCATTTAAACCCTAACTAGATTATAATAATTGCTTAAACAGAACATTAACCAAAAATAGGGCTGCAATTTTAACTAAGGTATCATTTTTAATAAAAAAGCTAAATGTCAGAGTGTAACTATTGTGATGACTGCAGTTTCCACATTATAAATAAAATACATGTGTGTGAGAACAAAAACTAGAACATGCTCCTCATACTCATTCAGTTGTTGCTTAATATATCTGGAATATATTAAAAAGTCATATTCTATTATAACTCAAACAATGGACACATGTCACAAAATATACACTGTCTGTGCAGAGGACTACCATGTAGTCAGAGCATGTTTTCAAAGGGATACAGTTGCCACTTGGGTGCTGCTGAACCCAGCACAGACACAACCAGCTGCGCTTTTGACTTCTACATTAGGTGAAAATTCCTTCACTAAATTCGACTTTCTTGGCTGAGTTGTCATTCCAAACATTACCCTTCAAGTGTAAGAGTTAATACCAACAAAGCTTGCTTATTCTATTCCGTTATGACAGCTTTACTCTACCTGAGGTTAATGACGTAAAACTGCAATGACAACATTTCCGTAGATTAATGATAGCAAGAGTTTCCCTTATTTACAGGCAGTTCATTCATACTCTTCTAAGTCAATGACAAAGATTCTATTGACTTTAGCAGCAGCAGACCTTTACCCATAAGAAATGCAGGTTTTGACCCCATGCTTAGAATGCATAGATATTCTCACAGTTAAATAGTTCTCAAAACAAACAAACAAAAAAAACCCCAAACCAAACCTCTGGAAAAATGGGTTGCATAAAACCACAAAAAAAAAAATAGTTGTACTTTTTCTCTCTGAAGAGATGTCTTCATTTATACACACAGACACAAAGACTATAGGAATTTGCTTATTTGAAGATATTCGGCCTCAAGTTCAAATCAGACAACATTTAAGAGGCAGTGAGATACAAATGTGATCAATCATACCTTGTTTGTCTTTAGTGCATCCTGGGAACACAGATCAGCAAGATGTTCCCTTTCAGCCTTTATTCAGCTACCTCTGAAAAACAATGGAAGATGCACAGAGATTTCAGGGGTGACCTGAATTTAGACATATGATTTTTGAGATGTAGCTAAGAATTTAGTGTTTTTCATAGGGTTTGTTTCTTAAATGATTATTTATACTAAAATAAAATCTTGCCCCCACTGTATATCCTTTAAAGCTAAATACACCTTCAGTGTTCAGTCCTGGGAGCCTCTTTATACTCAATCAGAATTCATCTACTCAACAGTAAGATGCAATACAGAATAATTCTCTAATAATATTTTTTGTCAAGAAGAAAGAGTAAAACTGCTACAGACTTTGGAAGTCTGGCATAAACATTTATTTATTCCTTTCAACTGTTTTATTACTTTCTTGCTCTTTAACAACAAGTTTCATTAACAAAGGCAGCAACTAATAAGATGCTTTCATAATAACTGCAAACTTTTAACATTAAGCTGGCAGAAACAATCCATTTTTAATAACAGTCTGCATTGGCAACCTTGCATTTTAACCCAAGGTGAAAGGTGAAGATTAAATCTCTTCCACCTTTCTGAATGCAGCTGCTGTGCACACAGACTTTAATTGATGCGAGACTCAGCTTTGTAACTCAAGACCATCTCCTTCCTGCAGCACTGAAAACGTGTAATTCAAGGCTCAGTTGCTGCTGATAGCAGGCCCTTCTCAGCTGATAGTGTGGACAGAAGAATAAAGACTTTGTCACTATTTATTCTCCATCAGGGTAACTTTTTTCTTCTTCATAACTCCAGTATTCAGGTCAGGCCTGTAACGGTGGCCTCTTGGCAAGAAAAGATATGAAGTGAAACAAACTGAAAAATGAGACAAAAAACACACAGGTGAACAAAGTTGTTACGCAGAAATCCACTTGACACTCACTAAGCAATGTGCGCATGAGTTTTTGTGAAGAGAACCATTTCCATGTTGTTCTTTTTGTTTTCAATTATCTTTTGCACCTGAGTACAAATCTGAAACAATTTCTTCATTTCCTCCCCAACAAAATATACCTGTAGATTCAGGAATGAAGTTGTTGGCCTGGACATCATAGCAGGTCTAGTTAAGTTATTCTTTAGGATAATTCACCAGACCTTAAAGATCTAAAGCCACAGCCTCAACAGCTTGAACAGAACTTAGTACCCTGAGTACTGGCCTAGAAACATCTCTTTCAAATCAGGGACTAAATCAAGACACAACGTACAAATTGACAATTGACTTGCTGAACTTCTCAGGGACTTAAGATGTTGCCATACATGAGGCTTTACTCACAAAGCAGCATCTCTAACATATGGCAACCACACACACACGCTGAGTTTAGATGAAGGACCAGGATGTCATATACACATTGGACTTATTACTTCAAAAGTAAAAGAAACAGGTTTTTTGATGAATACTGGCAATGATGAAATTGTGTAAAAATATTCCCACAATACCACACTATTTTTATATATAAGACTGAGAAGTTAATATGTATTATATACGGATGATCTAAACAATCTGTGCCATTTTCATTGGGAAAAGAAAGAGTCGAAGAAAGAAAAAAAAACAAAAACCCAGCACAGAACCAAAGGACACCAAGTGCTTCCAGCCTAGTTTTCCAAATCGTCTCTTTCTGGCAGGCCTCCTTATTCTAGAGAAACTTGGCTTCAATCACTCTGTGATTTCAATTCCAGCATTTGGCAAAATCCAGTTTTCTAATCTCTGGCTGAGTGAAGACACCCAAATTACCAAAGTGAAGACTTTTCCCCGTGGCATGCCAAGGCTAAGTGATAGGAGTGGATCTGTTCTTGGGTTTCCAGAAAATCTGACCCTCTGTGTAACTAGATAGCACCATGTTTGAAGGCTAGTGCCATATAAACTATACTTGAGCTAGGTGGACATTTCTGATGAATCCCAAACCACTCCAGTAATCTCCTGAGACTCCAGATGCTTTCACAGAACAGCATTACCAGAGGATCACAAAGTCCTATGAGACTTAGTGTAGGCAGTTCAGAAAGTGGATTTTAGTTTTTTCCCACCCTGAATAGAATGTTTTAATGTGGGAATTACGGCATTTTAAGAGAAATCACTCTCAGATTTAAAGTGAAAGTTAAAACTGAATTTCACACCTCTGAGAGTTAAATTCATGAGACAAGAAAATGGAGCTGCTTGAGGATGCTGCTCATTGCTAAATACTGCTGGAATCTTCAAGGTTTTTAAGGGCTTTAGGCAATTAATTTGGTCATTCACTTTGTTAATACTTGCATCTTTTTTGAACAGAGGCAGGTCACTGAGAAACATGCAGGACCTTGGAGCAAAGTCTGTTCCATTCCAAACTTCATTCCTGTGCAGGTGGTAAGTACCTATCAGCACCATTTTGCAGACACAGCTGGAGCGTGACCTCTCTGCTGTCTGCTGCTGGGTAGATGATCATAATTATGACATCAAAGTTAGTACTTCATGAGAAAGTGTACACTGTTTTTTCAAAGGTTGTGGCACTTTATGCACTACAAATACCTCCGCAGCCTCCTCAGAGCTAACTCCCAATGAAGAGCAGATTAAATATGGCCACAGGGTTGGTTTCTAAGGGACTCTCAGAAGAGTATCTTATACAAAACCGCTGTATGTGCTGATTCAAAATTACTTCCTAATTAAGCACCAGGTCATATGTTAATAAAAGTAATTACAGAGAGTGCAAGAGACCTTGAATCATGTTATTCATAGCCTGAACTTGTGCTACGTCATGCAATTGGTGATGTAGTGTAACTTGGTCCAAAAAGGCTAGAACCAGAGTTGGAGTGGGAAATTTAGCATCACTAACCTAGCCCTAAATTATCTCCTGAGTCATTATTGCATTAGCAAGTGCACAAGTAAAAGAAAGAGGCGAAGGGAAAAAATAATGTAGCTAGGAATAGCTTTTATTTCAATAAAAAAGATAATTTTGGAAATAGGCCAAGGAAGCAGGGGCATTAATATATTATTGTGCTGATCTCATGGTCAAAAGGCAGTCAGTTACCGAGAAACATTATGTATCTAGAGGGCATCTGTCAGAGCAGTTTAGCATTTAGAGCCACAGCCCTCTGTTATGTGCTGTTATGTGGCACAAATTAGCTTTATTCAGATAAAATAAAAAAAAAATAAATCCTTTTGCCTTCACTTTTCCTAAAGATGTAAAATGCTACAGGAGAGGATTTAGCTCACAAGAGTCCTAAGTGATTGTGGTGTGTAAAATCAGAAAGAACCAACTTTTTCTCCTATTCCTCACACTAAGAGGGTCTTGTTTACTCCATAGTTCACTATAGGTTATTAATTTTAGGGAGGAAAGAAATTCTTGAGTTAAAAATTGACCCATCTGCTTTTTACCACAAAAATGTTGAACAAAATGGGTGGTATGTTTACAATCCTAATTGCACTAACTGCAGTCAATTAAGCCTCACTTCAGTTGCCATGTCCTTGCCTAATTCCATTTCTCTTGATAAGGATCCAGTAATGTCCACCATCAGTTTATATATATGCGCTATATGTTACAGAAGAGCAGAGTCCCATGCAACTTAAAAAGAACTTTCTTATACATTGCCTTATTGCCTGTTTATTTGGCTTAGAACACTTGTTTTTGTAGTGGAGGCGATTTTGAGCAGTCCACATCACCTCTGAATACCAAGGGCTAGGACTGTATCAAAACACTGGTATAATACGGCAGCAGTTTTGAAAACATTAGCCTTGTTCTCTCCAGGCTTCAAGTCTTGTCTCAGAAATGAGAATAAGTTTGCTTAACTGCCTGTACACAAGAAGGAAAAGCACTACTGGCTGGCGGGTGTACAAGCACCCTGATACCTTTACCAGGAACATTTCTCAGAACAGCAGACCATACCACCACCTAGTCACCTACATTTGCAGCAGCAAGAAGTGGAGAATAAAGGTACAGTGCCATCCACCCAGTTACTTCACTAGTACTGGTTGTCATGTTCAGGTTTTAGGCCTTAAAGAAGAGACTTTTCTCTTTAGTCTTAAGTAATAAACAGAGCGATAAAGGCATTTTGGACAAAGACTTCAAATAGGGTGACATGAAGGCAAGCATGGAAGAAGTTGCCAAGGGGAAAGTTAATTATGCAGCTTAAGGAGTTGTTACTGGGTTTGATAAGCTAGAATTAGAATTTGAGGTCCTTCCAACTCATTAAACAATGTCTTCCAAGGAGATCTAATTGAGTAAAATTTTAGATTAGTATTGAAGGATCTTCTACTGGGCCTTACTGCCTCACATATCCTACAGGGGTCAAAAGGAGTCAAAGTAAGACAACTGCAATGAAGCGTACTTACTAATGATCAGAATAGCACAAGCAGACCACAAAGTCTGGTTTAAGTGGGATTCATAGGTACCTAAGAAATAAAACCAGAAACTTGACTTTATTTTCTAGATTCAAAGTTACTTGTGAGGCTGATAGAAACAATCACACACCCACTTTCCCAGGATCAAACACTGGTGAACAAAAAGGAGATTAAATGTAAAGACCAGATGTTGCCTATAAATGTGGTTCTGAATGAAATAGAATTTGTCAGTTTAGCCTAATAAAAAGTACTTCTCAGAATTTTTTACCCCTGAGATAAACCATGTGTGATAAAGAATATGGAAACTTCCAGCCAATAAAGCATTAATAAGTTTCTGGCATGCCAAATTAATCTGGCTATGCAATTATTTACTATGCAATACAGTGTGAAATAAACTCTCTTTATTCATCTCCTGAAACCAAGTCCTTAGATTTGAATGCTTGTCTGTCAGTGGGAGTTGTCTATTTAAAGCAGTTTTGAGGGTCTGGTCTACGGCTGTCAGCTCTTCATTGACTTAAAAAATGTGGTGTGGCTGCTTTATGCAGAAAGGGACTTTGAACCAAAAGAGCATCTTTGTAAGAGGATTAGAAAAATTCCATTCTTTTAATGACTGGCTAGATGCTTACTATCCTTTACTTAATACTGTTTGTCTGTTATTCATAATTATAAGCATAAATGCCTTAAAACCAATGTTACAAATAATCTGTTATTTTATCCAGAGTTTTGTTGAATGGTTCTTTTGAAATGACCTGATTACTGATTTCTTTAGGAGACCGTTCAGCTAAATTCTCATGCTTGCCTTATAACGGGCATCTCTGCTGCTTCTGGGAGGTTCTACTAAGGCCCATGGTACCAATGGTACCCATGGGGGAAGATGTGCTTAGGATTACCAGAAAAGACCTATTTTCTAAACCACAAAATCTATTTTCTAATGTCATTAATGTCACCTAGCAGTTTATGCCCCATTTGGGGTCTTTTTTGTTCCAAACAGTAATATTTTCATAGTGCTTTGATAAAGATGGAAACTTTTTTTCCCAAAAATCTTGTGTACCAATCAACTCCCTTGATCCTAAGTAATTTAAAACTAGGCTTGGACATCAGCACCTAATATAGTCCCTTGAATACCCTGGCTGAGGACTAAATTTCACCTCAGTAATACAGCCCTATGTTACAGGATAGTGTGTGATAATAGGCCTTTTTAAAACAGCTAAGATGTATTCTGTAATTTAGAAAATTACTCTCAGAAACCATTTGTCAGTTTAATGAAAATCTGAAACTACAGGTTTACATAATAGAATTAATTGTAATGGCTCTGTTGGAATGATTTCTTTCAAACAGGTTATTTGAATGATTGAAAGAGGGATTTCACAGCTGAAAGAAAGAAAGGATTTGTCCTAAGACCCGTGTAAGCAAAACACGTTTAAATTTCATAATACAGTGCCTTTGACTCTGAGGAACTATTGTTTTTACATGCCTTGAGATGTAGGAGATACTTCTCTTCAGGGGCTTATTCAAGAATATCTTGAAAGAATTCAGTGCTCTCCTAATGCAGGTGTTCATCACCCACTGATGACAAAGAGGCAGGTGCATTTACTTATTAAAATGTGACTTTATAGAGTTACAAAGAATTACATCAGGTTGTGTAACATTCCTGCCAAAGTGGAGTTTCAGAGTAAACAGAAAAACTATTTCCATCACAGAGGAAAGATTCAAGCCTGGAACAGGGAAGACAGATTGAAAACTACCAAAAAAATATGTAGTTCAAAAATAATTATGTAGAGTGACAAAACAGTGACCCACAAGGCAACAGAGGTTGTGACCTTATGAGAGAACATAAGTCTTGATAATCTCCTGTACAAGTTTGCTGTTGAGGTCCTCAAACAGCATCATTATTAGCAATATCTTAACAACCTTCATTGCTCAATATTAACTTCTGAGCACATTGTGAGCCTTGGGGGAGAAATGTTCCATACTTTGAGCTGGGAGCTCCCCCCATTCCCATGATCATTCCTCTTCAGACCTTCAATGAGAAGATCATTTCCATTCCTCATTTCATTTCTTTCACTGCAGTCAGAATAATTTGGCCAGCCATTTGGTGTGGAACAAAAATATTCTGTATTCTGACAATTGCACCCTTGCAGTTAACCCAAGCACGTTAACACAGGGCTGTGTTAACATGAGGCCACAGAAGGTATTTCAGCTAAACATTTTGATGAAGCTGAAAAGCACACGAGCTCAATCCCATATGGCTCTGCTATCACTGATTACTTCTTGGCTAGAAAAGCTGTGCCCAGAACTTGAGAGAGGCACTTAACAAGCAGGAACAAATGACAAGGCCACAGATGCAACAGCACATCTGGTGCACTGAGAAAAGGAGCAGGTGGGATGAAGGTCCCAAAGTTCTGCCCAAAACTGGAACAAATAAACAGCAACTGAGTGACTGAGTGACATGTGTAAAGGGTGAGAGGCAGCACAGTTTGACATCTTTGACATAAGGACTAGCTTGGTCAACTGAAAGCTCATATCCTTCCCTCTCACAGCTGCAGTTACCACATTGTACCCATTCTTTCACTAAAATACTGCTGAGTATTCAATATGCAAACATTGCCATTTGAAATCATGGCAAGAAGTACTTTTTTAGCACATGGACTACGTAGGATGTTTAAACACAAGTTCTGATATAGTTATGGGACTAACTCCTCACAGTTTAGTTTAAAGCCTCCTCCATCTTACATAGACTTTGATTCAATTATGCAAATACGTTTTGCAGGATGTGCAATTGTTGCTCTGTGTTCTGTTGTAATCCAAGTGCCAATGTGTAAAGTAAGGTGTTTACTTGCCTTCTGCTACTTAGGCTATAATTTTCCTGGGGATGGGGAGGAAAAAGAAAAAAATGGTTAAACCACATTTCTGAACTAGAAGCCTAAAGTGTTATTATGGCCATAGCAACACTAGAACTATGAGAAATGTAGCAAAATCCACTGCATGATTTAAAATGAAAATATAATTATCATTGTCTTCTGGTAGTTAGGGACATAATTATGCATTGCATTTGTACAACTTGTAATTCTACACAATTTATTCCAAATCTGTTATTTGACAAATGTAGGAAAGCACAACCAGCAGCTGGTATTTAAGGGAGTGTCTTGGGAACCTCCGTAAGGTAAATAGATGTTAGTGAATTCCTAGCCCCAAGGGCTAAACTGCAGAAGCTGAGCAGTATTAAATACAGCATACTTGCCAACCTGCAAGCCACCTGCAACTTCCTCTCACTGGAGCATACAGCAGTGCTCAGCAAACCTCAGCTGCATATAAAGTGTATTTATGCCCAACCTGTTTCCCAGAAAGGTACAAGATACTGATTTGAAGCAGCATGACAATAAAGCCATGATAATAAGAAGACCTTATCCTCCTTAGGAATGTTCTGCAGCTGGGGAGTGCATTTTTGGTCCAGCTGCCTTCTATAGGAAAAAAGGTTGCCTTGTAGATTACAATTTACCCTGTATTACTTTGTTTATAACGTTCCTCCACCCTTCACGCCACCCAGAGTGAAAGACAGTTCATGACACTTTTGATGTGTATTTTACAAGGAGTGCATTTTAAATAAGCTGGGCAGGTTAACTCAAGATCTTTTAATTCCCAGCATATATCTTTGTGAAGAGAACATAGACCAAATCATTGAAAACCCCAGCTAGAAAGCAGGTTTCAATAAATCCTTCACCCTGAAAAAGCCCTCGCAGACCAATTCCGCTGATCTATGTTCAGATCCTCTCTGCAAAGGCTGCCCAGAGGAAGCAGGGGCTGTGGCTCCTGCCCCCTGGCAGCAGATTAGCATAGCAGAAAAGGATGCCATGACCTTGTAGGTTTGCCCAGCTTCCTTCTGCCCCCAGCACTTTCCCAGTGTGCCATCTTGCCAAGGAGGACAGGAGAGATGGAGAGCAGGAAGTCTGGCAGTGGAGCATCTCTCTGACAAGAGATCTCACAATGATACACAGATATCTTTATCAGGACTGACTGAAATGAATTAGCCTCCTCCCTCTTCCCTATTTCTTTATAATAGAATGCTTTTTCGCCTAGTTAAAGGGCACCAATTCTTATGCAAGTAGGTGCTGCACCAGCTGACCTAGGTTGATGTTGACCTTAAGCCCTGAAGAAACAACCCATTTTGGTTACAATTGACCTCCCTTACCTTCACTGACAGTTAAATGCTTGTCTTTTATTCATGAAGTGAAAATGACTGGGCTAATCATCTGTCTTACACTGTTGTATCTCCACCTGAAGAAGGAGTTTTAGAGCCACCAAACAGTGTAGTCCAGTGAAAATGCTCCCTCAGACCATTAGAAACCTCAGTATTTCCTCCTTTCCTACTGCTCTGGTTTGGAGCCATGAGTCCCAGGAAAGGGCCAGGGCATAACTACACAGCAAACTGAAATGCTTGAGTCTTCAATTTAGTTAAGTCTGCAATATTTGGTTTCATAGAGCAAAGAGACTGAAACCAGTACCAGACAATGCATGTGAATAAACACTTGCTTATACAAAGGACCATGTAAAATTCTGTTTAGCTTTGGAAAAGAGGAGTATTTTCTTTGTTTGCCACAAAAGGGGTGGGGGGGCGGGGGGGGAGGGGGAGGAGAAGGTGGAGGAGGTGAAGGGAAATGGAGGAGAGGAGAATTTTTTAACTAAAACCTAAAACATTTCAATAAAAATATCACATTACTCATAAATGTTTGTTTTCCACAAAAAGATCCAAACCCAGTTTTGCTGCCCTTGATTTGTGATTTATTCTTCCACTCACACGGACTTTCTCATTTTTCTCTGAACTATAGTGAAAAGACATGTCAGTTACAGTAAAAATAAGTCACAACCCAGAACTGAATCTAGTGATCCAACACAACCAAACTAACATCTCAGAAAAAGCTTTTTTAGTCTTTATTAAAGAGACCATTATTAAAGCAATGATATTTTTTTCATGTTATTTTATGTCAACCTGAAAATTCCAGCGCTGAAGAAAGCAGTAAATATCTTCAGCAGTACATAATACATGCTAGAATAGCTGGGAGAAGGATTTATCAACTTTTCAATGGTTTTGGGAAATGAATTAGGCTAAAGTAAAACACAGTCATTACAGGCTAGAAAACTTGAATGCCTGGAAAGATTTGCATGCCTGTAGCTGAGTCCTTATCCTGGGCTCCAGGTCTGGTAATTTCACCACCGCAAATGACATGCTGCCAAAGATAAGATAATACACTTTCAAGGTAGCCTTTTGTGAATTGCTGATTCAATCTCTGTTTTCCCAGTGCCATTTATATTTAACTGGAAATCTGGCTTGTCCTTTTTCTGTTTTGTTTTTTTTTTTCTCCTAAACTTTAGCTGTGATTTATATTTTGTATCAGGACACAATTTCTACCAGGCCTTGCTTTCCAGTAACTTTTCATGAACATTGTTTTTTGGTTTTCCAGAACTAATGGAAAGTGTTTATAGTAAAGAAACACTCCCCAGTCTGAGCTGTTTTTTCTGTCTGGAAGTTGCACACCTCATCACATTACACACAATCCCTATAGCCAGCAAGGGCCAGACTCCCTGCAAAGCCAGGAAACCCAGGAGAAGCTCAGGGTGAGCAGTCCCGTGTTGCCCTCCTGCCAGGTGTGCAGAGGTGGGAAAAGACCATGATAAATTTCTCAGGGTTGCAGATTACTTACTGCTGTTTGCCAGAAGCATTTACTAATGCTGTTGTAGCATCTTAATGCTACCATCATTTTTGATAGACACTTGCACGAAAGCAGACTGAAAATCCTCTGATAGAGCACTATTGGAGGGATGGCTCAAAAAGACTGAGAAATGAAAACATCTGCATCTCTTGCCATAGTCCTTTTCTGCATTTACAAATCTGCATTTGTGGTCATGCCATGGTCTAGACTCTAGGTGCTGCTTGTTTGTGGACCTGTTCTAGCTCACATAGGTCCTATGTGCATGGGACACCACTGTACACAGCAACTGAGCACCCAGCAGCTGAGCAAATCCTACTGAAAATGGGCCTTCGCAACATCTGACCAGAGGCACCCAATATCTGAATCTCCAGCTCAAAGATACACCAATATCTAATGATAAAGAAACTCCCAGATTTCACATAAAAGTAGTGGTACGGTAAGTCTTCAAGCATCCAAGACTAAAACCAAAGTTTTTAAAGCAACACTTACCAGGAGCATTTGCTTTTCTTCAGTATCAGAATGCCTCCACTTTCCGCTGGAGGTCTGTGTGTGGCCTTCATTTAACTTCTGTCTTTAGAGATGCAAACAGAACTTTAAATATTTGTTAGTTAATGGCCCCCACTGTCTTTTTAAAATAAAAACACACATATCCTCTGTAGAAAAATGACATATTTGTATCAATGATTTTCCTCCCTGCCCTTCCCCCCATTCCAATCCTTGAAGGAATATTGTCTAAATACTCTCAAAGGATTTTCCCTCCTTCTGGCATGCATATGAATCTCCTATTAGTGTCAGTGAAAATTATGTCTGCATATCACAAGGAGAATAGATCCCCAAATAATTCATTAGACTACACATCAGGACATTTTCCTTGATGAACAGTTACTACCAACAATTGTGGAAAGGTCCACTTCAAAATATTTTTAGAGACTAACCAAATGTTTCAGTTATTGATGCTCGGTTTACAGAGTGATTTAAACCAGAGAAGTGTGGGCAGCACTGCGTTCCAAAGGTTTTTACAGCAGCATCACTTACTGATGCTGACACAGGAAAAATACAGGGAGAAGACAATCAATGGGGCTACATTTTGACTTAATTCATTAATATTTGAAAACAAGTAAGACTGGCTTTACTCCAGAGATTGGTACTAGGATACAAGCCTTTCACCTCTAGGTCAACAGTTCAAAGCCAACTTGGGTCAGTACTGACTGAAAGTCATTACTATCTATTCAAACACTCTTCAAGAGTATATGTAAAATAAGTTGGTGGTCTCTGTTTATTTCCTAATGGTTAAGGTCCTGATTCAGCAAATCTCTTAAGCATGCACTTAATGAGAAGCAGAGGTTTAAATCCTTTTGAATTTTAACATCTGATTACAGTTAAGCATTATTACTCTTAACAGCCTCGCCAGCATGGTGAGGAATATTGAACCGTGGGCTGGTTCAATATACACTTAGAAAGCCTTGCTAAATAATAGCCACAGTGTGCTGGCTTGTCGGTTGTTTGTGCACACACAAGGAGAAGGAAGAAGCAAGCAATCCCATTTCCCCTTCTCCAAAGAATGTTACACACATGCTGGTACTGCAAGCTGATGATGATGCAGGCATAAGAATGAGGCTATCAGCTCTAGAAGAGCTCCCCTTTTCATTCACTCATATTAATGGGACAAGGTGGGGAAAAAGTGTTTGGACTGCCATTATAAAGTGAAAGATAAGGCCTTAGAACTGTACTGCTTTTCTTGCCCAGCAGCTTTCACGAGCGTGGCATGTACTTTAAAAAGGAATGGAATGGAAACATGGCATTTGCACAGGCTTCCTGGTGTTTATGCATGCATGTGCTATGCTAAAGATGTGTGCATGTATGAATCTAGTCTGGAAGAATGGAAGCCTCATGGCCCAGCCACATTCAGTATTAATAGGTGAAGCTCATTTCTTATAAGGCATTGCAAGTGATAGAGACAAAGTTATTTGGGAATTTAACGTTTTGAGTTCATATTTGTACTTGAAAACTATGAGGACTGGCATATGGATAGAAGTTTTTAAACATTGCTGTTGAAGCCGTCCTCCCTCCCACTAGATTAAATACCTAAGATTATCAGTTGATCAAGTTTTGTTTTGTTTCTCTTAAAGAGAATTGTATTCTGGGACTTCTCCATGGTGCCACCGCTTATTATCTTCTATGATCAAGGTCAACTGCTGTGAAATTAAAGCTAGTGTTTCAAACCACAGCAGGCTGAGAAAACCACCATTTTAATAACATGACTGTGATGTTAGCAAGGCAAGTAGAATTTCATCAGTTACAAGTGCTACTCCCTGTCCCCGGAGACTTCTGCAATGCTGCCAGTTGTACAGCCCACACAAAGAAGTGATGGTCCCAGTTTTGCCATGCTGCAGTTGAAATCAGCTGAGTGAATTATGTCAACGGAACTGAGATCAACATTTAGTGCAGCATTTGGTAAATCTTCTGGCAGGTTTTTGCTTGAATAGCAAAGAGACAGATATCAAATTTGTTTGTAATGAAATGATCACACCCTATTTCCTCCAGCTTAAGCAACAGTTTTCCAAGTACTTGATCTCGAAAGGTTTCCATCTCACAGGATTTTGGGTAAGGCTTGATAAGCATCCTTTGCAAAAAAGAATGAAACAACTGACCTCTGATAAATTTACCCATTTCTAGTGGAAACTCAACCTAAAATGTCATCATTAATCAAATGTATGGCATGACTAAGAACTCCTCAGCTTGCAGAAATTCTCAGAAAAAACTTCCTGGAGCAAGAGCTCTGGCTCTTCCTCTGGAACATTCAAAAAAGGCTATTCCCTCGCTTAGTGACAGGACACTCTATATTGATCCCAGTATTGAGACTGACAAGACAAGCCTTGAGCTCTTGTGTTTCAAATGCACACACAGGATCCATCCACTTATTTCTTTCAACGTAAGGTACCTAAAATTTTTCTTATGATGACTATTATAAAATAAACATAGTAATTTCAGACTCTGAATGATTTCAAACAAATTTTCATTGGCTGATTTTTTGATCTCCTCAAATTCATAAGCGTTTGTTTTTGCAGCCTGTGATTAACCACTGACTTTCACAAAAGACTAATACAGCATTTAAGTGGAATGCAAATAGATATCTGCCATCCTAGCTGAACTGGGAAACAAATCACTATTCAGCCAAGTGATGCAACAGCTTGCCTTACATTTTGCACAGTTCTGTGCTGCTTACTCCATAACTTTGTCAAAGGAGTTCATGTTTATTTGGTATCCTATTGCTGTGCTCTGCTTCTGCTCCTTTACTTCATATTTTTTCTTATTAGTCATAGTAGCCACAGGAAATTAAGAGTACCAACACGACACACTGATGATAAATGAAGGTTTGGAACTGCCTTTCCTTTCCCTCACCCATTTGTAGAAGAGCTTTATCTGCTACGAGAGTAACTCTTAGAAGAATCAGCTTCATTCCAGGCTTCTAGTGTACATTCAGCTTTCCTGAAAGAGAGAGTAGGTCCTGATTCATGATTTAAAATGCTGTGACTATAACTCAAAATAGAAAAGAAAGCATCACAATAGGTGCTCAATGAAGGAAACACCTGCTTTTTATTTTCCTGTAGTGTTTAAATGAAGCAGATTAAATAACCTAATTGAAGACAAAAGTTTAAATCCACATTAGAAATTGAAGCCGTGTTACACTGTTTGAGTCAATTCAATTTTTGTCAGTTCTTAATTAACTCTAAGAACTTGAATGGAAAGGATGTTGTTACCTGCTATGGCCCCACAATAGAGTTTCTAGTGTCTCACTGCAAGTGTATTATACTGAGATTTTATTTTTTCATTACTTGCATGATAGAACCACCCATTAGACTTGATAAGGGACTCACTGGAAAGTCTTTGTGGCACTGTGTAGCACGGCAAAATACACTCATGCAGATTGCAGGCAGGAGGGGTGGGCATGGTTTTGTCACATGGTTTATCCTAACCAGCCATACTGAGAAACAGTATGCACTAGCAAGATTCACTAACACAGACAAGCAACTTCTGGCCTGCAAACAGGCTCCCTGGGAGCAAGCTTGCTTTATCTACATAACTCTGCTTTGCGCCATGCAGACAGCCTTCAGTAAGATGCTAGTAAGATCCTTGCCTCTAGGAACTCCAGCATCCTTAAGCACCTGGGATTGCCTAACAATGCCAAAACACCTCTGAGATCTGAGCTTATAAAACTTGAGTAAATAAGACAGATAAAGCCCAAGATGGAAATTCATTCCAGCATATACAGGAGCTAAGGAAACAGAAGAAAAGGGAGCCATGTTTTCTGATTTCCAAGCCAGTACATGGCCCAGTGGGACAATTGAGCTCTGCTAGTATGTCATCTAAATTACATGTAGCTGCTGTCCTAAAAACTGGTCACAGGGCTGGAGGCAGAGAGAACTTCCTGTGCAGGAACTTCCTTAGCTTGTGGAGCAGCACTAGGGCTCCTGTACAGCCAGCCACAGCGCTTCTGACACTGCAGCAGTGGAAGAATGAACATGGCAATGAGACTACTTGTTCCTCCAGAAGCTTGCCCCCTCAAACAATGAGTGGTGCTGCAGTCCCCAAGGCCCTAGGCTCTGTAGCATGGCCAAGGCAGATGGGAAGGTTACACGTTTATGAGTTAATCCTTTGCTGTTTGGTGGTACGGTTTCAAGTTCTCCAGGTTTTTCCTTTCTGCTAAGTGGGAGTGGGAGGGAGAAAAATTACTCTACTTCAGAGAGGTGTGTTTTTCATGTTTATGAGGGGACGTCCCAAACTGGCAAACTTCCAACTAAAAAAACTATGTACATCAGTAGTCTTTTTCCCCTTCCTCCTAAAATTTGGACCATTTTCAAGCTTACAATGAAACGTGGAAAAGATTTAATTGTGAACAGTTTTGCCTTTCCTTCGGAATCTCTTGCATGGCGTCAGCTAGCAAAAACACAGGTCTCTGTGTTTTAATAAGCCAAAGTTCATTCACTACAAATCTCTGAGGACAACACCTGTGCACTCTCCCACCTCACTCCTTTCCTTTGGCTTACCCCAGATGTGTCCAGACACCAAGGATGTTTTCAGCAGGGTTCTTGGGACCTGCTTAGAGAGGGACTCCATTTGTGAGCAAGTCTTTTGGGGATCAATAGAGAGTTGGCTGGCATGCAGGGACTCCACCCAAGGTTTTAAACAAGCATCAAGCCAATGTTGCAAGGACAGAATAGTTCTCTGATAAGAACCCATTTTTTTAAGCAGGAATGGACTTATGAAAAAGATGCTTTCTATGCAAGTTTTCTATTTGAACACTTAAGCATTTTAACCAACAGTATTTTACAAACAGGCATTTTTAACTTGAGCTGCCAGCCAGAGCTTTGAAAGAAATCTCTTTCTGCCAGTCTTCCAAGTCATATTTGCAAACAAAGCACTGAGAAAACATACGTTTCTAAAGGCTTTATTTCAAAGCTCTTGCCTTCCGCCTGCCGGTTGGATTACCTCTACTAATAAAACAGACTGGATGTGCAATGGTAATCAGTACTGAGAGTCAGACAGCTACCATACATGCCGATAAATCTGAATATTTCTGTCATTTGAGTATAATAGCATTAGATTTCACTCTCTAGGTTCTCAGAAATCAACAAGTACCTCATGGATACATTAGCAAATTCGGAGAATCTTGCCAGGCCTACTTTGTGTTCAGAATTATCAGAAGACTCTACATAAACCAGCCCTGGGACTGGAAACAGCTTAAGGGATTCAGGAAGGTTCGATTACACAAGATTTCTAATTCATCTTTGAAGGTTCAATGGGGATTTGATCCAAAGCCTACCAAAGTAAATTGAAAAAAAATAGTCTTGTATCTTAGTTTAGACCTATTCAGTTTTGATACAGTTCAGAGAAGTAATCGTACTTGGCAGCTGATGTAAACTAAACACATTAACTTATCCTTAGAAAAACAAAGGGTGCCAGAATAGATCTGCATAAGGATAAATCTATGAAGTATTGTTTCATGGTCTGTCTAGCCATTCCAGGATTCGAATACCTTAACAGAGAGGTAAAACAAACTTACGGTGATTTATTCATGCAGAGCTTTTACAGGGGCAATTAAAATCTGAATAAAGATCCTATGCTACCCTTATTCTCACCCTCAACTATTGCCACAGACAAGTGCAAGTCTGAGAGTAATGACTTTTGCAAAATGAGTGAGGTTACACACAGTGCTGCTCCCACACTAGGGTTTTTTTTTTCCTTTAATTGCTATTCCATGACACTTTTCTTCTGTTTGTAAAGGAACAAAGAATTTATCACATTAATGAGAGAAAATTCCATGAAATCATTCAAAGCTTACTCAAATATTTGTATTTTAATGGCAAAGTATAACTGAAAAATTACTTTTAAACTGCAGCACAGTATTAATTGCTAATTAGTTTACCATTATGCCTGGAATGCCTTCTAGCATTCTAAGTCAGTTTTAATCTGTATCAACAGCCAAGGAATGCTCTATCTCAAAACATGTAATTATGGGGATTATATTACACCTCCAGCATTTTGGCAAAAGCTCGCAATGGCGAAAGATAAAAAGTAATAGTAGTCATCTTGTGATTTCATAAAAGCAGAAAAGGAAAAAGGCTCAATATCACTGCAGCACATTCACTGTTTAGTGGTTCCCATTTTATTTTTAGATTCAGAGATAAAGGCATTATGTCACACACAAAATGCTTCTTCTACATTTTCCTTTGTCCATTTTACTCCCAAAACAAAGTATTCAGCAGAGCTGTTATTTATCCCTAAAAGTTTCCAAGACAATCCCTGTACATCAGCACCATGCATACTGCTCTGATTTTAAACAAGGTTACAGCTAAAAAGACAAACCAACAACACAGAACTCTATATGTTACCAAGAACTAGGCGGTTGTTATGTGCATTGTCTGCTGTCTGAACGACAGCAGATTTAAGTACTAATCATGCTTACAAGTGACATGGTTCTTTCAGACGGAGCTCAATTTAAATTGAAGAAGATAACTCATGTGTGTTCACCTTCCTTTTGAAGAGAAACAACTGTCTGAAGCATTTATGGTAAGGGATCTCAGCCACAGAGGTATAAACAAGCAGGAGACTCACTTCATTTTCTTTCCTCAGGAGGATATACTGGCTTGAGACAGAGATCTCCTCAAACATATGAAATATCTGGGCCCCGGACAAGTCTCTGCCTTTCATTAGGCAGTTTGCAGTGGGGAGAGGTGGCTGCAGCAAGGACTCCAAAGAAGAATGAGATGGAAGAGATTTCCCAAGGAAGCTGTGAATGCCCCATCCCTGACAGTGGTGAAGGCCAGGTTGGACAGAGTCTTGATGGCATGGTTTAGTGTGAGATGTCCCTGCCCATGGCAGGGGGGGCTGGAACTAGATGATCTTAAGGTCCTTTCCAACCTTAACTATTCTGTGATTCTACGAGGCAAGGAGACTGGCTACTGGGGGACAGCAGAAAGGAGAATTTCCCATCCCTTTGGTTAAGATTTGTAACAGTGCAATTTCCAACGATGCCATTTCCCTTCAGTTCAAGCCCTGGATTTCCCTAAGCAGACAGCGAATCCATTGACCTCTCTGACAGACCATGTGGGTAGCTCCCTCCTTTTTCTGATGGCTGTCTCTGGCTGCCTATTTCATCCCACAGCATCCAGTGCTTTGCCTTGATACACCTCCCTCCCACACACCTTTCACCACCTCCCAGCCACTCAGGGCTCACAGTTACTCCTTCATTGTTTCACATCTGCAGTGACCAGCCAGAGTTGCTCTTGCTTTCCCAAAAGAAGCAACAATTCCATTTTCGAAGAGAACTAGGCTTGGCCCACATCCCTAGGCTCTGCTGTCCTTTGATGGTTTCTAGCTGACCCTGTGGGACCAAAAGAGCATCCTCTCATTTCCTGGCTGACTTTGATATAAAGTGATAAACTTGATGGCCCTTCTCCCCAGCCAACCCTCAAGATACTCATTGACTCTACCAACGAAAGCCTCTATTTTCAGCATCCACAGCTCGACCAAGGCTTCTCAAGAGGCTTTCTCAAGCCCTTTAGAATGGGTGCATTTGACAAGATACACCAGTACTTTGCAATAAATGGATACCATCACCTTTTCCTATGATTTGACCAGTGAACTAGCTGAGCTCTTCTGAAATTTAGGCCCTGTTTTTTTCACTTTAACCAAAACCATGAAAAACTGCAGGACTGACAGTTTGAAATACAGATTTCTAGGGGACAAGTTTCTAATTCCAAGACTCTTGCACTTTGACAACACACTGTTGCTTTCACTTAATTTTCCTGACCACTTGCCAATAAAGACAAATGTCTGTTTAGTAAAAGTGCACCTTTCTCATCTGAAGAAGTGATATCTGCTGTTCTGCAGGTGTTATTTCTCATGGAAACATGATATTAAACATCCAAATCTAGTTTGTTGTCATCAAAACCTGGGAAAATAATAATAAGTTTATTTGGAAAATAATTTGTAATTTCTTTTAAAATACATTAAATTAAACCAGAGGAAAGCCCTTTCAATCTAAATCAGTGGAGGTTCAGTGCAGGTCTGGGAACTTATTTGCAAAGCATGGGGTTTTTTAAACATTTGACAGATTAAATTTCTCAATATCAGCATAACTTTCATGTCACTTAAGTCTTTTTCAAGTCTTTATTATCACTTAAAGGTTTATTTGTCTTATGGACTATTAAAGCTCTCTTCCCAAGCACTGGATTTCATTCTTTGTCAAAGCAGTGTCTTATGCTGCATTGAGTGGATAACAAGTCATGCATCTAACACATAAAAATCAGAGTCACGAGACACTAAAAGTAGCAGAGTTTAAGGGTCAGGATTAGCAGGCTAGGATTACTTGTCAGTAGAGTAGAAAGAGCAAGGAAGAAGAGGTCCATCACAGTAAGGTATTAACAGAGGGCATTACAGGACATCTGTGGATGCTTCCTCTGTGTTTTTACTCAAGAAAAGATCCAATTTTGGAAACTGGTCCCAAGTATGTAAAGTCAGCAAATAGTAGAAGGTTATTGGGGCTGTTCAGCCTGGAGAAGAGAAGGCTGCGTGGAGACCTCATAGCAGCCTTCCAGTATCTGCAGGGGGCCTATAAGGATGCTGAGGAGGGACTCTTCATTAGGGACTATAGTGATAAGACAAGGGATAACGGGTTAAAACTTAAACAGGGGAAGTTTAGATTGGATATAAGTAAGAAATTCTTTACTGTAAGGGTGGTGAGGCACTGGAATGGGTTGCCCAGGGAAGCTGTGACTGCTCCATCCCTGGTGGTGTTCAAGGCTGGGCTGGACAGAGCCTTGGGTGGGATGGTTTAGTGTGAGGTGTCCTTGCCTATGGCAAGGGGGTTGGAACTTGATGATCTTGAGGTCCTTTCCAACTCTAACTATTCTATGATTCTATGATTCTATGATTTGGTTTTTGAATATCAAACTTTGTGTTCTTTAACTTAAAAACTTTAACTTTGTATGCCTTTTTTTCCCTCCTGGCACTGGTGAAGCACACTTTGTATTTCATATTAGACCCATTCCAGCCTCCTGCTATGAAAGGCAAAACTTTATGGTAAGAACACTGTGCCTTGATTGTCTCTATATACTATAAATAAAAATAAATAATTAAATAATATAAAAAATAATAATAATAAAAAGCTGGAAAAAGCTGGGCAGCACTTGGAGCTAGATGCAAAATAAATACATGTAACAGAGAGAAACACACTGTTCGGACTATAGTCTAAGGTGACATTTTCAGATACATCCCATTTCCATGCCACCTTATGGGCATTTATCAGATAAACTGGAAAAAAAAATAAAAAAAAAAAAAAAAAAAAAAAAATCAGAGTTTGACAGCAAAAAAAAAAGAAATCAGAAGAAAGGCATTTGTCTTGGCTTATCCAGAAACCTTCAGCTGTTTGTATTCTGGGAGTAGAGCTATTTAATGTGGGCTTGGTCCTTGAGACAGTCCTTAGTTTTATATTCACTCCCTATTCTGTAAAACCTTCCAGTTGTCTTCAGTAGATACTTGTACTGAATTTTAAGTTTAACTGAGAGCCACTGCTGAAAACTGTTCTGCACATGATTACTGTTAGAAATCAACCTCCTTAAAGGAAATAAGACTATTTACTTGAATTATCTTAACTTTTCTTTATAACTTTGAACAAAGTCATTAACCATAAGGTCAAGAGCCTTTAAGATAATTCATCAGAAAGGGAGAATATAATACTATGCACTGGCTACTTAAA
Source organism: Lathamus discolor (assembly GCF_037157495.1). Taxonomy (NCBI): domain Eukaryota; kingdom Metazoa; phylum Chordata; class Aves; order Psittaciformes; family Psittacidae; genus Lathamus; species Lathamus discolor. The sequence continues at coordinate 17,044,677 of NC_088888.1, forward strand.
ATAGCCATCATGGTATCCTTGAGATACACAGGACCAATGACAGCCTTAAAATATAAACCTTCCTTGCATACATGAGTTATGTAGGATTTCTGTGATTTGCTGCAATTTTGTCAAGCTGTTCTCTACAGTGCTATATGCTGCTATTCTTATCTCTAGCCGTTGTGGTTAGACTGTCACTAGACAAGTTTCCAAACTAAAATAAGAAGTTCCTACAACAGATGGAAGTGTCCAGTAACATAGTGCAGTACAGTTAGAGATTAAACTAGTCAGTAAATAAAATAATACATTGCTTTTTAGTTACAGAATGGGTGGACACCAAACCATTAAGCTATGAAACTTGCTGATGCGTGAGAGCAGCTGATGTAAAAATGTTCAGAGCATAGCAAGAAGAAAGCTTGCCCTGCTGATGTTTGGGCACTGTCATTTGCATGATTATACAGGAAAATTACTCCTTTTCCAAGTACCAGCACTGACGTGAAAAGAGATGATGCAAAATTACAGGATGACATTTAAAACACAGTTTTGGCAGACAAAATTCCCAGCTTCCAGGCAGCTTCCAACAGCTCTGTCTACAGTACGGAAAGCAGCCCAACTCAGCACCCTTGAATCCAAGCGTGCACTTGAAACTTGTGTCACAGTATCACAACTGAACTGTTTAAAATGTCTACTGCCCATAGGCAGACACTTTTAGGTAGAGTCTAAATTGGGATAACTTTAGGGGAACCTCTAGTTTGGAGCCGCCCATATTTCTGCCCTGACTCTTATATCTTTGTGCTTGCCTAACTCCAAGTCCTCCTTGTCCTCTTTGACACCTATGGCAGTGGCAGTTGAAGTAGGACAAAGGAGCAATTGACCTTACCTTTTGCTGGGGCAAAAAACAGTAAAAGCTAACTTATCATATTGAACACTGTGTTTGCTTAAAGATTGTGCTTCTCTTTGTTAGGACAACCTTCATACACATAAACCAGAGGTTTACTGGAACTGCACCTACAGCACCCACTGACAAAGATATCACTGAACACTCTGATGCACCATTACTCACTGTGAAGATCTCTTTATATCGAGCCAGACTAGAATAACTAAGGTGAGTAAGGAAATTCTTTCAGGGAGGAAGAAGTTTTGACTCATATTACCATGGGAAAAAACTAAGTCATGCTGATTGAAAACAGTATATATCCACAGGTATGAAACAAGACATTGTCTCCTCTGCCACTGAAGGCCATCTTCCAAAGAAGTGCTATGAAGCTCTCACCTGAATGACTGGGTATCAGTAGCATTTTGAGGAGATGTTTGGTTGTATTCTTTTTTTTTTTTTTTTAACTTATAATTTTACAGAACACATTGTCACTTCCTATCAGATGAGCCTCTGGCCACAGTGACCCAAATAAGTGTTGACTGCCATAATTGACTGCCTCTGGAGCTGAATGTGAACATGATGCATTGCCAGAAAATGCCATTGCTCCCTCTCAGGTAGAGATGACCACATCTCCTCCAGGCCCACATGCCACTGGCATACATCCAGCTTCCTCCTGTTACTGCAACTATGCAGTGTGGCATTTCAGTGCAACCATCAGGCTGCTGTTTGTCTTAGAAACATAGTTTCCTCAAGGTCACTATAATATCTGAACTCCTGTGACACATAGCAGATCACAAAACCCAGGAAAAAGTACATAGAAACAGTAGAGAAAGCATTTCTGACACACTGAAATCACTTTTCAAAACAATTTAGACAGAGGCAGGTTCTGGCCACTCAAAGGAGACAACAAAACTTTTTCTTTCTTTTCCTTTCTGAAATGCTTTACTACCAGAAAAGTAAATGCCAACCAACTAAAGTTAACCCTAAAAATTAATAATTGCCAACTTTAAAAACTGAAATACTGAAAATACACCCCCAACACCAACAACTCGCTGCTCAACAGAACTTTAACCCTGAGAACATTCATGCATGAATTACTCAAAGTACTGCAACAAGGGGTTTGACAATACTAGTAATGCAGATGGGATGTAAATACGTATAAGCATAGAGGGTAGATAGCTGTCCCAGTGGGGACTTGGGTATGGTTCTGCAGTCACAATTATTGTTGTGAAAGCACAGATGTATTTGTTCATAAGGATGATACAGAATGTTCTCCAAAGTCAATAATGTCTAAGACTATACTGAAAGACCTGAGGTCAGCATCAGACTCATGTCCTCAGCATTATCATGAATCTGTTTAACTCAAAGTTTTCTGTTAGCTCAGAAAAATCGCCTACAAACTGTTTACTCTGCAGAGAATCTGTGAGAGAGCTTTTATTCTTCTTCAAAATGTATTTTGATGTTAGGATTCAGTCATTAGAAGCTACAAACTTTCATAACAGACTTTTTCCAGTTCAAAGCAACAGCTTATACAGTACATAGTCAAACAAACATTACTGAAATTGGCCTGACACTAGATACCCAGAGCGTATGTTCGCAGACTTGTTGGCTCTGATTGTAAATAGGCTTGTCTTCCATTTAAAATACAGTTCATTTCCAGGGAGCAATTTCTACTGTTTTAAAAATCAGTCTGTACATGTTGTACCTAAGAACAAATGAAGAACATTTAGAGAAGTGAAGTAGCATGTGTATATTTCCAGAGAGAACAGCCATTTCAGCAGGAAATGGTGCCTGACAGTAACTACTTAGTTGTAAGCAGCCTGGCAGCAGGGAGCAGAGATGTTAGATGGCATGGTGGTGCATCCCAAGAAAATTAACCTGATTGATAAAAACTGAACTCAGAATCTTACTTTCATTTGTGGTTACAGGCAATGTCAGAGACTCCAAATACTTCTTGGATTGAAACATCTTTAAAAAAATCTAAAGTAGCAAAGAAAAGTTTTTACAAAGTTAGTAAGAGATAGCCCACATATTTTCAATGTGATTCTGTGTGAACAGATAGTACTGTCCTGGTATTTGTTGGGTCACTCACTTCAGGCTTACAATTTCCTAATTCCACTTGGTTTATAAATTACTGGCACTTCTTTTATCCATCACAAAGGCATAACGCCTACCTGAGACTTGATCTGCTCACTTCTCTCTTTGATGTTCCTCACCCTGCCCGAGGTCACAGTGCTGGCAGACATGCCATGGGGTATGAATGATTTAAAGCAACAGGTGAAAGTCTTTAAATGAGTGTATTTACTACCACCTCTCAAGGGCTCAGCTATCAGCTATGTTTGATCATATTCCATGAGTGTTGTCAGATGCACTTTCCATTGTGTTGCTGTTTAAGTGGCACAGTCATATTTCATGTAAGTTTGCTATTCTGTGAATTTTACATCTGATCTTGTAAAGCTGATCTAGTGGGGATGCTCAATCTCCCAGACTTTCATCACTCGATAAGGGACAGATGAACTTCAGTGTTAAGCAAACTAATAATATTTCCTACATTTCCCATGAAAATACTTCTGCCTGTATCTCATCTACTTACACATTTACTTCTGCTGCCTCCTCTCACTGCAAAAAGTCTGAAATCACTCCTCTGCCTTCAACAACTTGCTTGCTTCAACAACCTTGTTTTCAAGGTGATTTTACCTGCCTTCAGATGTTTTTTCTTAAAGACCACTTCATCAAAAGCTGTCTTATTCAGCAAAGCTTTGAAAGCTCATCATCCCCTGTGGCATGACATGGCCTTTAGCTGGAAGTCCAGCACCAGCCTCTGATCAGACATTCCTTCTCTGCAAGACTGCAAATTAGAAGAATCCCCACTCTTATCTTCAACTGTTTCCCAAGATGTTACAATTAAATGACAGCTGTAATTACTGCAGTCCTAACTGGGAGGGTTCTGAAAGAAATCGAATACAGAAACTGCCAAGTCCCCTAATGCTGAGGAGTATAAAGTGGAAAGAACATCATTACAGGTCATCTGTAAATATTGCCTTATTCACTAGAATAACAAACACAAAAGCAGCTGTGAGATCATGCATCTCTTATCTCACAGAGTTTCAGTACTGAAAATATATGTATTTGGCTGGGAAAACAAAATTCTTCCTTTTCCTTCTTGCTTCCCCTTTCATTTATCTCGTACCAAAATGAATGTACTTATCATGCAAAAACTAATCAAAAATAAGACTTTTTGGCATACATTGTTCCCAGGTTAGAGATAGTCATTCAGTATTTTCTTGCTAAGCGACATGATATTTACTATACATAGAACAGCAAGATCAGCTCCTAATGTTAATAAGAGAAGGCAATGCTGATACACAGCTAGATCGGGAATTAGAAGTCAGGTCTAATCCAGGCTACTCCACTGGGTAGTCAAAATGTTGTCCAGAATACTTCACAATCCTCTTCCCACTACAATGTACTTCTACTATGTGGCCTTTTAAATGCTGGAAATATTTCTTAAAGACTTCCAGTCACCTCAAAAAAAGATGTTGGGATCATTCAAATATATCCTTGAGTTCATGAAAGCAAGCTGTAGCACATAAAGTTTTTAACATTTTCAGGTGTTTAAATTACCTAAAGTACACTTGAAAATAAACGTTTTTAATAAAAACAACTGATTAAAGCTGTAGAAATTAAACACCAACTCTTGGCTTCAGGCTTCATCTGCAGCTTGATAATGATCAGCACCTATAAATGCTCATGGGCAGTGCAACACTGGAAGAGAGAGAAAATGTTTTCAACAATAGCTGATGTCTGCACTAGCAATAGTTTCTGAGCACTGGCATCAAGGAGCATTTGATGTGAACAAAGTGACATCTTGTTTCATCAGAGGTTAATGATTACAGCAGCTCTGTCAACAATACTTTAAGAGCAGTGTCATTGTGTCATACTCTCCAGCTCAAGGCAGACTGCAAGCATCACCAGTTGCGGATTTCGTTTCCCTCCTTGTTCAGTAAATTTAATCTGACAAATTAGTATTTCCCCATACAACTCTGTGCAAGCCTAGTACTTGTACTGGCTGAAAAAAAAAAAAAAAAAAAGAAAAAAAAAGAAAGAAACTTTGCTCAGTAAATTTAATGAGAAAAGAAAGCAGAAAATGTAATAAAGCTTCATTAGCCATTTTTTTCTGTTTATCTGTTTTCTGATAAAAACCTCTTGATGAATTTTGTTTTCTGTAGGATATGCAATAGTGCTCAGTTAAAGGCTTTCTTTTCAAGCAAAATCTTTGTGAAAAACTTTCAGTTCAGATATTTATCCATAACTGTCTGTTAAAAAAATGGAAAAGTATACAGTAGCATCGTTGGGGAGACAAAAAGCAACAGTGGAATGCTGTGCCGCTGAAGTTCAGCACTCTGCACATATCCTGCTGCTAGATCCAGCACCACTGGGCAGTGCTCTAAGATATTGTAACCAGTTTCTAAGCTTTATCTCATGAAATTATTGTGTGGCTGAACAAGCACCTGACTTCAGGACAGATTAAATAAGGACTGAGCGTATCAGCAGGGCTCTGGTATCTGGACCTTAGGTGCAACAGTACTTGCCATGTTACATCATTCATATTTGTTGACAAAAAAGCTCATTTCCCTGCTGGATAATACCTTATCTTTCTCTAACTGCGGACAGGATATGGATGGCATCTCATCATCTCGTATTATATCACATCCATGACCAAAGCCAAGGATGGGAAACCTCTTTCTGCTTGGAAGCTGCCTGGATGATGTAAAAATCTCTGTAGCCTTTAGCAAGTCAGTAATGTTAAACGGTCTTTACTATGCTTGCATTTTATGTTGTGTTCATGTTGTTGCTGAAGGTGTTTCTGAGTTCTGCTACTATTAGCAAGTTGGAGCTATATTCAAAGGCTTTTTTCAGTTCTCCCTCCTCTGAGGACTGAATAACTCATTTGCGAGTGTTTACTTCTATAAGCTTGTTTGTTTTACACTAGCCAAACTTTCAGCTTTGTCCGTCTTTAGCTAGACAAACCTTAACAGCTTACTACTGCACATAATTCACACGTGTATGTCACAAGGCCACCTGCACCTGCTAGAAGAATCATCAAAAAGATGGTACAAGTGGAGCTCAGGAGGCCTTGTAGTCATCAGGTATTCTTACACCACTTCTGACAAGTATCTGCCTAATCCTGTTTTAAAAAACATGTCATGGCAGAGGCCTCACCTATTCCCTGAACAATCCATTCAACCTCTGCATTAGAAAGGTTCACTCTCCCCACCCCAAATATCTACCTTACCCCTTTCTTGGTGCACAGACTTGACATGGAAAACAAGCTGTGGCCTCTTATAAGGCTAACCATATGTTCTTCTGTCTTCTCGGAATAGCTCAACACTCTATAGAACCAGAAATCCTACATACAACTTCCACCAATTTGCTCTGTAGCAAGCAGTTGTACTGAATCAGATTATGCAGTGACAGATTTTAACTGGTATATCACCTGCTATATTCCTGCACCAAGCAGTCCCATTTATATTGTAAGTTTTATTCTTTCACTTTCTGGCTAGCATTCCATTCCCTTTGCTGAGGATAAAGATAGCTTGGAGTTTGGAGATACTGTTTTGGCAAGTCTATTCTCTGGCTTTCAAAGCAAACTGAATGAAGGCAGGCATGACTTTTTCGCTGGTTTCTAAAGATATAAGACTTACACAGTCATGCTACACAAGACTTTTTGTCCACCCACCCCACCCTCAAAAGAAACTTCTGATCCTGTAGGTCAATGTCAGCCTGATTTGACAGGAACCAAGAGTTCAAAGACTGAGTCATTGCAAGATTAGGGGTGGGAGGGAGGCAACCAACCAAGAACAGAGACTACTGGAATAAGAAGATAATGTATCAGACATTCAGAATCCTTTTAGGAGAGAGACTTATAAAATATCTGTTCTGCAGGACAACTTTCATTTAAAGAGCTGGACTAGCCTAGAGCATATACTGGGCTTTGTGGTTCCAGACCTCCTGGATCCATTTGCAATAACCTGAAAAATAACCCTGCCACCATATGAAATTCTCAGTGAATGGGGTTATTATTTGTTTCTGTGAAGATCCTTTCATCAAAAGATCTGAAAGCGTGTGACAAAGGCAGCCTTGAGCAGTTATCTCTGTTTTATGAATTGAAGAAAAGAGAGGGGAGACATCTTGCCTGAGGTCAGTAGATCAATGGCAAATCCAGGTGTCCTTCAGGCAGTTGTCCATGCTGCTTCAGGTACACCTCACATAGAATCAGATAGCACTTATTTTGCTCTCCTATTATTTTTTTTGCTACAGACTTGACACTCACTTGGGATAGTGGTCTAAGCTACTTTTATTTTCACCTGGCAGCCACGAACTGACAGACCAGAACCTGGTTTTGCAGAAAAAAGCACATCCTTAGGCTTCTAAAGGTGTGTTCAAGTGAGCAGGCAAATGTGGAGCAAAGGGAGTTGCAGAATCACCTCCAGCCACAACAGTTCTTGTGCAGTTTGAAGTCAAAAACTTCAGCTGAGTTCTGGGTTGGGTTTACTACAGTTGTGAAGTACTATTTGCTCCCACTTAAAAATCGTGTAACCTCTGTGCATTCAGAATCTCAACATACGATTTTCTTACTTTTACATACAGTCTGGAAGTTTATGTAGCTTTAAGTGTTGCACTCAGCTGTCCTAGATAATTCTGTCCTGTAATCAATGCCCACCCATCAGCAGTTTCTAAAAATCAACATGTCTGAAATTCTTACACTGAAAATCAAATTTCATGGATGATCCATGCTCATTTTATCATAATCTGCTTCATTATTCCATACAAATCCATTCAGTGTCAGTGACCAAGGATAAAACCACAAAACAGTGTTCCCTCTGCTAAATATTAGCAATAAAGAATGATTCATTTGAAAGCAGTCTTCAAACTGTAATTCTATTCCAATAACGAGTAAATGAGGTGCTAAAAAACACTGAATCCTAATGGTGTCTCAAAGATGTCAGGAAGGAAAACATAAAGCTAGCTCTTACTACATGACTGCGTGTAAAACTAAATTATCACAAGTGGTCATCTGCACATCTTCACTTCAACAATGCAAATTTTAAGAGACTTAAAATGGTAGGAGACAGTTACTGAGAATAGTAAGTGGTACTTGAGTTTTAAATCTAGTTACAGATGCTTCATTCTGGCCATACCAAAAGTTTGACATGTCTGTGCCTTCAGCAAGTCAGGTATCAAAATGCTAACCTAAGGAGATCACTCTTCTGAGCCTCAGAGAAGCTGGTGGCCCTTCTGAGTCAGCAAAAAAATCCCTGTGATTGGCAGGCTTAGACGTCCAAGCATCACCCGGACTTTAAGTGTGATGCTGCACCACAGCTATTCTAAATATACTTTAGGCTTATACACTTATCTACTTCTGCTTGAATGGTTTTGACTTTTTTTTTTCCCCTCCACTGAGTTTTGGGCATTGCTTCAGTGAAACACTTGAGCAAATGTTTCATTTTCATTGTATAAGTAACTGAGCCACCTCCTACAAAGCAGAGTTTCTGCAAAACAGGATTTTGTAGCCTTAAATGCAAAGAGGATTTAAACATGTGTTTGTGCCTTGTGCTGACCTGAAAACCTTGTGCTAATGGCAGAAGAGCTATTGGTAGCGGCTGTCTTCCCAGTACTCCTGCATCATTGGGACTCAGACGTGATATAGCGAATTCTAATCTCAGTGCCCATTCAACTCCTGTACCCTCTACTGAGGGCATCAGTAGTATTTTTGAAAGGGCCACTTCTCTTTCAGGAACCTGGTGCACAGTTTCAAATAACAGACAGTTGTAAAACTGGTACAAATCTACTAGAAAGAAAAAAGGAGAAAATTAAGGTTTGCTTTCTGTCAAAAGAATCTGTAATGCAATGTGACACCTCCTAAAATTAAGGATTGTACCAGACGTGGATAAGAACAATATTCTGAAAATGACAGCACACAACAAGTATCTGTTTTGACATGTAATACACTCAAACGCTCTGATTTCAACAAAGAACATACACTGTTCATTAGGTCCAAGTTGAAAGTAATATCCAACACTCTGTGGGGACTAAAAGTCTGTGAGCATGCACTTAGACCAAGGGTGATTTTGGTGAGGGTTTTTTTTTTTTTTTTTTTTTGCAGTTTAAAACTAATGAAAGGAGAAAAAGAGCCAATGGAACATGAATGGAAACTAGATTATTTAATTAACCCAAGTGATTTTTAGATGTATAATCAGTTTCACAGCCTAGCATTTACAGCTTTCAAAGGCCAACTAAAACACTACATGGGATCATAAGGATTATGTGTGTGCTTGAATGAAGGTAAGAATTCAGGATCTGAATTACTTCTTTGATCATTTAGGGTATGGCATCGCAGCCTCATGGGTGCATATATAAATGGGACAGCTCACATGAGTCAGGTTAGTCATGTGCATGTGAGATGGCCACAGCCTTCACAGCAGGGCATTTTAGGACTGAAAGACTAAGACTGTACATTTGGCTTAAGAGAGGGATTCCATTATGGGAATTGTTAGAAATAGAATAATCTGTATATCCTGCACAGAGATCATGTTTCAGAATGCTGGGTTATACAAGTGTTCAAAATTGTACTTGAATGTGCAGGACAGATTTGCTACATGCTTTATTTGCAGTCTTGGGTATCACTCTGAAAACCATCTCATGTGAGCAAATAAGTATAGCTGCTATCTGAAAGGAGATGCACAAGCTACAGAAGCCTTTATGTCAAACCTTTTGCCTGTTTTCATTGAGTGAAAAAGTTATAGTCAGTTTAAAAATTCAATTGATCCACAGGTAATGTAGAAGTTCCACAAAACTGTAAGGTAAAAGCATCCTGCATAAACCGTGCATGTAACACCCACATCATTGAAACATTCACTGAAACACATGCACGTGCCTACTTTCTGGTCTAGTAACTGTCAGTTTTCCACATATTCAGATCATGGAGACTTTCTTCAAAATACAAACATTGTTTTAAATCATATAAAGTAAGGTTTTACCTTGCAAACTGATCAACATGTAGCCAGGTACATCCTTAACTTCTCTGTAAGCTCCTTTCCAAGTTTTCAAATGTCAGAAAGATCATAGCACAATGTAATGTGCCATGTAGGAGAATTTCAAACTCTCCTGTATCCATGCTATGTAGACATCACTAGCATATGCACATACACCCTTAAAATAATGAGTAACTTGTGTATTAAGATATGTTAATCTGCCTTTCAAGCAGTAAGTGAACCAGTCTCTTCACTAGCAGTCTTCACCTTCTCAGTTCGTTATCCTAAACTTGATACAGCTATATCCCATGTCCTTACAAAGGCTACAAAATAATGAAGGACAGGATGGATCAAGTCCAGCTTGTGCATCCCTAGATTTACTTCTGTGTACCACAAACAGACAAAAAACATCCCTGTAAAGCTTTTCTTAGCTAACAGTTTAAAGTGACAGAACAAGGAAGATGAATTTCCTATCTACCCTGTCAAGATAACAATAAACTATTCAGGTTCTTATTTACCCCAGAATTATCTATGTTGCAGACCACATAGCACATTCACCAAATTGGTCAGTGCTTTAAATACATAACACAAAATAGAAGTTGAACAGTAAGACTGAGTGTATAGTCACAGTGGACGTATGTCGTGGTTTAAACAAAGTCACCCATAAATCATACAGTCGCTCTCTCACTCCCCTCCTTCTTGCCCTCCCCCTACTCCTGGAGGGTCAGAGAGGAGAATAGAAAAGAATGCAACTCCCACGGGTTGAGATAAGAACAGTTTAGTAACTAACGTATAACACAAATCACTACTGCTACCATCAATAATAACAATGGTAAAGGAAATAACAAGAGGATCGAATACAACAACTCCACACCAGCCTACCGATAACTCGCCCCACTCCCCCCAGCCGAGCACCGATCGATACCTCGTCCAACACTGCAGTTCACTAGCCCTTCGAGTAACTCCCCATTACATACTGGGCATGACGTGCTGTGGTATGGAATACCTCTTTGGTCAGTCTGGCACAGGTGTCCTGTCCCTGCTTCCTCCCAGCTTTCCCTCCTCCCTGGCAGATCATGAGGCTCAGGAAGTCCTTGGCCAGACCAAACATTTGAACAGCAACTGAAAACATCGGTGTTATGAGAACTGTTCCCAGGCCAAAAATCAAAAACACAGCGCTGCACCAGCTACTAAGAAGGAGAAAAATAACTGCTACTGCTGAACCCAGGACAACATACAAGCTCAATATATTCCTCTCAGTTGGGTGAATCCTGAATGACAATAAAAATATTCACGGTGAAAATACAAGAGTGCACAAAACTAACACAATAACACTCAGAAATGCACAGTGGGTGCTAAAGTCATCTGATCTTGCTTCTAGGTCTGGCTGTGACTTTGAATGCTGAACTATATACAGAGACTAAAGCTGTTTTACTAATGTTACATTTCCATGTGAATCTTTTTACAGTATAAGAAAAGAAATACTGCATTTCTAGTTCTCTCTGGAAGGCTAATGGGATCCCAAGTTTGTCCTTGGTTTCGCTGCACACAATTTGCAGCCTGAGATGGTAATTTTGTTTGTATGGGTGCTTGAAGTGAAATTACAATTGGTCAAATTCAGTAACTGCAGTTTCCATAGCATGATTTTGCTCAGGCTTCTTCATCTCAAGAAGAGTCAGCATCAGCAAGGAAACTTTGATCTTGCACCCTCACAAAACATTCTTTTGGGAACTGCTGAAAAGAGAATTTAGGGCCAAGTTCTGATTTGCTGCTTATCTTACAGACTGCTGTTGACTTCTGGGGTTTCCTGTAGCGGTCCTGTCCGTCTGCCCCTGTTGCCTGCCTCCTGTTATATGCTTTCACTATAACATGCTCTGGAACAGGATCATCTTGCTTACACAGAGCTTAGCACAACTGAGTCCTGACCAATGATGAACAGTCTGAGTGCTGAACATAAGAAAGAGTCAAAAACTTATGGGTGCTATTCCTTTGCCACTGAATGACTGTGAAGGATCAGGCAAGTCACTTCAGGAGTTCTAAAAATAGACTAAATAACTCCAGTTTTAGAGTAATGACAGTTACTTGTGTTATACTCCACACTTCAGACCTGTGAAGTAGCTGGAGAAATCAATTCTTATTAAAAGAAAGACTTTTCTTTCTCTGTGGACACCAAAGACAAAGAAATGCTGACCAGAGGACAGAAGAAAGATTATTTAAATCAGATGCATATCTCCAGATAAGCAAATCTTCATGAAATCTGGTCTTCACTATTTCAGGAACCAATCAAAATGGTCTTTGAACCACAGGAAATCCATATACCTTTGATAGTATATGACAGACGACAGGGATAAAAAGAAAATAAAAGGAAGAAATCACAGAATGATTGATGAAATCACAAACCACTCAAGTCTTGGAAAGGTTCTAGAGCAAATTATTAAGCAAATAATTTTCAATTACTGGAATATAACGGTGATAAAGAGAGCTAGAAAAAAAACATGGCAAGTCAGTCCCATTTGCTTTTTCAATGGATTAATGGGTTCAGTAGGTAACAGGAGTGGTAGATAGATTTCAGCTTGAATAAGTTTTCTGACATGTTGTACACTACTTTATCAAAATGAATGAAAGAAATAGTTTAAATGTAAACACCATGTTCGCAACTGACTAAAGACCATCTGTTGGTGATTTCACTTCCAAAAATTCCTATGGAGAAACAGGTATCTGAACTACCCTTGATGTATTCTTCCTGGAAATGATTCTTATTTAATGAATGATTTGAAGTCATTCATTAAATGATTGGCAAAAAGTGTGCAGCTAGCATTCAAGTAAGGAGATACTGCAAGCATAGATTCAGGGCTTAATCCTCTCCTCCAGGGCTCGTGACTAATGTGGAAATAGTGGAATACAATAAGGTGATTCTAAATACTCTAGAACAACCAATATGTCCAAATCCAGAAGGTGAACTTCAATAAAAATAACTTTGAAGTATTACACTTAGAAAGGAGAAAACAAATCACAGGTGCTCACAGAACAGCTAGTGAGGCTGTAATACCGTAGAACAGATCAGACCAAAAAAAGGAACAAACACTGTGGTAGCTTGAAAACAAACCAAAACATCTTAACTGGGTCTTGAAAGGACTGCTGTAGAACACAGGCATTGCAGGTGAGAACTCAACTCATGTATCATACCATCAAAGTCACCTCCAATTACCTGACATACATTCACTTACAGAAATTCCTTTTACAGAAACCTTCTTCACTTATGTTTGCTTGGGAGCCAGCCTGGTAAACAGCCTTGCTGCGCTGTAAGTGCTAGTGCAGCAGTAGCATCAGCAATGGCCACCTTGGTCACATACACTGTGCCCCAGCAAGGAAAAAGGAACACACAAAATATTTATCATTGATAAGTAAGTGGAAGAATGTGAGTTTGATCAGTCAAATATGGACTAGAAATAAACTCTGGTGCCAAAACGCATCTGAACAGAGGGTCTCCTGGTCTCCAGATCTTAGCTATAGGCATCTTCAGTGCCACTGCTAATGGCAAAGAAAAAGCCTCTTTTGCTAAAGAAGGAACCTGGGGCTCAAAGAAGTTTCTAAACCAATGCATGTTAGGCTAGCAATGCCATGAAAAAAAGCACAGTTCGTGCTATCCCTCCTAGGCTGAGCCATCAGATTACACGCCACTGGTTTTCATCATGAAGGCAGCTACTAGGAGAGATGGCAGAGCAGTAAATGCTATATGCATCCCTCCTGATTAATTCCCCCCTCATTTCTCCTCCTCAGAGACTGTTCTTACGTTATGGTGTCACTGAATCTGTAGGCAAGCTGCTTTTAACTGCAAGATAACTGGCAAGAGAAACACAACAGCTTTTCCCTAATGGTAACTTTGCATAGCTGCATTAATTGCAAATATGTGGGCAAGTGAGTTTGGGGAATTTATATATATATATATATATATATATATATATATATATATATAAAAATATATATAAAAAAAATATATATTAAATACTGACAGCCTGTTGGCTGCCCATAGGTTGGCTGCCCATAGGTTCAGAACTGTATACACAGAGTACAAAATACCTCAAGCCCTCCACAGCTAAGTATAAAGTCAGCATATTGCCTGAGAAAGCACTTCCCCATCCCCAGGCTGGCACAAAAGCACAGACTGAAGGAGAAGATAATCAAGATACCAAGCAGGGCATATAGAAAGAAAACTTTCCTACAACTGTTTTCAAGTAAAAGTCCATTTGACTTTGTGAGGGGAAAAAGAACCCCAACAAACAAAAACAACCAACACCCAAAACTTTCTACACTATTAGGCTTTGTTTGTTCTGTTTGAACATTCAATCTGTCCTCACAATGCCTTTGAAACCTTGTTTACAATGAAGACACGTTACAATGGAGCAAGTGAGATAAAAGCTGGTGATAGACAAGGTCCAGACAGGATTTTTAGAGCTGGGATCAATTTTACCTGGGAAATCAGTGAAGAATCACTACAAAATAATTCAACTATACATCTATTTTTTCAATCATTTTTTAACATTTTAGGATAAAAAGAGTGATACTGGGCATTCATACAATCAGATTGAAATTCCAGTCAGAAGCCAGCAGAGTACACGAAAGTTACTGGGTTTTTTTGCTATTTACCAAATAATCCAGTGAATTTTCTTCTCAGATATGCATTGCCATGTGGCAGGAGAAAAGCCAAGGCAAGTCAGGCTGACTGGAAATTTGAACACAAGGCTGCCTGTGAGGCCACTTGTGAGAAATGTAAGTTATACTACGCTTTGCTTTTGGCATCTACCAAACTTGTCTCAGTGAACATACCTGCCAAAAATTACATTAGCAACAAGGTACGTTGTGTCTGTGCCAACACATTTCCCTTCAAACATGGAGATAACTTACCCTACATATCTGGCATTCACTGATGTCCTGAAAACTGAGACATATCTGTTGCAAATTATAATCTGAATTTTGACATTGGACGAAGAGACCAGTCTGCTGACTTGGCGGGATTTGGAGCACATAACTTAAAAGGAGAAGCTGAGACTACTGGGTTTATTTGGTCTCAAGATGAGAAGGTGAAGGAAGATGTTATTGTTTGCTTCATCTATACAATGGGAACTTCTAAAGAAGACAGAGCCAAACTTCTGGAGGTGTACAGTGAAAGGAAAGAGGCAATAGAAACAGGCTGCAGCCAAGGAAGTTCCAACTAGATGTTAGGAGGGATTCTTTCACTATGAGAGTAGTAGTCACTGACTGGAAAAAGTGCATGGAGGGGCAAAGAGCCTCCATCGTCGGAGGTGTTCAAAACCCAATCAGATGCAACACTGAGCAGCCCAAGTTATCTCTGAAGCTGGATCTAACTTCAAAGTTGGGCCTGCTGTAACCACAGTGGTTGGAAAGGCAGCCTCCAAAGGCCTCTTCCAGGCTCAGTTATTTCCTGACTCTCAAAAAGAGCTTCTGCCAGACTGCTCTCTTAGAAATGTGTCTCAGAAGAAACAGAGTCTGACCTTAACAACAGCAATAACAAATAAAGGGCCATCTTTTGAAAGTTTCTCTCTGGGCTGCATATACCAGTGGGGCATTATGGGACTGAAGAATAGCCCTAGAATTTGTTGTGTATGCTGTTAATGTGGAAAAAAACAGAATGTTTTTGTATCTCAAAATGGGAATTTTTCTGTCTCAAATAGGAGTTTTTCCTTCATAGGATGCTACTCAAGAGGAGGAAATGCTTTATAGGAAAAGGAACATGTAGGTCTCAGGTTTTTTCTTCGTACTGATAGAGAAGAGATCCCTCTTCATGCTTGTACTGAAATAAAATAACTCTGAATTGTTTTGTTGGGGTTTTTTTGTTTGTTTGTTTGTTTGCTTTTGTTTTTAACATCCCTGAAAGCTTCCTAGTGTTAGAACTAAAAACAAGCAAACAAACAAAATCCAAACAGGATCCTAGCTTTATGTTACATTTAAATCCAGCATCTGCAACCTGATCCTGACAAACCAGAGGTTTAGTTTAGAATTAGTTTGGATTCTAAACAAGCAAGTGAAGACTTGGAAGATACTCTTAAAACACATAAACCAGCACATTAAATAGGCACTGCATTGGACTTGGTGATCTTGCTCTAATACCCAGTTCTGACCAATACTCCACAGGTCCTTTTTCAAGACATGTTGGTTTTCTCTGCCTCACTTCTCCCCCATAAAAAGGAAATTGATATCACCTTTTTGCCACTCTTTGCTTTTCTAAATACACAAGTTCAAAAATCCCCTACGAAAGGCTCTCTGTCCTATTATGGAGTGAGCCACAATGCAGTCAAGTTATCAAAACCTGAAAATATGTCTAACATACTATGAAAAGAAACAGAAAAGAACATGTACTTCCTTGCAAATATATGCTCAATTTTGTTCAATTTAAAAGCCTGGCTATTCTTGGCTGGCCAAGGCTTTGCTCACATCCTTATGCAGCACTGTCTATTAGTTAGTTGTGACACCCAGTTA
The DNA here is from genome assembly GCF_037157495.1 of Lathamus discolor. Classification (NCBI taxonomy): domain Eukaryota; kingdom Metazoa; phylum Chordata; class Aves; order Psittaciformes; family Psittacidae; genus Lathamus; species Lathamus discolor. The sequence goes on from NC_088888.1 coordinate 17,061,066, forward strand.
TTGTGCCCATGAGCATACAATAAAGGTCTCCTTCCACAAGGCTAGCTTCTTTTACAAGAAAAAATTCCCACCTTTCACTGAAATCCAGATTTAGATACACAATCACATAGGATATGTGTGAGGAATCTGATGGAATCTGAGCTGGTGGCACAGAAAACTGACACAGAATGACAGGCCACGGTCTCATGTGGAGCCACATCATCAGTTTGTCTTGTCACAGTCTGCATAGATCTGCAGAGCTGATTTTGGATGATTATGCTTCAAGATTCCACACACAGATAACACTTTGCGAAGTGTAAATATAAGCATTTAAACAAACATGAAAAGCAGAGTAGGCACATTACAGAGGGAATGTTTTCTCAGTTCTGGCCTGTTTCCAGCGCTGTTGAAAGCGTCCACACTTAGACCTTCAGGTGAAGAGGTTTCCCCACCTCCCCTCAAAGCAAGCTTTCTCCTTGTCTTTGTCTGTACATTCCTAGGCATTTTATAATCCAAGCTCTGACATGCTATCTGGAAGAATAGCCACAATAAGGGCCTGCCAATATGTCCTGATGAGTATAAGAGAACAAATCCCCTATTGCTGCCCAAGCACCATATGTCAATACAATAAAATCATTGTCTTCTGTACTCAAGGTTACATTTGTTTATGATTACAGTGTTGGTTTCTTGTTGTGAGGCTATAACTGTGCATGCTCCTTCTTCTGTTAAAATACATTTTACCACCCCCACCCTGTTAAGCCCTTTCTGCCCCCCACCCCCACCCACTGCTCAGTGCGCAGCCAGAGAAGGAAAATTCTATTGTGCATCTGTAAAACAAGGTAATGTTTCATTTTTAAAGGTATTAACAATTGGGTTCTAATGGCACACCTGCAGTGTTAGCATCAAAATACAAAAATGTATTCAAGTATTTGTTTTACTTGACTTTAAGCAAGTGAAGTAAAGCCAACGTGAACAGCTGTATACTTCTTTTGGCCTGGGATGCTACTGAAAGCACCACAAAAATCAGGAGATTTACGTTTCATCCCAGTTTCTCCTCCTTGCTCTGTAATTCTGCAACAAATCTCTTTTTCTCCTTGTGCCTTCCAACCCAAGAAAGAAAAGACAATGGGACATTTGTTCCAAAGTGCCCTGAAACTCAAGGACAGATAAGTTCAAGCGTACAATGAGGTGGCTGATGATGGCCAACATGGTTTCACTAAGGGGAAATCCTGTCAGACCAATTTGGTGGCCTTCTGTGATGGGGCTAACAGAACTGATGGATAGGGCCAAAGCAGTTGACATATCTACCTGGACTTGTGCAATGTTGAAGGAGGTGGTCCTGCCCCTCTGCTCTGCTCTCCTGAGACCCTACTTGCAGCACTGTGTGCAGTTCTGGTGTCCCCAACATAAGAAGGACATGGAACTGTTGGAGCAAATCCAGAGGAGGCCATAAGGATAATCAGGGGCTGAAGCACCTCCCATATGAAGACAGGCTGAGAATATTGGGGCTGTTCAGCCTGAAGAAGAGAAGCTGTGTGGAGCTTCAGAGCAGCTTCTAGTGTCTCAAGGGGGCTATAAGGATGCTGGAGAGGGACTCTTCATCAGGAGCTGTAGTGATAGGACAAGGGGTGATGGGTTCAAACTGAAACAGGGGAAGTTCAGGTTAGGTATAAGGCAGAAGGTCTTCCCTGTGAGGGTGGTGAGGTGCTGGAACAGGATGCCCAAAGAAGTTGTGAGTGCTCCATTCCTGACAGGGTTCAAGGCCACCCTGGATGGAGTCTTGGGTAACATGGTCTAGTGGGAGGTGTCCCTACCCATGGCAGGGGGTTGGAACTAGATGATCTTAAGGTCCTTTCCAACCTTAAATATTCAGTGATTATGTGATTATTGGTGTAGATCAAGATGTCTGTGGTACTCCAAAGTTTACAGTGTGATGGCCTTTCCACTTAAAGGACAGTCTCTGTACAGGAGAACAACATTGCTTTTGGGTTTCCATCATGGAAGAGTCTTTTTACAATTTGGTGGCACCCATAAGAGCTCTGCAGACAGGCACACCAGAGGAAGCTACAGAAACCTTCATCCATGGAATGCCCTGCCCAGCCCTCAGACCTCCTCCTATCCTTGGGCTCACTCTCCACTAAGAGAGAGGATGTGGTTGAAAACTTACTGCTTACTAAGCATCATTTTCCTTTAAGTAATACATTGCTGTAATACAAAAGTGAGGCAAATCAGCACCCCCAGTGCTTGTAACAGAGTTAATCTTGTAAGAAGTGCTCTCTAGTGCAATCAGGCGCTCCAGAAACAATGCAGTGTGCAGCACTATCAACACCAATAGCAGTGAAAATCTACCCTCCATCAGACTCCTGCCAGAGCAACAGTAAAAAGTTTTTTGCAGTTTCCCATGGAAGTGATAAGTCTCACATCCCTGGAATGGGTTTTGGTAAGAGTCTGACTGGGATTGGGATGAAGGAAGCTAACTGCCAGGTTCCACCCACTTTCGCAATATACACTTTGTTTAATGTGCTATAGAGTAATACAACCTACAATATATCCAAAACAAATATTTGGCTAGTTAAGTACTTATGCTAAAAGGTTCCCTTATCTTTATTATACCAGAAAGAAATGCATAAATCACCTGATGTTATACCTCTGAAAAGATTTCTTCTAATGGGGGCACCGGGAAATGATTTTCAGTTTGCTAGTTGGAATAAAGGGGAGGAAGGAAAAAGGGTTTAGTCTTTCCTTGTCTACAGAGCAACACTGTCTGTAGATGCTAAAAAGATTTCTAACAGGTCAAATGCAGTTTCGTATAGAAGGATGGAAACATTGCAACTCTAAGAGATCTTTTAATAAAGATAACATCTTTACTAAAAAGGAACAAAGTTCATCACTTCCTATCAAAGATGCCCATGCAATACCAGTGCAATTTACATAATTGTAGCCAAATACTGACTATTTGTGGAACAGCTTTCATTCCTGAACTCTGCACATGATATACTCATGTAGCACAATATTGTACTGCATCATTTGTCAGACATAAGTCATTATGCAGAAGCAGGATAAAATTATGAGCCCTTGTCTGCCTTGTCTTTTTCTGACTGCTTACAGAGAAAAGTTGAATCACAGTTTAAAAGAAGATAATACTCTGTGGATCATTTGCTTGGACATGGAGAAGGAAATACGTGACAGCTACATTTCTATTTTTCCTGCCTAGCTTTTGATGTAAAGCTTACAAATTAATGAAGTAGGGCAAGTAGAAAAAAAAGACAACACAGAAACACAAAAGACTGACCCAAACAACTCAAAGACTTTGTGAGTAATAAAACATCCAATGTCTGCTTTTAGAAATGTTCAACTCCTGGGTGGCTTGGGAACTGTGATTTAGGCACACAGCATTATTAATTCACACCACCTTGTCTAACAACTTTGTGCTGATCATGCAGTTGAATTCAGATCTAGAAAGACATGAACCCAAGGAGATAAGAAGGGATATGAATCTAGATTTATGATGGGTTGGAATGTGTAACCTTATTGCACTAGGAAACAAAACAATAAGCATGGCACAGTAAGCGTGGCTCTTACAGTTCCTAGTCACAAACAACAAGGCCAGGTTGGACGAAGCCTTGGGTGAAATGGTTTAGTGTGAGGTGTCCCAGCCCATGGCAGGGGGGTTGGAACTAGATGATCTTAAAGTCCTTTCCAACCCTAACTATTCTATAATTCTATGATTCTATGATAAGATTATGCTTGGTGTTTTCTCATTCCTATATCTTAGTTGTCCAGCGTAGCTTTCTTGGTTTTAGATGTCATTGCTTTTCCTGCAGTCTGCTGTTCCGATTTTCAAAACTATCTTTGACATTAATGTTTCTCTAAGACTAATCTTTGTTACTCATTTCTTATTTTAAAGAAAGTTTATCTCTACTGATTTTTTTTCCTTTTATGATCACTTATCTATCTATCAATTCATGAGCAGTCTTAAGTTATCTTACCCTTTATGATCCCTGTGCAGGATCATAGTTTCTGTATCATTTTGAATCATTCTGCCTGGTATTGGGTTTTTTTTTTTCACAATGAGGCAAACTGACAGTCAAAAATATAGTTAGTTTTGAATTAGTCACATTTAATTTGCAATTCTAAGTTTGTCTGTTTTTTTTTTTATTTAATACATTCTTGGACACCAGTATCATACAAATAATTTAAATAACTGTACAATACACATCTATTAATTTAATAACTGAGGAAATTCTCCTTTAGAGGAACAAGTGTTAGAGCTACATATGGGATTACTGTCAGAATTAGTTCTATTGCAGAGATTTGGAGGTTATGTGACTTAGTCAAAGAACATGAAAGCTAGTCTCTGTAACTTTCCAGGTCAATGTTGGGCAAAGTTAACTATAGGGAAGTAATATTCTAACACGCTTTTTTTTGAACTACCAGGTCTTTGTGCAACAGTCCCTTTCAGTAGTACTGTGGCTTGTCAGAAGTGTTAAAAGAACATGATTCTGTACCTATTAATGGAAGACAGTGAAAACAACAACCTTGCTTACACCTTACTTTGGAGAGCTTCAATGGAATTAGCCACTGCAACAGAAGGGTGAACAAAGTCACCAAATGCACACAAATTAAGACCAGAGATACAGGTGATATCAAGTCAGGCATCAAGTCACAGCATATAAGCAAAGAAATGGGTCAGAGGTATTTGTGATTCATTTATTCCTTAACTGTGCTGCCCTTTTATGACAGAAATATGGGTACAAGATGGGTATAAATAACTGGAGATGAAAAGCATGGCTTTGTTTTGAACAGAACAGAGATCTTCTTCCTCTGCTGTATTTCAGTTCATTTATGCAACCATATTCAAATTCACCATTAAACTGCTAGGACCATGATGGGATCTATTAAGCACTGTTCCCAAAACCGCCTTTTTTTAAGTATGTGCAGTACATCAAAACTGCAGATAGGAAAATGGTACCATTGAAGAGCATTTCAACATATATATAAAGATTGCTCTCTTATAAAAACAAAGAAAAGTTAGTTTGAAAAATAACAGGAAAAAGTTCCTTTAATTTTCCAACATGATCTAAAAGGCACCCTCCAACCCTCATTAGACCATACTTGGGACCATGTAACTGCAGACCACTTACAAAACCACTGAGTCAGGAGCTCTGTTAGGAAAAAAAAACCAACATTGGAACTGAAAATAATTAGTTTATGGATTTAAGTCAAAATCTTCCAACCCTCTTTATTGTGGAAAAAAACCCTGCATGCAAATGCACTAATCAATAACAAAATGCATTAGCCAAGAATACGAGACTCCTCACCTTGCCTTTTCTGTTCAGGTAGCATACAATGGTATGCTGACAGAATATGAATTACAATTTGGGAAGACGCATAGATCATGTACAGGTACCAAACTGTCAGGGGGAGCTGAGGATGCTCTTAGGATGGAAATTGCTTGTCTTGTTTTATCCCATTCCAGCCAAAAACTGAGGTAAACCTCTCTAGATATGAAATAGCTAATGCTCCTAATAACAGCCTGTAGGATCCCAAACAACAAGGAAACAGTACGATTGCTGGTGACTTTGCCAATCAGGAAAAAAGACATTTGAAGCTTCATGTTGACATATCTCACATCCCACAGTATTCACTCCTCTGCTTATCTTCCTGGTGTAATTAATGAACGTAGAACTGTTTTGAGGTTTAAGAACATTCAACAATTTTCATTATTAACACAGTAAATAATCAGGAAACAATTCCAAAAGCAAACAGCAGCATACAAAAACCTCAAGAGTAGCTCTATTCCTGGCAGTTCCAGAACTGCAATTCTAATGCTTACATTCAGTCTATTCCCCAAACGCTTACATTTGACATATCTTTTGTGAATCTATTAAGCTGATGGATTATTGCTTTCTAATGTTGAAACAATTGAGTATTTTCTACATATTAATGTACTGTTGCTAAATAGTTCTTGCCAACATCTTAAAAGGCATAGTACAAACTATAATTAGCATTTGCAGTGTTAGTTTATTAAGACCTACATTCTGAAGTTTAGAGAACTGCAAAAAGGCTGATCTATGGCAATGATTTCTATAAAATTGCCCTTCATATAATAGAAAGGAGAAATCAGTGGAGACTAAATGGAAAAAGGATCAAGTTGTATTCTCAATGACCTACCTTATATTAGTCCTCTGACTTAAGGTCAACTATTTCAGATTTGTACTACATGCAGCTGTGTACCTGGGAATGATAAAATTAAGCAAATCTTGCCTAAAGGATTTGCTCTTAATTTGAAAACGTGGAGTTTAAGACATACAGGTATAACTAGATTAGATTACTTCCTCTCATAGAGTAATATACACCTTCACTAATGTACCCACCATTTTTCAGATACCAGAAAGAGAAGGGTTGAGACAGGACCAATCCAGCTGTTATAAACAGTTATGTATTACTTCACTCCCAAAGCTCAAAAGCCTTGGATTAAATATCAGAAGGTAGGTAATGAAACTGTTCACCATATAAATTCATGACTGGGATGGAAATATGAAAGCTTTGCTTTCACTTGTCAGCATGTCTATGCTACACCAATGCAACCTGCAATTCATTCTGCACAGTTCAGACAATGTTGGAGCTGCTACATGAGTACTAAATGGGGGTGGGGTGGGTGGGGGAGGGGTGGAGGGGGAGCTGAATTAATTGCTTACTTAATTTCACTGATATTATCAGCAAATTGGAAAGGATAAACTGAACCTCCATTTCAGTTTTCATCCAGTTGGAAAATAAACCCAACTCCTGATATTGTTTAAATGGCCTTTTATATGGAATTTTAAATTGCATGCAATTCCCGAGTCTGAATGAACCAAACCAGGTGTTTCTGGTAGAACACAGGAGATCTTCTACCACTGGCAATTCAAGTGCAATGCGATCAAATAAAGATTTGCTCAATGTATTCTCAAGGCGTTAATACTTCTCTCAAATAGGACATTGTTTCTTGTATAGTTTTTTATGTATGTAATTCAGCATAAGCAGGCCCAATATCAGCTTTCACATCTTACTAGAAATTCTAATTAAGCTTATGTGGTTTAGAGGGTTGGATAAAGCGACGAAATATGTTGGGCTTGTTTCACTTAAATACTGACCCAGGGGTTTGATTTCCACATATTGCAAAAACAAGTTTGCTTTGCAAAACTTTAACTGCAGCAGAGGTGCCCACAAAACTACACCCACTATGCTCGGCTCTGTATTCCCATGCTTCTTAGTATTTGTCATATTTCTTCTTTGAATGAAGTCCTAATGAGAGCACATTGAAACACCAGAGAACCAGGCTCGTAAGAATGCAGTCTTGAAATAAAACATGGAACAGAAGGAGCATTGTAATACAGCCAATCTTAATGTTTTAACGGTTGAGAGATTTCCAACACGTTGGCAGTGTCAGGACAATCCAATTTAATAAATTATTAACACTAATCAAACATTTTTATTATGGCAGTCAAAACTTCCTTGGCAGTTAAGGTTAATTCTGTCGAAGTTTGACAAAGATATTACTGTTTGATGGAAAACACATTTAAAACTACAGCCTCCTTCAAACCAAAACCTTGCACTGCACTGGGAAGAAATGGTTAAGCAACATGTCTCAAAGTACATAAAGAAACAGTGAAGGCAGGGTTACAGCCTCAATCAGCAGAGCAATAGCTGACGAATGGTAGTGAAATATAAACTGAGAACAGCATATAGAATATGCCTACCACTACTTGGGAAAGGATAGAGAGAGACTGTTATCAGGGAGAGATAAAGCTCAGGCTGCCGAGGGGAGAGTGCTTAATCAATATACAAACAAAATCTAGGAATTCCAAACACTTGACAAGAAGGGCATAGCAGAAAATAAAGAACCTGCCAGTTTTGATACATTAAACTTTGGAGAAAAGGTATTTTTAAAACCCTTTAATTCAAAAGGCAACTAACAATAACAACGTCAGACAATGCCACATTCTCCCTCCAACTCCTCTAGCTCCGCCAGCTAGTTGAAATCCAGCACAGAAGAAGCTAATGAGGGGTATGGATTAACGATACATTTCTCAGGCCTTTCTTGAGCCTCCCCCAGGGCACCCATAGTCTATACATCACCAATCTACTGCAAAGTGATGTAGTCAGCCTGTGACAAGGGTCAGGTTTCCAGGACCAGGCATGATCTAGTCATTCTGAGTTATCAAGACAAAGCTCTGTTCTGCTGAGCTCTGGGCATATGAAATCCAGTGTCCTCCAGGCTTTCAGTAAGCTAGAATTAAATCATAGAGCCACCTCTGCTCTCCTCTGCACCCACTGAGAAACCAGCTTGCCTTTCTGAAGTAACACTGTTGTTACTATTTTGCACTGTCTTACAGACGGTGCCATCTTGGAAACCAGGCTTACAAACACATCAAACCATATGCTAACTATATTATTATTAATAATTAACATTCTTATTTATTGTATGATAACTATTTTAATCATATTAAAATAGTGACAAGAAAAAAACCGTACTCTTTTCAATAGATGAGAGCAATGAAGAAGAAAACAAGATGCTTGCTGATGCAGGCTTCTAAATAAGAAATTTTATTTGTGTACTGAAAGTTTTTGTTCACCCACAGTATTTTCCTGAATGATCACACATGAGACCTTGCTTTTATCCAACAATTTCTAAATACTCTGTGCATTACTTTGATACATGCATATTTGTTCTGATGCTTCCTTATCTTAGTTCAAGTCAGTGGATTTTCATGCAAGCTTAGGGGCAATGGTGCCTAGGCTCACTACACTGCAGCCTTGTCAGCTGCCCCTAAATGCATCCATTCAGATGGGAAGAGACACCAGGAACTGAGTATACAACACACTGAGAAAAGTGAAATGTTCCATCAGTAACATACATGCAGCCCAAACTGAAGTGGATTTAAACCACCAGAAAGGCCCTTATTAATTTCAGTGGTTTTGATGGTATCTACATTTCTATAGAAACTGCAGCAGGTAAAATTTACATTATACCTATAGGTTTAGCACCACTAAACTTACAATTAATAATTCTTCCTAAATGTTAACTTTCATGGCTGTTGATCTGCCTCAAAAGAATCAAAACCAAACCTAAGTTGCCATATAGAAAAAAAAAAATAATTATTGGATCCCAGCTACCTAAAATATGAGAGATCTCTGAGGCTTCCAATATATTCCAGTTAAGTATAAATAGTCACAGCTACTTGTGGTCCAACATAGGTGTGAATCACCAGTAGAAAACAGGTTTCTTTATTCATAAAGGAACTTAAAGGCAATTCAGTGTATTGTTACTTACAATGTTTCTATGACTATAGCATGACTATAACGCATTTCAGAACGTGTAGGTCCAAGAGAGAAGAATCCTTGCAAACATTACTTAGGCATTTAGCAACAAATAATCTTCAACTTCATGTTGCGTTTTGACTGCCCCAATGGACAGCAGGCTTTCCAAAGCAAGCAGGAGAACTGAGCACGCCGCTTGTGGTATGAACATCTGATGAACACTCACTCATATTTATTCATGTAAGTATTCTGGAATTACTCTGTCATGGATGGTCTTCCAAATACAACGTAATGCATATGAATGTGCAGGAAAAGCAAATAAAATATGCATACTAATACCTTTGAAGTAACTTTGTGGCTTTTTTCTGATAGATGTTTTCAAATCCCTTGTTCCATTATTCACCCAAGTTTTTCACACTGCCAGCAAGCGGGAAGAAAAAGAGAAAACAAAAACCCAACCAAACAAACAAAAACAAAACCAATCCACCACCTCTGACCTGCCAGGCAACCTCAGCTCCCATATCCCACCAGCCCCTTTGGGCAATGATGTGGCTTGAGTGAGTTTCATAACTACGTGGATGAGTCCAAAAATTAGGCTTGTAACTCACGAAGTTTCTATCGTGTCTCTCTATGAACTTCTGCCACTGGACCAGCCAGGGATGACAAGTTCTTCTTTTTATTTACATCAACTGCCACATAACCAAGATATGCCCTTTTAATAAAGGTCGCAAGGGACCATAAGGAAACACCTCAGACACTGGATCCAGCCTGTGGTCCGTACCAAGTAGCCATGACACACACCTTTTTGAAGAACCAATCCTTAAACCTTTTGAAGTTCCCAACCTCCATTTACCTACCTATATTTTTACATTTATCTGGGTGGGTGTGCGCATGTTAACTTTTAAGTGCCTGTGTAGCACTTCAGGCACATATCTCGTCAGTTAAAAGCAATGTCTCAATTTAAGCTGATATGAATAGAGGTTTGGACAGAGAATGATTGCAGCTCTTTCTTCAAGTATATTACCACTCAGTGATTTTACCTAATAATTTTGCAGGTCTCTTGATTTATGCTGTGCTGAATACAAAATACACATTCACATATAACGAGAATGCCGATTACATATAATGTGTAGCTGATTACTATTAGTGGTATTATATGGAGCACAGTTTTAGAACAGTTGGCAATATACACACAGCTGATAATCTAAGTACTTGATTAGGTGTGTCATTTAAATATAACAGAGCAAAGAATTATGCAGGTGTGTTTCAATTTTTGGATGCAACTGCTGGCCTGTTCAAGTTCTTCCTGTACATGGAAGTCCATGGAAAACACATCCCTGAATGAGCTCTGCACTGCTAACCTCCATTTAAAGCCTCTGCTGCAGCTTCACCATTGAAGAGTGTGCTTCCTAGCTTTGACAAGGAGTAAAGAATCGAGGTTAAAATTCTGATTCACAGCTGGAGGGAATTTAAATCATCACCCAGACATGAAATTTTACCTGTCATATCTGGTAACAGAGCACATCAGGGCAAGCCATCTCCCCATGAAAGAATATTTGCCTTCACACCTCCTCCCAACTATAGCAACCCCTCCTACACAACTGCTCCCTACATGAGTAGCAAATCCTGCAGTGGCTATTTCCTTGGAGAAAAACTGTTAAAAAACAAGCCTCCAACCCCAAACCAGGCTGCCCCTGTACAGGCCAAAGGCTGTCTCTAATCTGACTGCCCTCTCCATCTACAGAACTGTTACTGCTCTTGTCTTCCTAAGCTAAAGCTAAACCCAAGTGCTGTTCAGTGTGAGTCAGCTTTTGGAGCAGTAATAAATCAGAGTGGTCTGCCTTATGCAGCACACTGGAGAGAATCTTCTAACACTGTTTCATGAAAATTCACTGTTCCCCTCCCAGAACAATGCTGCTCCTCTTCCCATTCTAAGGGATCCTGTCCTTCTTTGCTTCCCACCTATCCGTATTTGGCTGCTTTTCCAAGGGCACACAAGAACTCCATGCACTTCTCTGAATTTCTTCTTTTCAGAGAACAAAATACCTTCCCGCCCTCTAAGGGAACTAATGCACTCTGCTGGCTTTGAGCTTTTAAATCTCTCTCTGCTGAAGCAGCTGTTGAATAATTTATATTTCCTAGAACTGAGCTGAGTAGATGAACATTTTTGCTTTGATATACACTGTACAGTTGTTTTCCTTTCCTTTCCACTGCCATCGTGGTTTTCATTTAAAATGTCAGTGTAGGAAAGTCTGAAAACTTCAGAGTCTGGGAAAATGATTTGGGGTATGGGAAGCAAAAGAGAAGGGGAGGACAAATTTATTTGTGAGTTTTTTCAATGAAAGGAAAAAATCCTGAACAGCTTGCAATTAACAGCTCTGCAAAGTCAGAGTTTCTTCAATGGCACACAGCATGCCAAGGAAACCTACAAGAAATTCCTTAGCTTAACGTGCCTGGGGCTGGATACAGTTCCCCTAAATCAAAGCAGAGCTCACACTAACAGTTGCAGTATGTTAGTGGCTGGATGGCTGCTTTATGAAGAATTACAAAGTGACACAGCAGTCTGGTTGAAAAAAGTACACACAAGGCTTTGATGTTTTTAACCACTAACTTCAAGAGGACCAACAGAGACCTTCCTGTTTTTATTGCAGCCTCTCTATCATCCTTCACCCTGCTCTCTCCCTCCTCTCCCACTGTTACATGGGGGACTGTTATCTTTCAGCCACTTTGTAAGCTTGACTTGTTTACAGACTGAATGTCTCTGTTTATAGGCTTATATCAGAGAACAAACAGGGCAAGTGTGACTTCCTAGGATCTGAAATGGGATGCTTTTTCCTCTTGGGAAAGCAGGAGTGAATTAGGCGAGGGAAGAAAGGAAGGCAGAAGAGAAATCCTGTAATTGTCCTTCTCCTTATCCCTCTTCCCTCCATATTAAACATACACACCTGTATGGTACCAAGGCATTTGAAATGAACCAAATGCTTAAATGTTAGCCTACCAAAACTCCATGAAAATGTACAGCAATTGTCTGAGTAAAATCAAGGTCCACTGCAGGTCTCGTCCAGCAACAATAAAACCAATGCTAAATAAAGGATTCTCTTAAACTGCCTATATTTAAAGTTTTATAGATTCATTTAGATGTTCATTTGGGGAACCTTAAAAGCTTATATCACATTTTACTGGGAACATTTAAAGGTTGTCAATGGGGTAATTATAAGTGTACACACTGTAATGATGAAATTTTAGAAACCATTAATAGCATGACTTTTGATATTCCTTCTTATCTTGAATAATATTTTGCCTCAGGCATAACCCCAGACCAGTCAATAAGAACAGATCTTAATAAGGTAGTCAAATGACATCAGAGACAGTTTGCTTATATTGCCAGTGGCAGATTTCTTTTCAGTTCTCCATCACATTCAGGCTATAAACACCCCAGAGGAGGTGTGGTTTTGTCCTTACTAAAGGTATCTTACTTTCACACTGGCAATTTTTACTTTAATTGTAGGATTCATTTTTATAGGTTTCTGGTTCTAAAAGGCTTGCTTTTGCACAAATGCACACTTGGGAGCATGAGGGGTTTTTAAGGAGAGTACAGAGAGCCATAGCACATTAGTTCTTACAAAACTTTACCATGAGGCACTGGGCCAGCCAGCTTTGAGCTACTGCTATATAGGCTTTCTCTTGTAGGTTGCTCATGAAATGAGAGTGCAAAGCTTTGGAACTAAAGAAATAATAAAAATAGTAATAATAAAAATACCTAGGAAGTTAACTCTTTCAGTTTTTAACCCCTTCCAAATAAATAGAGCAGACAGAATCACATCTGCTGTTCTTCCCTTGTTGACCCATCTTGCCATGCCATCATAAAAGACTGGTCAAGCAGGATTTACCCTTGGTGAACCCATGATGACTACTCCCAATGACCTTTTCTTATGCATGCTTGGTGGTAGCCTCCAAAATGACCTGTTCCATCACCTTTCCAGGGATGGAGGTGAGGCTGACTGGCCAGTAGTTTCCTGGGTCCTCCTTCTTGCCCTTTTCGTAGGTGCAAGTGACATTGGCCTTCCTCCAGTCACTGGGCACCTCTCGTGTTCTCCATGATTTCTCAAAGATGATAGAGACTGGCAGAGCAACATCTGCCAGCTCCTTCACTACCCTTGGGTGCATCCCATCAGGGACCATGGATTTAAGGGTGTTAAGTATTATGTGTTATGTATAACATGTTAAGTAACATATATACATGTTATGTATATATGTTAAGTATTAAATGTTATGTATAACCAATCCCTAACTCTACAGGACTGAAAAAGAAAGATTTTACACATGGCTCTTCCTTGAACAGCCGTGTCCCTGCAGGTGAAACCTTAAGCACCAGTGCCTGGTTAGACATAGCCCAGTTATGCTGAGAGTAACAACACTGCCCAGTCACTGATGGGTCCTCCCATCTACTCTGAGACCTTTGCTCCTTGTTTGTCACCACTGCTTTCAAGTCAGAGCTGGCCAGTTCTGCACTGTCACTCTCTGGTCCCTATCATCCCCTCCAACAAGCTCAGCAGCACCCCAGCAGAAAAGTAAGCTCTTCTCCTTTCGGGAATACCACTGTACCTCTCCACTTCTTACTGATGGACTTTGGCGGACCCCAGACAGGAACAAATGCTGCCTGCATACCCCTCTGCTGTGCAGACAGACAGCCTGCTACAAGCTGTGTCAGCTCGAATGGCTGAGATTTTGAAAGGAAAGTGATAATTTGGTCTCATTTAAAGTACAGCTTATAGAATCATAGAATAGTTAGGGTTGGAAAGGACCTTAAGACCATCCAGTTCCTAACCTCACTGTCATGGGCAGGGACACCTTGCATTAAACCATGTCACCCAAGACTCCATCCAACCTGGCCTGGAACAGTTTGGGATGGAGCATTCACAACCTCCTTGGGCACTGCTTAATCAGTTTAAACACACCACCCAAGTGGACATTATTACCTAAATGGGTCCTGGTGCCACTCTGCCTGCTGGTAAGAGCAGAGAGCTGGTCCTCTGTAGCTTGCCTAGCCTGAAGACATCCAAAAGCACTGGTCTTTCAGCTTTCTTCCACAGCAGCACTTTTCTCCTGCAGAGACCCCCTGCATTCTCCTGCAGACAGCTAGCCCCAGCCATTTGCCATAGCATTCTTCCACTTTCATGTCCTGCCTCATGTAAGACACAGACTTTGTGGCCTTGTCTCGCAATTCACACCTATGGGGTGTCCCTGGCATGAACAGCAGAGCGCACTATGTGAGATGAGGATTCTCCCTCCATGGTCTCCTTACTACAGGAGCTGCAGAGACCCATCAGCTTGGTACACATCATTCCTGCCAAAAAGTAAGGAGACAAAACCACCCTCCACAGAGTGCCAAAGCATCCCATAGCAGCTTGGCATGAAGGAAAGGCAGAGACTTGTGGATGTATTGTTTTGTTTTAAACTAAACGGTGTGGGCAATCCATAGCCCTTCCAGTTTTGGGTCTCGTATGAGGAAAACAGAGGAAATTAAACTATATGAGTAGAAGGCAGTTTTTAATTACAACTACATTTTCCCCCTAGAGACCAAAAACATATGCTTGAATTAACAGACCGTTTCCATTAATCACAAAGGGCCCAGGGTAGATGCAAGAGAAGTTAAGTTTTCCTCATCATGCATAAACTTCTTCCAGCTCTCTTCAGCAGTTTCACATGGAGATGATGAAGCCATTTAGCCTAGCTAAAATCCTGGCTTGAATCCTGGACCAGAATCCACATACACGTTAATTTCTGGGTTTGGCATTCAGATACAATTAACTCCTCATTTGCCCATTTTTACATGCTCCTCCTTTACAATGGCTGAAAAAGAAACCACTTTAATGCTGAGTTCTAAGTACAGAAGTGACACTAAATTTGAAACAGATGCCTCTCTTCAACATGGCATGCCACGAAACATAGATGACTCTTTCCTCCGTACACCAATACTGTCAGATCCCATTGTGACATGTGTATCTGCACTAGAGGCACTGAACTTTCTGCTATGGATTCTACTATGTGGGAAACACCTACACATAATGTGACAGGGTGCTAGCCCTTTTTGCAACACTGGTCTTTAGCATTGAAATCTGTGGCAAATCAGACAAGTTTTTTCTTCCATAACCAAAAATAAAGTCTTCACAGCCTTTCATAACTGGAGAAGGGATGGTAACATGCTATTCCTCATATGCCTAAAGAGAATCGAACTCAAAGGTAGGAAACAATATGAAATTTAGGCACATTCATGAAGTGCATGAATGCACTTACATAATTTTCAGAATAGAGAGAATAAAGTCCACGTTTCAAAACAGGTAGTAGTCAATCAGCATTATTCCTGTAGCTAGTAACAGCTCAAGTCATCTCAGATGGACAAAAAAATACACATCCGAGCTTCAATCTTTTCCACACATTCTGTCCAATTTTGCCTGGATTGCATTTCCACATGGATTATCACACTTCAGTCCCTGTGGGAATTGTTGCCTCTCTGAAAGTACTAAGTACCAGCATCCACTGAGGAACCAGAAGTCCCGGAGCTGATACATCTCATACAGTGTAAAGGTGTGTGATCTGGGGCTGTGTTTGAGCTAGGCGGGCAGGTTGACTGAACAATGGGCTTCCTGCACTCTGCATTCCTGTTGGTACTACAGTAGACACTGTAAAACAAGGTCTTTCCTCTTTGAAGCTACTTCTTTATGCTTGCACAGCTCTGCACCACAAAGTAGAGCTCGTGAGCAATTATGTTTCTAGAGCAATTATGTTTCTAGATTTCATATAATCATGCCACCAAAAGTATAATTTTATTTATTGTATGATTTTCTGAGCTGTATTGCCCTGTAAAGGCCAACACAGAGAAAATCTGGGACTTGAGTTTTTCTTGAGATCTCAGGTGCCAGCTGCTATTTGTGTTCTTGCGTATGTACCTATGGTGATGTTCAAGACCACAGAGAACATCAAAGCTTTAACTGCACCAGTGGGAGATACCTTATGGTGCTGAACATCAGGGCCACAGGCTCCTTTTCAGAGAAAGCCTGCTAATAACTTTATGGATATCCTGTGCCCAGCAAGACTGATTTGCTCTCACATTTTGTGGGCCAAAGCCATACAAGGTCTGGGGCTGGAACCCCCCCTTCACGCCCAACTACAGCTCTGTACAGTGCCTGGGACTCCACGGCTCTATTACAATGCAAGCACTAATTAGCAGCCCAAGCAGGCTTTGTGCAAGGGTTGCTAAGCCAAATTCTCTGCCTTGCACTGAATCGTTCCCCCTGCTAAGCTTTTCAAGTCTAAGATCATCATTTACTGCATTGTACTGTTATATCATAGAAATCTTAGAGGCATGACTCCCCTCCACAAGTTACTTTTGAACAATAACAAGTCATCATATGGTTGCTCCTGTGCACTGATGAGCATTAAACTTTAATAAATGATTAATCCTATTTTGAAGTAACTTAACACTGCCTTAACTGCATCTTTCCACGAAGTGTCACTTTGACATCCTCTGTTGTGTGCATTAATTGAACTTTCACACGCTGTAAATTAAGAACATTTACACATGCAATTAGCGTTAAATAAATGCCTGAATAATTCCTTGAGGATTAAGCAATTAGATGGCATCATGAAGTACCTTTTGTACTTAAAGCTGATGAAGAAAATCATCTATCCATTTGCATGAATCGCATACCAGGGTACCCATTGTGCTGGCAGGAAATGCTTGGATGAATTGCCAAATGCAGCCTTGAGTTCATACACATGCCTTCTCCCATCCCTCTCCCAACGTCTTCAAAGAGAAATTAATATAGATAAGTTTGTGACCAGATAATACTTTAAGTTACGCCCTCCGTAAAAAATGCATAGGATTTAGGAACTTGGATTTCTAATGTCATAATTAAATTATAACCACAACCCCCAACTGTCTATTAAAAATACAGCTACGTGTACACAGGCATTTGCACAGCCAGTGACAACAGAGAATCCTTTTGTATCCTATACTATGGTTCACAATAACTGTAGTCAGTGTATGTGGCAAGGTATGCAAACAGTCAGAAGGAGAAATACTTGGCACACAAGAGCACCTTGCAAGTGGGAGCATGTATTTTATGCATACGCCGTAGACACACACCTAAAAAGCGTACTGAAAATAACAGCAGTCATTTGCTCTGCAATGTATATATGGCTGGTACGCACCATAATGATTGGTTGAATACCAAAATGAACATGTTGGGAGAGAAAAGGGCAATATTTTTTATGCCTTTTAGTTCAAGGTTAAAGTGAATCCAGTTCACTCATTAATGCTTGTCATTCACAGGCAGACTGAGGAAGAGCAGATGTCTCACCTTGAAGTTGTACCTAACACATGTAATTAGACACAAACAAGCAAGAGGTAGGCACAAGAAAGGTTAAAAATAAGGCAGCTTTGGGAACACAGTGAACTTGGAAGTTACACCCTGAGCATTTCAGTACTCAAAGCTACAAACCCCTGCACTCACACCAGCATGGAGCACCACGTCCCCACACCCTGCCCAAACAAACCACTGCTAGCAGAGGTCAGCCCCAAAGCCACACACCCTCTTGAGGGACTGTAGAATTAGGACAAGGGGGAATGGGTTCAGACTGAAACAGGGAAGGTTTAAGTTGGACATAAGGAAGTTCTTTCCTGTGACAGTAGTGAGGTGCTGGCACAGGGTGCGCAGAGAAGCTGTGGCTGGCCCATCCCTGGCAGTGTTCAGGCCAGGTTGCATGGGGCTTGGAGCAACCTGGTCTAGTGTAAGTTGTTGCTGCCCATGGCAGCGGATTGGAGATGAATGATCTTGAGGTCCTTTTCAACCCTAATAATTCCCTGACTCTATGACAATGAAGCCCTTGTAACCAAAAGCTTCCCAGAAGCTGGTTACTGCTGGGGTAAAAAAATTAATGTGGAGTAAGAGGTGAGCTATGTAGGCTGCATTTCACAGGAGAGGAGAGGACCCTGTTTGCAGGGAAGCAGGATTTCCAAGTGCCAAGCTTTAAAAAGAAGAAATCCGGTTAAAACAACAGCAACAAGTAACCAAACCACCGACCTCCAAACAACACAAACAACTGCAAGGAGCTTGTTTTCCCACTTGATGCCGGCTATAGGAATTGTTTAAAAGGTCCCCCTGTGGATGCTGAGACCCCGATCTCGGAGTGCCAGCGCCACCTCCTTGTCAAAGCACTCATTAGCAGTCTGGGGACACGGCGACCCGCATCTGCGGTGGCATTTGCAGTGACAGAACCCGCACGGGTGTGTGGCCGGGGCCACAGAAGACACACCCAGTTCGCACCACCGCAAAAACCATTCTGCCCAAGAGGCCTGCTTAAAACTCATGGGACGCCATGTAAAATCAGACTTAACCCAGCCTCTTCCTGGGAGGTGTGGTTTTTTTCTTGTTTTAAGAGTTTTTCCACTGGAAAAACTGAAGGAAATTTAATCCTGCTATTCTCTTTGATGTAAAAAATCTAATCCCAGTAACTTTCTTTAATCCGAAGCAAAATGTTTCTCCCTTGCAAGTAATTTTTCCATAAGTAGGAATTCCTTACAGCAACACTTAAAAAAAAACAACCCACAAGATATTAGTGGGTGTTAAAAATATTTTAATCGAATATAGGTCTGGTGGAGTGTCATCTTTGAGGGATATAGAGTTTTATGATCTTTATAACTCAGAATCAGCAATTCAACACACTGTTAAATCCATGGAGGGAAGACCAAACCAGCCATCAGCTCCCTTGAAAAGAGGATAATGGACCCTTTGGCCCACCAAGGATCATCAGTGCCCATTGGGAAATCCATCTCCTTTCCTTGTGCTGAAAGGCTTGTACCTGTGGTTGGTGACTTTGTCAGTGTGAAATGAGCCACCAAGATAAAACGAATCATAACACTCCAAGAAGTCTGCAGTTATGAAGTGTGCCAAATGTGTGTCCTCAGAGCTCACTCTGGTGGCTTATAGGTACAGTGCAGAGCTGGTAGCATCAGTGGGGATGATTCTGTTTTGTTGTGTCGAGATACATTAAATATTATGAGAAAATACATCGAGTCCTGGGGATGAAAGAATAACTTGTGAGTATCTCCATTTCATTGCTCTGGAGCAACTGTCACCCAGGGGTTCTTCTGATGCCATATACATTTTAAAACAATAAATACAATCCAATTTCCTGAACCATTTTGGGTGCTCTGATCATTTAGTCCATGATATCAATACAATTTCACTTCAGTCAGCACATATCACAAGTAATAGCCTACACATTTTCAAACATCTTTCTTCCAATTTTCACCTGGGATGATGTGGAAACAACAAAATCCCTAAGCAAAATGCTAAATATTTCTGTTCTGTGTGTAATTAATGAGGAAACATACTCCAAAGAGATTTTCTTTTCCAATACAGTTCTGCATCAGATGATTCAGATAACATTGCTGGATACTCATCAAAAAATTAAGGCCCTGAACATTTCAAAACTTGCTCTCCCCTGCAATCCTGATGTTAGAAGTGAAATAGCAACAGCTGCAAAAGGATGTGACCTTTTAATCGCATCCAAGAATCTAGAGCTTGCCTATCCTCACTGCATGGATTGAAGACATTCAACAAGCAAAGAGAAGCAGCTTCAAAAGGAAGCACATGCTGAGGTTACACATCCATGGGTATAAAGAGAAATACATAGATTTGTCAGGGTAAGTAAAGAAGTTTGCATTGTAATTTACAGCAGAGTTGGCTGCATGTGGTGTTAAAACTCTCTCTCACCTATATATTGTACCCATACCATCTTCCTGTCAATTTAAGCAGCTTCAGCAAAGCTGTTAGGGTGACCTGTCTACTTTCTGATTTAGAACCCACTGAGGCTGCAGCCAGGTTGTCACTGTTACATATATATATATATGTGTGTATATAAAACTTGCATATACATACCACGGCAACAAGTTGTCAACTACAGAGGGAGAGAAAAAATGCAAACAGAAATAATACAAAGGCAAAGATAGAGAGCACAAAGAAACACAAAAACAACAGCTGAGAATTTGATGAAAAAGTGACTATTTTCAACTTGTTGATTATTGTTGTCAAATACAGTCATATTTCACATCCCCCACCTTGATCTCAGGAACATTCTGTCCTAATACATTTAAATGCTTAAGAAGTATCAGCTAAACTCCCCAGTGAGTGTATTCACATGCCTTCCTTGGGCATGCATGTACACTTTCCTCCACAATTGGCTTCTGTACGCACGTTTCCTGTGCATAATATGGACTAGGAGCAGTCACAATGCTGTGGCTGAGGTAAATTCACACAGTGCAACCTGGAACAGCAGAGCTAGATCCGGTATCACTCCAGAAGCAGAGTGGCACTGATGCTACTAAATGACTGGTGGGCCACCAGGGGAAGGTGCTGAACCTCCTCTCTTCTAGTCCTGCTGTTGGGCCTTGCTAACCCCAAATCTCCCTCGCCATCTCTGGAAGAGACACCCCTGAAGGCATCTACACTCCTGGGGAATATTTTCTCCCTACTCAGAGGATTGCTCCCATGGCTAAAGATGAAGCCTGCCACAACCCTGCCTATTTCCTGTTAATAGTCTTTATACATACATATATACATACATATGTATAGCTATTTGATATCAATTACAGGGAAGACAGGGCAGTCTTTCAAACTTACAGTATGTCAACATAGTAAAATATGTTCCATTATGTAAACATACTTTACAAACAGGAAGCAGCGCTACAGCAACAGATCATTAAGACTGCAGACCAACCAAGAATCAAAAAAGTAATCTGGAAAATGGAGGGGGAATATGGGGGAAATCAGGCCTTTTCCACATTGGCTGGCATATCCTAAACCTCACATAGGTTCAGACCCTCACAGAGGAGAGATGTGTTTTAGGGAACTACCCAAGCAAGCAGCGTCATAAATGATCATGTGTTTCCATGTTGCCTTTCCCCATAACACCCTTCCTATCACTAATTGCCTCTTTTTTCTCTCCTCAGTGCACACAATATTCCTACAGAGGGCAGGGAAAAGATGGGGAGAGATTCTCAGAAAGCAATTTTCTCTCCTTTGCTAGGAGCTTTACCATGGCAGAAGCATGCTGAAAACAGCAGTCTGTCTTCCTCTCTTTGCAGGATTTAATCCCTTCCCTCTCCCTGCTTTCCACCTTGAAATGATATTATTAGGAAAGGCACAACCAGTTCGTTTCTCAAGAAGCTGATGTGGGACAGCTAAGATGGGCTGTCAGCTAGGGAGATTTCAAGGGGAGAGGAAAACAACCTCTGACCCATCCCGGTTCTTGTTCATGACAAAAAGTACACACTGTAAGATAGAAAAGCCCACCATTTCAGTGTTGCCGTGAGCATGCTTGTCTAGAACAGGTTTCCCATCTCATCAACCAGCTGATGGTGATATGTTCTGATTTACCAGTAACATCTGAATGGCAGCTCTGTTTCTTTTTTACCTTTTGTATGCAAAATGAAAACCACCCTCCTTCCCCTGAGTATTCACTAGTTTATAATCCAGGCTGTCCCAATACAACATGAGTATTCACAGAACCAGCTATGTTTTTTAACATCTGCTTTTCATTTTCTGAACAGGAAGCCAACACAATTTCCATGACAAAGGAGGATTCTGGAGTTATACTCTCATTTATCCGCCATGTGTACACTTGGCAGCATAGGATCTTTATTCTCTAGATGCTTAAGAAACAATCTAGGAATACTGCTCCTTGACAATACAAAAAACTACTAAGACTACCTATAGATAAACCACAGCAAGGACTGGAGGAGGACCGCTTTGCACCCACACAGGGACTGCATCAGGGCTAGGTTTCATTCTGGCTATTGCTGGAGATGAGGAGGTCACCTCTTCTGTGAGCCCTGTTGTGCAAGCCTGTACGCAAGGAAGAGGGGCCCTCACACAAAGCACCTTTAAAGAAATTGGCTGACTTTCCCCACCACATCTTACTGCCAGTCTCCCCAGTGGGGAGTTGGGTCTTCGTGGGACTGGGGAAGGAGGGAGGTGACCTCGATCAGGCAGCATGGCCGCTGCTGCCCCATCCCTGTACCTGCAGCACTGGCCACTGAGCATCATTGCAGAGTGCTGCTCACTGGAGAGAAGAAAAAAGTTTTGTGTAAGCCATTTAACCTTAACTCCACCCTACAAATTTCAGACTGAAAGCCCAGGAAGTGTAATGTTCTTTACATGAATTGCAGGCACAGAAACATGGTTTAGTTTGTGCTATCCTCATGCAGGGCATCCTTGCTGGCACCCACCAGATGCTGCTCAGATCTTTTTTCTTTCTTTCTTTTTCTCCACCCCCCCTACCCCCCCCCCCCCCACCCCCCTTTTAAATTTTACCCTTTGTAGCATCTCCCTGTGACTGTTCTTGTTTGCCTTGGGCCTGATCCAAACAGCTATGGGAGGAAACAGCCAGGCTGCTTATTGACTTCTATAGAAGTTGAATCATGGCCATGGGCCATTGTAATGGTTACAATCTAATGAGCCTTTTTTGAAGGCTCTGAAACTAATAGCAGCCTTTTGATTTACGTGTTAATAATACGACAGGTACATTTTAAAAAGGACAACCCTTCTTCTTCGCTGTCTCTAGCCTTCTGCATGAGAATGTTGTTCATTATAGAAAGATACATTTGCAAAAAAGCCCTTCAGATTCCAAATAGAAGTTTTATAAGGAAATAATTTGGAGATAGAAAATTCAGACACTAGTTAGAATTGTTCCAGTTTAATATCTTCACTGTCAAATTATGAGATTGACCCTGCAAATGCTTCATCACAGCTGGGATTTTCTTGGAAATGAAGAGCACAAATCAGTTGAGTGCATGTTCCAAGGTCATTCATAGGCAAATGCAATTAAAATGGCATATTGCCTACCTCCCTGTGTCCTCCAGAGGCTGGAAGTGTCTCAGATTTCTATACAGCTAATGAGAGTTAGGAGCCTCAGTACAGAAGCTAAAGCAGCCTTTGAACAAGGAGACACAAGCGACATAAGCGTGGTCAGCATAGAGCTACCTGAAACCACCCAAGAGAAAATGCGAAATGCAAGACATTCTCCTAGATATTTACCCCTCCCAGGCTTTCTGCCTTCCAGTCCTTGCTACAGGGAGGTTATCTTTCCCTAGTTGAGATGAGCAGCCTGGGATACCTCTTCACAAAAAGACGCAACCTTGTTTTTCAAAGACTCAAACAGAGATTACCCTTTTAAATGCTATTTGGTACCACAAGCCATGTTTAATGTAGTAACGTGGTGGTTGGAGTATTACCCTGGGAAGTGGGAACCTGGGATCTAGGTCTTTTTCAGCCTGTGGTTGTCCAAATATGTGAGCCATCAAAAACTGGCTAGAGAGATTAAGTGCCCAAATGAGAGTGCAATCCAGAAACAGACCAAAAATAACACTATTTTCAAACAGAAACTGATTTATATTCATCTTAGTTCAGCTCATTTCCTTATTAAAAAAGCTATTTTTGCCCAAACAAACCTGCTTGAGATTTGCCAAACCACAACAACTGGACTTTTTTAAAGCAGAGATTTGATGCCAGAGGTGGTCTTAAAAAAAAAGATTAATGACAAGAAACCCCTTGCTTTGTAACCTCCCTAAAAACAGAGAAACAAAAAGCTTAATGAACTTAGGCCATAAAACACAAAAACATGTCTTGGCTCAAGGAATCAACCTCACTTTTCAAGGCTGAAAACTAGCAACCTCATTCAAGGCTTTCATTTCTATTTAATAAGTTAATAGATTAAAAAAAAAAAACAACACCACCATAACATAAAGCAAAATGGGAAAGAAGAGTTTGAAGTGTTATTTTTACCTCTCTTCATTGTTGGTTATCACATGAGCAACCCCACTCAATCTGAATATTTCTATTAATAAGGTGCTCAATATTGTGAGTAAGCAATACATAGTTTAGCCCACAGACAGCATAGCAAAGACATCTGGAGGAAAAAAAGAATCCTTGTAACCATATGTATTAGTATTCATGCCTTTATCAGTACGTCTGTCAAATTAAAAATGCACCCAAGCAAACAGTTGGTACTACATGGGAAGAACACTAGAAAAGACCTTGAAAGGGTTAACGCAGTAAGGCCAATAAGAAAAAAAAAAAAAAAGAAACAAAACCCCAACCTCTTCAACCTCTTTTTGTAATTTCTTTGCAATATTTAGAGATCGTTTTTATTGGTTAAAATATTATTCAGCAGTTTAAATATGCCATGCAGAATGAACTAGATAGAATAGGTGGAAAATGACAGTACCTGAGAGGCAGTTTTACATTTAAACACTTTTGTTATTTACAGGAAATATGTTTTTTACTGTCTACCAAGAAAGTTTTAACAACATATGCAGATATGCAGTTGTAGGTGAATCCAAGTCAAGGTATTTCAGCTGTCAAGAACCAACAATTTATTTGGGGTCAGTTCAGCAATAACTTGCCCCTGAGATGCCACAATGATTCATGGAAAACTACAGTCTGGCTCCATACTGGATTTTACCTTAACTGACCTCCATAGCCTTCCCTTTAGCTGAACCATAAGTAGTGGACAATGGAAATCCTACAGGCATAGTATATTATGGGAAATGCAGTCCAGCTGTGAAAAGTGAGCCACAGAAAGTGACTTCTAGTTAGTACCCTCCAGTCTTCAAGCTTGCCTTTCCTTCTCCCAAGCCTCACTCATCTCAGCCATTTTTCACCTCACTAAATGAAGTGAATTTTCCTATCTGGCTGAAATGATTAAATAACCTGACTGGTTAAAAAGTAAGCCTGTGCAGATAAACTAGTCTTCTAACTCAAGCTGTGTCTTCTTCCTGTGGCCACTTTTAATAGTCTGTACAAACAGAGAACAGCTGGGGATCTTGGTTAGGAAACAATACAAGTGCTGCTATTAGCAGCAATTCTGCAGTGCATTTGTCCCTTAGGACCTTGTGAGTGGGGTTCTGGCTACTAATTGAAGGTGAAGCACAAGGAACGGTCTACGCAATCTGTTCCTCCCTGTGCTTTTATACAGCAGATAAATTGAACTAGGTCTATTCTAATAAACAGAAACTTGGAATAAAAGCAGGCCTAGAATATAATTTTATTATCCTGTCTCTGTCCAAGCCAAAGCAAGTATTACATCAGTTATTATAGGTGCATGCATGTGCAAACACTCTCCACACACATTTACAAATGCACCTTTATATAGGGAATGCATGAACATGCTCACATGTGTAGAAAACTAACTCAGCATGTGGCACACAGACAGCCTTTTCTGCCATCTAACTGTGGCTGTAAACGAATCATAACTCCAGCAAAAATTTCTGCTTTCAGACTCATGGAAAATGTTATGTTATTTTTGGCTTATGTCAGAGAAAAGCAGGGTGATAAAAGAGTGGGTACTGCAAGGTTCAAGTTCACCTACATTTTCATTCTACATGTCTTTTGAGAACCTTATTGTTTCCTTTTACTTTCATATACTCAAGAATCACAGTTTATGTTTATTATTGTTTCCTTATTGTTTCCTTTTACTTTCATAGACTCAAGAATCACAGTTTATGTTTATTATTGTTTCCTTATTGTTTCCTTTTACTTTCATAGACTCAAGAATCACAGTTTATGTATACATTTGCTCTGTTTTAGCACATTGCAGATGTAAAGTATCCATTTAGAGGTGCTCAATTTATATATATTATATACACGTGGTAAGTATAATGATCTACAATTTGATTCTATCATCTACATAAATATTCAGTCATGTAGATTAAAAAGCAGCAAGTTTGAGCAAATTATATAACGACCTTAATATTTTACTTGATTTTTGTATCATTCTTCTGCCATACTCAAAGAAGAGAATTTAATCCTCAAAGAAAATCTATGTGAAAGGAAAATTACCCACTTTGCTGCCATAAGAATGAATTCCAACAATTAACACAAATAGCTTTCTAATCTATCCTCACCAGAACTAGACAAAGATCTCAACAGTGGTGGCCATCCAGCGGAGAAAAGATATGTAAACAGCAGACAGCATTATAAATAAAAACAATAATGAAATGAGAATTCTTGCCCACAAGACCTTTGTCCATTACAATGCTTTCTCTGAAACAAACTCAGAAGAAACTCTAGTACAATGGTTTTGTTACTGAATTATATGCCACTCTTTCATCCAGCAGTCTAACCCAACTGCACATTCAGAGATGTCTCACTCTGCCATCATTTCCCAAGTACAAAAATACCGAAGATGAAAGCTTGGCAAGACAGAAAAATTAGATCAAAATACTTCAGAATCTGGGGAAATAAAACTATGAGATATGTAGTTCAAGACATGGGCTGACACACTGTTCTTGCTTGTCTTAGAATACCTTGCTTTCATAAATGTACTTCCTCCTATTCATGCCAAAAAGTCTGAAGACAAATACTTGCAGCTAAGTGCACCCGAACCTCCAAACTACATGTACTCCATCCTACCACATGCCACATTACTTCCCCTGCTCCCTTCTGTCTAAGAAAAGGCTAATGCTTTCAGCAGATCCAGTCATCCTGTGAACACCTGGGAGGGTGGCAGTGCAGACGCAGACCAGGTGGATCCCTTCCCGAAGTCCCTCCTGATGTTCCTGAACCTTCTTCAGATCCAGCTGCTAGAAGGAAGCCAGGGCATGTGTATCCAAGCAGAAGCACCCACAAGAAAAACAAAGCTTGTTACCCTTGTTGCAATTGACACTGCCTTGCAGTTTCAGTGCTCTAGATGCATTGTGGTGTCTAAAAACTGTGCAAAGGGGCAGCAAAAGATTTTCCTATTGCAGGAAAACCTAGTTGCGAAAGGTTACTCTGGCGTCACATCACTGAGCCTCTTTCTACAAGGATAAGGGAACAGAGGGCATCACTCAAGGGTGTAGCATGGGAGCTAAGAAATATTTAACTACAAGGTTACTGCTTGAAACAGTGCATGCATTAACTTACAAAAAAGCACTTTAAGTTCCGCTGTCAGCTCAAGACCGATCAATAGACGGCTCTCTTCCAGACCCCTTTTCTTTCCTAACTTCCTTTTAAATGCTGATGGACTACAAATGCAGTACTTATACTGTGGGGTATGATGCAACTGAGCAGTACATGTGAGGATACAAAACTCACATAAATTTCAAGTATCTTTCTGGTATATAAAGGTTGTTTCAGGAGAGAAAAAAAAATATGTGTGAGATTATAATAATTAGTGGTTACTAGACTTAAAGAGTAGAATCAAAGACTCACAGACTGGTTTGGGTTGGAAAGGACCTCAAGATCATTCAGTTCCAACTCACTCCCATGGATGCCTCACACTAGTCCGTGTCACCCAAGTCTCTGTCTAACCTGGCCTTAAACACTGCCAGTGATGAAGCATTCACAGCTTCTTAGGGCAACCTCCTCCAGTGCCTCACCACCCTCACAGTAAAGAACTTCTTCCTTACATCTAACCTGAAATTCTCCTGTTTCAGTTTGAACACATCACCCCTTGTCCTATCTGCAAGCATCACCCTATTGTCCCTCTGCAAGCACCTCCAAGTCTTTCTCCTCAGGGCTGCTTTGAATCTCTTCTCTGCCCAGACTGTAGCTGTGCCTGGGATTGCCCTGACCCAGGAGCAGGACCCTGCACTTGGCTTGGTTGAACTTCTTAAGGTTGGCATTGGCCCACCTCTCAAGCATGTCAAGGTGCCTCTGCATCACATCCTTTCCCTCCAGCGTATCAACCAAACCACATAACTTACTGTCATCAACAAACTTGCTGAGGGTACATCAATCCCATTGTCCATGTCACCGACAAAGATGTTGAAAGGATTGGTCACAATACCGACCCATGGGGACACCACTCCTTACCCTAACAGAAAAGGATTAATAAACCATGAATTACTGCTAGCACCTCCACCCATACATACAGACCTCTACAAACATTTTTTACATACTTTGGTGTCAGATCGCATACGCATGTCTATTCTTTCTACCACCAGGCATTACTGAAGCAGGGTCACTTATTTTTCACCTCTAAGCACCAGTCTGAACCCCCACTGCCATGAACAAAAATGAACAGTGGCTGGCACAGTGGAGTACGTACACAGAATCAGATGGCACAATAACCTGATGAACACTAATTTTCCTGCTGAGCCCTTAATGTCATAGAGGAAGATTTATTATGGCCTCTGGCACAGAAGAGTGGATCAGCTTCAACAAAGGAGACACTGACTTTTATCTTAAGTAAGATATCCCTGCCTTTGTGCTAAGGTTTGGGCAACACAAGTATTTCTTTCTCTCTTATGGTTAGAATAAAAATACTTCTACACGTGGACACCATTCCGATAATCTTCAGTGGAATTTCAGTCTCCTATCCCAGAGCTAAGTTTGGCCCACAGAGTGCAAAACTAAATTTGCTCAGCCAGTTTTCAGCAGTGTACCAGCCACAACAAAAATGGTACCTATGAATGATTAATCAGGAAGCTCTACAGTTCCTCTCCCACACGGGTCTTTGCAGACCTTTTCAGCGTGACGTTTTAAATAGAAACAGAATTACACAAGTACAGGTGCTTCTCCTTTACACCAAGAACTATGTTTTCAGTTGGGTATGTTTTCACATTTGGGTCAGAAAAAAGTTCAAAGAGAGTTTCACTCCAGCAACTGAGTCGACATACAACATGCTCCTGCTTGAATGGAAGAAATATGCATGTAAAAAATTACACAGAGAGCTTGCACAGGTAATGAATGCTTGCTCATAGAACCTGGGTGGATGGTGGGTAGCCTGCAAACTGTATTGTAGGCCAGTTTTATCACTTTAATCTTTGGATCACATTCTGCCTACAGCTGTATCCCCTGTTCTGTCAAGTGGAGGAAAGTGGCTACATCCCGTGCTCTGTCAGTGGAGGAAAGCAGCACTCTCAAATACAGCTTATAGACATGTTCAGTGTATTGTTAAACTAAGCTAGCTATAGCATTAAAGAATAATTACACAGGGCAGTCATGCCTGCCAGACAGCTCAGCTGGGATTGCGGCGCTGGGCAGGATTCACACTTATTTGTATGCAGTGACACAGCTCTGCTGGTGGATATCCTGAGTACAGAGCTGTCCCCAAAGGAGATGAGGACAACTGAGAGGAAAGTTTATACCTGAAAACTCTCCAGCATGAGCTACAGAGATTTTACACAGCAAAAGCCAAAGTGTTTTGTCTGTTCTACCGAAAGAGCCTCGAGAGCGCTGAAGGTCCTGGGGGCAAGTAGCAGGACACCACTCACCTTCCATAGAGCTAAACCTTCCCCCTACCCTACATGTGTGCCCCCGTCTTATTGAGTGGTGGGTGTTGTCCAGATCAGCTTCTCTTTCTTCACAGGAAATTTTTGTCAAACATAAATAGTGCAACTGATTTTTTTTTTCCTTTCATGGAGTTAATGAAATATTCTATGATTATATAGCTTTCACAAAATAACACGTTCTGGGATAAAGAGTTTTCAGAGCTAGATGATCTTTTTTGTAGACGGATACAGTCGTAGCAAGCAGTGAGAGCAGCAGGCAGGATGAAGATTAGGCTGTCTGGGTGCAAAAACAGTCAGTCAACCACTCTCATGTATGATATATCCTAACTTAGGATTTACATAGAGGTTATTCATTCATAAATGCTCATTGCATTTAGTTCTTGGCCTCTTGTGTGACTGCACCACCAAAATATAAAAGCCATATATTGTGGCACAGAAATAATAGTACATAGTCACCTGCTGAGGTCATTTAACACGTTGCTGAAAAATTATTACTGCCTGGGTATCAAAGCTTATAAACTGTAGCCCACTGAACCAAAAAGATTAGCCTGTGGCTTAAAAGCAAAGCCTGCAGGACATGTAACAACACAAAAAGACTGGGACAGATTTCTGTTCATCTGCTTCAAGCCTTCAGTCAAGGCAGAGAGAGCTTAAGAGTTACATCAGATCAGTAAGTACCAGTAAAGCTTTAATTATTCAGCCTCCGAGAACAGGGATCTCACTACATTTCTGAGAAACTGCTCCAGAGAAACTGCTCCAGTGTTTAGCCATCCTCTTAAGACCCAATCATCCAAGATGCTTGCTCTCTACCAAGTTACATAACTTCTGATTAACCAACAGTGTTCAAAGACGACCCATTTACACGAGATTTTTCTACGTAACTTCTCTAGGCAATTTTTTACTTTGTCAGAGTACAGAATTACTCTCTCCTTGTATTTCCTTAAATAGTATTTGAATTATATTAGAATGCTTTGATCTGATCAAGTTGAAAGCAAGAGATAATTAGTACCAGGAAACAGTTTACATGAGTAGCATAGGTCTGTGAACATGATACACAGGTAATGAGGTAAGATAGGAAGATAAAGTCGGGACACCCACAGAGCCCAACCAACCATAGCAGTACACTATAATAGATCACTTCAGACTTTTAACTGACAAACAAACGAACACATAGATACACATAGAAAAACACATAGATACAACTTGATGTTTAATTTCCTTTGCTGTACTTGAGCTTTTCCAGCAACTTCTGGTTACTTTAAGTAAATATAAGCCAGCATACAAACCTATAGGGTACATCCGACCTTCTTTCCATTTTCAGCATTGACCCTTAACATCACTGCTGCCTTACTAGATGTGCTGGAGCAAAGGAAAAATCACTTAAACTTGAAAGAAGAAAAACAGCCTGCAACCCTTCTACAAAGTATTATACCCTCTCCCCAACCAACCAACCAGCTAAAAAGCCTGCTTTTTACACAGGTTTGCAGGTTTACACATTTGTAAACCATTACCAGTTGATGAGGTAGCATTTTGCAGCTACCTTGAACTCACTTGGAGCAAGTGCAAATGACTGTGCAAGTAAAAGACGCAGGAGTAGGCAGATCAGA
Source organism: Lathamus discolor (assembly GCF_037157495.1). Classification (NCBI taxonomy): domain Eukaryota; kingdom Metazoa; phylum Chordata; class Aves; order Psittaciformes; family Psittacidae; genus Lathamus; species Lathamus discolor. The sequence goes on from NC_088888.1 coordinate 17,092,236, forward strand.
TATTTCAAACGCTTAGTTGCTACACAACTAAAATTCAGGAGTTCCTCCTAAAGGATCACATTAGCTAAAAAGTTTTGATGTTTAAAGGCAGGATATCTGCAACACAGAAGATACTGAAGTACAAATCATCTGAGAAGTACTTAAAAGTATATTAAGACATGTTAAAATTCCAGTCCTTTTGAGCAGGGACTCTGGACACTAAATTATCAGAACACGAACCTAGAAGAAAAAAAAAAAAAAAACAACACAAAATACTTTTCTTCTGTGTTAGCAAACTAAATCAGATTATTAAAACCAGATGAGGCTAAATTGGACTGCAAGCTTGAGCATCGGGCCAAAGAGCAGCCATGAGGGGAAACAGCGGAAGTTAGTAACCAAATTTGCTGTCACATCAGGGCATTCCAAAGTACAGTAGAAGGTCGGGAGCCAGAAAGCAGAGCAGAAGGAAGTACTGGCTGATGAAGCATCACAATAGGCAATTATATTGATATAAAAGAGGTATTACCCAGATTTCCAACCTGATGTTCATTTATTTATTCACAAGCCCAGTGCAGAGGTGCAGATCAGTGCTAGATTGCAGTGCCAGTTCTGTGCACTTGAATAGCTCATAAAAACCCCAGCATACTGATAGATCTGAAGGTCTCACTGAAGTGGACATGTACAGAGCCATACATAACACTTTGCTGCCAAACACGTGGGGATCTTATTTAACATAAAAGTATAAACAATAGTCTTTTTAATATGAAAGCATTGAAAATGTGCTTAATGCACATAGTCTAAATTATACTTAAAGCTCCTGGAGTGGTCATTCTCCAAAGATATTCTTTGCCTGCTCTATGACCGTGGTTATCCATTGCTTTTCAACTTGGGAACCCATTTACACCAGCTCTTGGATTACATAAAAGGTCAAAAAAAATACAAATGTTTATCACTTTATACCCTCTTAGCACAGGTGCAAATAACTGCACTAGGAATGAAATAATAGCCAAGCCAATGGTTAAACAAGGAGCTGCTGGGCAAACTCAAGTGGAAAAGGAGAATCTATGGATTATGTAAGGAGGGGCTGGCCGCTTGGGAGGAATATAGGACAGTTGTTAGAGGATGTAGGGAGGCAATTAGGACAGCTAAGGCCTCCTTGGAACTCAATCTTGCTAGTCGGGTTAAAGACAATAGAAAGGGCTTCTTCAAATACATAGCAAATAAAACTAACACAAGAGGCAATATAGGCCCACTGCTGAACGAAGTGGGTACCCTGGAGACAGAGGATATAAAGAAGGCAGAGGTGCTGAATGCCTTCTTTGCCTCTGTCTTTACTCCTGCAGACTCTCCCCGAGGGCCCCGGATTTCTATAGCCCCAGAAGGAGTCAGGACAAAGGAGGAGTTTGCGTTGGTAGATGAGGATTGGGTTAGGGATCAGCTATGCAAACTGGACATCTGTAAATCGATGGGTCCGGATGGAATGCACCCACGGGTGCTGAGGGAGCTGGCGGAGGTCATTGCTAGGCCACTCTCCATCATCTTTGGTAAGTCGTGGGAAACGGGCGAGGTGCCTGAGGATTGGCGGATGGCAAAGGTCACACCAATCTATAAGAAGGGCAAGAAGGAGGACCCGGGTAATTATAGACCGGTCAGCCTTACCTCCATCCCTGGAAAGGTGATGGAACAACTTATTCTTGACTCCATCACTAGGCATATCAAGGATGAGGGGGTCATTAAGAACAGCCAACATGGTTTTATGAGGGGGAAGTCATGTATGACCAACCTTATAGCCTTCTATGAGGAAGTGACTAGGTGGAGGGATGATGGTAGAGCGGTAGATGTAGTTTTTTCTTGATTTCAGTAAGGCATTTGATACTGTCTCCCACAGCATCCTCATAGATAAGCTAAAGAAGTGTGGGCTTGACGATCAAGTAGTGAGGTGGATCGAGAACTGGTTGAAAGGAAGAAGGCAGAGAGTTGTGGTCAATGGCGCAGAATCTAGCTGGAGGTCTGTGACTAGTGGAGTTCCTCAGGGGTCGGTGCTGGGACCGGTGCTGTTTAATATTTTCATCAATGACCTGGATGAGGGAACTGAGTGCACCCTCAGCAAGTTTGCTGATGACACAAAACTGGGAGGAGTGGCTGACACACCAGAGGACTGTGCTGCCATTCAGCGAGACCTGGACAGGCTGGAGAGTTGGGCGGGGAGAAACTTGATGAAATTTAACAAGGGCAAGTGTAGAGTCTTGCATCTGGGGAAGAACAACCCCATGTACCAGTACAGGTTGGGGGTTGACCTGCTGGAAAGTAGCGAAGGGGAAAGGGACCTGGGGGTCCTGGTGGATAGAAGGATGACCATGAGCCAGCAATGTGCTCTTGCGGCCAAGAAGGCAAATGGCATCTTAGGGTGCATTAGAAAGGGAGTGGTTAGTAGGTCAAGAGAGGTTCTCCTCCCCCTCTACTCAGCCTTGGTGAGGCCGCATCTGGAATATTGCGTCCAGTTCTGGGCCCCTCTGTTCAAGAAGGACAGGGAATTGCTTGAAGGAGTCCAGCGCAGAGCCACGGGGATGATTAGGGGAGTGGAACATCTCCCTTATGAGGAGAGGCTGAGGGAGCTGGGTCTCTTTAGCTTGGAGAAGAGGAGACTGAGGGGTGACCTCATCAATGTTTAGAAATATGTAAAGGGTAGGTGTCAGGATGATGGAGCTAGGCTTTTTTCAGTGATATCCAGTGATAGGACAAGGGGCAATGGGTGTAAACTGGAGCATAGGAAGTTCCACGTTAACATCAGGAAGAACTTCTTTACTGTAAGAGTGACAGAGCACTGGAACGGGTTGCCCAGGGGGGTTGTGGAGTCTCCTACACTGGAGATATTCAAGGCCCGCCTGGACAAGTTCCTGTGTGATGTACTGTAGGTTACCCTGCTCTTGCAGGGGGGTTGGACTAGATGATCTTTTTAGGTCCCTTCCAACCCTTGGGATTCTGTGATTCTGTGATTCTGTTTTGTTCTTTTGATTCTTACAGGCTCTTGACAGTGGGTCTCTTTTCCTACGAAGCCAGCAGAATCAGGCCCTGCTTCTAACTCGGATCATTATAAAGGACATGGGAAGTGGGGAGGAAGTTTTCTCCAAGGAAGAATAAAAATAATCCATGGCACTGTCGTAAACAGAAAGTCCACGGAGCTTCTCTGGACCAATAATTACACAGCTAAAGCTCTTCTCAGCTGGTCTGGAGATATTTACTTTGAACAACTGTAGTTAATGTTTTATCAGTTGTCCACAAAAATACATTTAAACTGAAATCTGGCACCCAATGATATGATACAGGAATGTGAAAGCTTTCATCAAAATCCTTTACAGTAAAGTAAAAAAGAAAAGAAAGAAGAAAAAAGACATATACTGAGTTTAATTTGAAGTTGAACATGCGCAAAGAAAAACAGGTTTCCCAGTTTGAAATGCTTTTCCTCCCATGTGCTTGTGTAACTTAAACAAGCTTTTATTTAAAACATGATCTTTTCCTGACCCTTAAGACCTCTCCTTGAATTAGGCATTTCTGGAATTTCTGATTTGAAGTTGAAATTTCTGAGCAGCAAATACAGCAGAATAAGCAGAAAAGCCCTGTGTTTTGGTAACTTTTTATATATACCATTCTTTATTATATGTACCATTCTTTATTATATGTATCAATGCTCAAATCTCTCTAGAAAGTTTAACTAAGGGTTGAAATAAGAGTAACAGGTAAGATTCCATCCCCACTGAAGTATTCTGTTGGGTTTGGGTTATGGCAGGCTGTGGCACATCACAAGACTAATACTCCATTTTATCATTAAACAACCAGGGTGTTTCTTTGGGCCACTGATGTATTTAAGCACATGGCTAACTTCGGTTATGCACCCAGTTCCTACAGTTTCAACACTACTATTCACTTGCTTTATGTTAGAGAAGTGCTCAACCATTTTGCTTGAATTGAGCTGAGCTCAGCTTTCACAGAGCTCCTTCATTACTTGTCTGATCTATGGCATTGGAGAATACTCTGGGCATCCTGGGGAATTCCTAAGAGCAAGATCAGATCTTACAAAAAACAGAGTTAAAAGAGAAAAGATAGAAACTAAGAGGCTGCCTCTTCAAGTGAGAAAACTTGAACTCTGATCATGTTCACTAAAATCTGGGATTAATAATATACTGCTGGCCTTCAATTGAGTATTCTGGCTTTGGTAGGAATGTGACACAAATTTAGCTTTACCTAAACACAGAGTTTTGGTTTGGTGTTTTTCCTACTCTTAATTCATTTAACATGTTCTCCCTTTGGTTTCATTATGGAGCAAATTTTGAGTGAATATAAATCCTGGGAGTTTTGATACCTAATTAAAACCATGTTCCTGTTCCACACATTGATGGGAAACTCATGTCTCAAAGGGTTAATAAACAGTCTTTACACATTCTGTATTTAGCTGAGGGTACAACACCAAAAATAGAAATAATGTCTTAGATGGGAATAGGAGGTGCAGATGGTTTTTAAAGAGGGTTCTTAGTGCCCTTTACACTGGCCAGAAATATGCACTGTATCAAACTGAAACAATGACTCAGTAACCATCCAAGGGGAAGTGTTCTTAACCTTTTGCAACTTTGTGTGTTTTAGGCTTCTAAAATCATAATTGTAAGCTTGCTGCCGTGGGATGGCTGCAAGCAAGAAGCCTTGAGACAGAGTATAACAAAGATCTTACAACTGAGACAAAAAACAAGGATGAAATTACATTGTTGTGTACATAACAGATCTGGCAAAAAAAAAAAACAACAAACAACAAACAAACAAAAAAAACAGCAACAAAACAAACAAACAAAATTAAACACTGAGGTGACAACAGAAAAGCAGAAATTAGCATACTGATTTACCACTGCTCTATTTACAAAGCAAACACCCTATAAAATAGCACTAATTTGGCATTCACTTTAAATGAAGCAGGATTATTAACTGAGAACACCAGCTCAAAAGTGAGAGAGAATCTTTCTGAGAAGCAAATGCTTCAAAAGTTCCCTTATGAAGGCATGAAATGGAACATCAGCCTACACAAGTCCTGGTAGTCCTCCATCACCAGTTCGCACACACATAAATACTCTATTGAATACAAATGGTAAAGGGAGCTGGTAAAAGCCAACATTAATTGGGACAGCTGAATAAGACCATTGACTGAGGGGCTCCACTGACTGGGTAAAAGTGTTTGCAGGTTTGAAGTAACATACAATGTGCTGTGGGACAGTGGAAGTTAAAGAACCATGAGATGAATGCAGAAGATAGCATAACATGAATGCAGAATACAACCAGACCGTCTCATTCCCTACTGTAACTAGTTATTCTCTTTCAACAACTAGGTGGCCTTGGACATATGACATTTGTGTCTCACTGTAACATCTCTTAATGGAACTTAAACTTTAACTGACCTTTAAAAGTGCCATGGAAGTGATTTAATTTTTAACAGGCATTTTGTAAGATATTAGTTTAGGGTAAGTTCACAGATGTGGGAAATGCCAATTACACATGTTCTTGGAGTAAAAATTGCAGTTTAAGATTGAGATTGCCTTGGACATAAAATACAAGTATTCCTACAAACCACCTTACAGCTAATTTGATATACCACTTCAGAACTGCAGCTTCAACTAAACTGCCTGTCTTTCCATGTCAGAGCAGCTGGCTCAACCTTCACTTAAAATTTAAGTGCTCAGTGTTTTTTTATGGGCTGACTGTAAGCTGTTGTGGTCCTGCTAGGAGTTCCTTGCTCAGTATGCTAATGGGTTCGGAAGCATTCATCTCATCTATCTGCAGCGTTTAACACTTTTAGTATAGAGGCAAACTTGATACCTTGGTGTCCAGCATCTACAAACAACATGTAGGCCTGCAGCTCCTTACTTTAGATCCCCTCATGAGCAGGTTTTTGTGTTGGTGAACACTTTTTCTGCTTCTAAATCACTTAGGTATAATCAAATGTTCTGTCTAGCTAGTAAACATGGTGAATCATCTGCAACCTGACACTTAAGAGGAAGAGATGATACGGCTATTACCTTGAATTCAACTGGGGAATGGTATGGTCAGATTTTCAGGTATTTCTAATTTTGCTGTAAGAGTTTATGAATGTCCTGGTTCAGCAGTAGCAGTCATTTTTCTCCTTCCCAAACATGACCCAAGCTAGCCAAAGGGGTACTCCATCCCACAGCATGTCATGCCCAGTATATAAACTAGGGGCAGTTACCCGGAAGGGCTAGATCACTGCTCAGGTCAGGCTGGGTATGAGTAGGCGGGTGGTGAGCAGTTGGATTCTCTATTGTTGTTGGTTCCGCTTATCATTATTATTATTGGTGGTAGCAGTAGTGGTTTTGTGTTATACCTTAGTTACTAAACTGTTCTTATCTCAACTCGTGGGAGTTACATTCTTTCGATTCTCCGCCCCATCCCTCCGGGAGGCGGGGGAGGAAGGAGGCAAGTGATCAAACAGCTGTTCTGGGTTGCCGGCTGGGTTTAAAACACAACAACGAATCATAGAATCATAGAATAGGTAGGGTTGGAAAGGACCTCAAGATAATCTAGTTCCAACCCTCCTGCCATGGGTGGAGACACCTCACACTAAACCATCCCACCCAAGGCTTCATCCAACCTGGCCTTGAACACTGCCAGGGATGCAGCACTCACAGCCTCCCTGGGCAAAAGATTCCAGTGCCTCACCACCCTAAGAGGAAAGAATTTCCTCCTTATATCCAATCTAAACTTCCCCTGTTTAAGTTTGAACCCATTACCCCTTGTCCTGTCACTACAGTCCCTGACGAAGAGTCCTTCACCAGCATCCCTGTAGGCCCCCTTCAGATACTGGAAGGCTGTTATGAGGTCCCCACGCAGCCTTCTCTTCTCCAGGCTGAACAGCCCCAACTTCCTCAGCCTATCTTCATACGGGAGGTGCTCCAGTCCCCTGATCATCCTCGTGGGCCTCCTCTGGACTTGTTCCAACAGTTCCATGTCCTTTTTATGTTGAGGACACCAGAACTGCACACAATACTCCAGGTGAGGTCTCACGAGAGCAGAGTAGAGGGGCAGGATCACCTCCTTCGACCTGCTGGTCACGCTCCTTTTGATGCAGCCCAGGATATGGTTGGCTTTCTGGGCTGCAAGCGCACACTGCCGGCTCATATTCATTTTCTCATCGACCAGCACCCCCAAGTCCTTCTCCTCAGGGCTGCTCTGAATCTCTTCTCTACCCAACCTGTAGCTGTGCCTGGGATTACTCCGACCCAGGTGTAGGACCTTGTACTTGTCATGGTTGAACTTCATAAGGTTGGCATCAGCCCACCTCACAAGCTTGTCAAGTTCTCTCTGGATGGCATCCCTTCCCTCCAGCGTATCAACCGGACCACACAGTTTGGTGTCATCGGCAAATTTGCTGAGGGCACACTTAATCTCACTGCCCATGTCAATGACGAAGATGTTAAACAAGACCAGTCCCAACACCAATCCCTGAGGGACACCACTCGTTACTGGTCTCCAGCTGGACATTGAGCCATTGACCACAACTCTTTGTGTGTGGCCATCCAGCCAGTTCTTTATCCATCAAGTGGTCCATCCATCAAATTGATATCTCTCCAATTTAGAGAGAAGGATGTCGTGTGGGACAGTGTCAAACTCTTTGCACAAGTCCAGGTAGATGACATCAACTGCTCTAGCCCTTGTCCATCAGTTGTGTAGCCCCATCATAGAAGGCCACCAAATTGGTCAGGCAGGATTTCCCCTTAGTGAAGCCATGCTGGCTGTCACCCAGCACATTGTTGTTTTTCATGTGCCTTAGCATGCCTTCCAGGAGAATCTGCTCCAAGATTTTGCCAGGCACAGTGGTGAGACTGACTGGTCTGTAATTCCCCGGGTCTTCCATTTTCCCCTTCTTGAAAATGGGGGTTATATTTCCCTTTTTCCAGTTGTCAGGAACTTCACCTGACTGCCATGATTTTGCCATGATTTTTTAAGCCTGTGGCTTAGCAACTTCATTCGCCAGCTCCTTCAGGACACTTCGATGAATTTCATTAGGTCACATGGACTTGTGCACGTTCATATTTTTAAGATGGTCTCGAACCAGATCCTCTCCTACAGTGGTCCCAAGGTCTTCATTCTCACAGTCCCTGTGTCTACATTCTAAGAACTGGGTGGTGCAGTCAGAGCCTTTGCCAGTGAAGACCGAGGCGAAGAAGTCATTCAGAACCTCAGCCTTCTCCAAATCCTGTGTAGCCAGTTCTCCCGAGAGCTTCCTCAGGGGGCCTATGTTGTCCCTAGTCTGTTTTTTGTTTGCTATGTACCTGTAGATTCCCTTCCTGTTATCCTTAACATCCCTGGCTAGGTTTAATTCTAACTGGGCCTTAGCCTTCCTAACCTGGTCCCTAGCTTCCCGGACAACATCCCTGTACTCTTCCTAGGCCGCCTGTCCTTGCTTCCATTTTTTATAAGCCTCTTTTTTCTTTTGAATTTTCCTCAGCAGCTCCTTATCCATCCAAGGAATTCTCCTGGCCCTTCTGCTGCACTTCCTTCTAGTTGGGATGCAGCACTCCTGAGCTTGTAGCAGGCGATCCTTGAATATCAACCAACAGTCTTGGCCCCCCCTGCCCTCCAGGGCTAAATCCCATGGAACTTTACTAAGCAGGCTCCTGAAGAGGCCAAGCAGGTTTCTGAAGAGGCCAATAAATAATAAATGTAATTTGCTGAGACTACAGATCACTGAGTGACACCTTGCAAATTAGCTTACCTAAGGAAGTCCAGACTCTAAATAGGGTGCAACTTTCAGAATGGTTTGGGTTAGAAATGACCTTAAAGCTCATCCAGTTCCAACCCCCTGCCACGGGTGGGGATACCTTACACTAGACTAGGTTGCTTCAAGCCCTGTCCAACCTAGCCTTGAACACTTCCAGGGATGGGGCAGCCACAACTTCTCTGGGCACCCTGTGCCAGTGCCTCACCACCCTCACAGGCAAAAACTTCCTTATATCTAACTTAAACCTGGGTGTCAGGACTAAGATTCAGGCCTCAGTTTCAGTGTAAAAGATAAAGCTGGTGGCCCCATGCATGAGGTTTTCAGCCCCCATGCCTATGATGGGGAGACTTGCACCGCCTCTGCCCTGTGTGTGTGCTAGAGGACTACCTGCTACCATCCTCCTTTTCCCTCCTCCTACTTCTGAGTTAGGCTCAGGGCTGTCCCAGGGGAAGTTCAACTCCCTGCCATCCTTGAGATGGCAAAGATGCCCACTTGCAGGAAATAATGCTGCAGCCACAGTATTTTAGATAATGTTTTAAAACAAAGCGGATTTCAGTCATACCCCCACTCACAAGACCTGGGGCTTGTTGCACAAGTGGTCTGCCCAGGATATAACCACCTGTCAACTATCAACTCCTCATGTCTCCTCTTCTTCCTCAGCTGGCGGCCCTGTGCTGGTTCCCTGTGCTGGTTTTGGATGTGCCGTTTTGCACCCTTCAGGGATGATTGTGATTAATCCTCCATCCTGTTCCCCTTCTGTGAATAATGAGGATTTGCTCACTTTACTTTGCCTCTCCATCTGGGTGATTTGAAAAGCTGCACACACGTGTGCTACAATCCTGATGGCAGGCTAATACAGCTGCCATCAGCACATGCCATTCTTCTTGTAACCATTCTCCAACTGTCTTCTCAGGTGTTTCTGCAACCGGCCTTACCCATTTACTCTCTGGAGATACTATTTCTATTACAATTATCCACATCCCCCCCCAGCTTTGGTGGATCATTTATTAAGTAGCATATGGAATTTTTCCTTTTGCAGCCTCTGTGTAACCAAGTTGAGTGGTCAGCAGGAAGCAGCCTTTTAGGTTATTTAAAGAGAAGGGGACATGTCCCTGCCTAATATTCTGGAAAATGAAGTACTCCTACAAAGGATACAGCACCAGTAACTTATATCAGTGGATGATGCTGAACATAGGAAAAATAAACAGTAAATTTGATACACCGGATAGAACAGCACTCCATAGCCAGAACAAGTGAAATAAAGCCGAAAGAGATCAGAGTTAAGGAGTATGGAAAGGAAAACAGCAAGCACAGTACAGAGCAGTTCTCTCTTTTTCAGGTTATTCCATAAAGAAGACGAAAGAAGGAAAGAGATATTGAGTGAAAAACAAAGTGTGGATGAAGCAGAATTATCTGTGAGCACTCTGGAGGAAAGCTGAATTTCTCACTAAGGAGTGTGCAAGTTTGAAATAGAAAAAGATTATGAAACAATCTTTGTGGCAAACAGAAATACAAGTTACTGCATATCTTGCATATGACATCTCATACAATTGTTCTTGGTCAGAATACCACAATAAAAGAGGCTGAACTGCCAGCCCAGCACTCAGCCCAAATGGGTTCCCAGAACAAGGACTGATGGATGCATTTACATGGGCAGCCTCTCACTATTTCACCTACAGTAACAGACCCCCTTATTCATATTCTTCTCTGCCAGTAAATACAGGTCCATGTGGGGCCTAAGTGCACACCTGAAATTTAAAACAAGTGCTTCCCTGAATAGTTATGGCTGTCAGCATGAACCAAAGTCCTCTCCTGTAATGTACAGAGCAAAATCCAGATTTTATCTGGGTCTGAAAGCTGCTGTAAGATGTATAGAAACAGAATGCATAGTGGCTCAAGTGTGAGAATTTCTGAGAAAAGGATAAAAGGAAAAAAACAAAAGTGAAGTATGCAAGATAATGCAGCACAATGGTAAGGAATAGCGTATAGAGAGAGAATAAGCAGTTCCATCTCTTAACACCATATTCTGACTCTAGTACATCTCTCAGGTATCTTGCTTAGTTTTCCCCTTATTGCTCTCCTCACTCATCAGCCACCACTTGAGTCGAATAACTGCTTTCCATTCCCCTAACCTAGTTAGTTTTAGGAGACTTCAGGTTTTCCCAGCCTGTTTAGCTTTCCTGAGCCCATCCAACAAAAATATAGGCATATTTATCCATTATAATATAGACGTTTCAGTACTAAATGATTAATTTTAGGGTTCATTGTTACTACCTGCCAAGCCTTATGCATTTCATACTCTAATAACTGAACCACAAAAATTACAGCTAATTTTGAAACACTGCTGGGAACAAAAGTGTGTGGGGGGGGGGAACCCTGGAATTACAAAATTACGAGCACAGTCTGTTTAGAAAACTAATGATTTTCCACATATTGCTTTCTACAAAGAATACATGTGAACGCAGTGAATTTTTTCTTTAGGTGGCCAACTCTGACTGATGTGTCACAAGAGTAAAACCAATCTGTTTTCTGCAACCACTTTTCCTTCTGGTCTAGGGCATGACTCCAAAGACAGAGAGTTCTAACCCTAGACTGGATCCATCGTCATCTGCACTGAAGACACTTGGTGCCCGATGGAAAGAAGAAGACAATTATAAAAATTGAATTTGTTTGAAAATCATCTAGATGCAAGAATAAATGTAGAATTCCAAGGTAAAAGAGGATACCTATTCTGTTATGTCCGTAAGTACAGATAAAAAAGGAAGAAAATACATGGTGTTAAACATGGAAATTGCTCAAGTTGCTTGAATTCTTTAACTGTTCCCTCTTTTTTTTATAAAGAAAATTATCAGTCACCTCTTCCAAGAAGTGAGGTTTTTGTACCTAGAAATCATGGACCAAAACCTGCTTGTATCCATCTCCCACTATTTCCATTTCAAGACAGAGTAATAAGAGAATATATTCCTAGAATGATGGCAAATGATCTCATAGTACAGGATGCGTACCATAACTTCTCTTTACCTTGAGAATGTTTAACAAGCCCTGCAAATGAAGTTTTGTTGTACCAGGAATGCTTTATTTCTGTCTTTTACTTGTCATGCATGAAATCAGTTTCACCCTCTAAAAGTTCAAATGATCTGATTTCCTGAAGAAAAACAACCTGTTGTAGCTCTTCTAAATCAGTAGGTCCAGTTCAGGTATTGAAACAGCATCCAGTCTCTGCCCATGTTGAGCAAATTAATTAAGGCCAGATAATCTGAGGTTAGTCCAAAGACCAATGGAATAAAAGGAAAGCCTCCTTTCTATTTCAATTATCTTTGAATCCAGCCCTTAAGCATTGGGTCCAACCCAAGTCCAACCCCAGCTTACACTCACTGCTCTGTCTAACCACATACTGTCTCGGCTGTAGGTGCAGCAAAACTGAAGCAGTTAAGGAGGTACTGAGCTACTCCCCATGCAAACACTGCAAAATGTAGTGCTTGTGCTTATCTTTCTGCTGGCCTCTGTCCCCCTCTAAATTTCAATAGTGCCTTAAGGAAATAATCTTTTGTTTTTTCAAATATTTGGATCTTTTAAGACCTATGAACTGAGTTGGAAAGAGAATAAGTAACATCTGTAGAGGGACGGAAATGCCACCTAAGTAATCTTTTGGTCCAGAGTCTTGGAACTGAGTCCAAAGGAAAAGAAGATTTTGTACCTTAATCTTAAACAAAGCAAAACAAAACAAAACCAAAACAACAAAAAAGAAAACTTCAGTTCAAAATGGATTGGGCTTTATTTCTTTGCTTGCCAATGGAAAAACAAACAAAACAGCTAGTCCATTCAAGCATACATGATGTACTCATTCTTAGTAGTGTGTGTGCCAAGAACATTTTCTACTATACAATTCCCTTACTATGTATAACTGTATATTTCATTTTGCCTTGAAATAACCTCACAACATCACGCAGTAGAAAAACAATGGCCAAGAAAATTAACTGCCCGCAAATCAACATTGCTTCATGGGCTTCCAAGCCAGCACTTCAGATGACTGGGAAATCCAAGTCTATTTTTAATGTCATATTTGTCCTCCCACCAGTGCTTCATCAGCATGATAAACATTATAATTTGTGGCTCCAAAAAGAAACCTACCTGGGCAAAACCATATTTATGCAACTCTAGAAGCACCCAGAGTGGAACATGTGTACCCACAAATTTAAACAAACCAGTAATAAACAAACAAATTAGTTTCCTTCAGTGTTTTCATTTATGCTATACTGTGATATTATCTTTTGGTTTTTAGTGCAACTACAGGACATAGAAATCAAAGCTCTTTAGTTAGTTTGTAAACTCCCACTAACTGCTGCAAGCAATTCTGTTGTCTGCTCAATGTATTTATTTCTTCTATAACAAAATACACTGTGTGAGTTGTTTACAAGGCAATCTGTACTGCATTTCACTTCTAGTACGTGTACTATTTACCCCGGGCTTTCCTACTCAAGAAAAATAGGCTGAATGGATGAATGGAGTACGTAATAGAAATGGCTACACAGAAACACAGTCTAAGTGTAACCAGGATTATGAAATCACAGCAAATAAGTACAAAGATTCTGAAACGTTTAGCTTCTTCCTATCACCACGATCAGCCTGATCAACTCTCATCACTTGTACCATATTTGGACTTCTCACAGAATCATAAAATCATAGAATAGTTAGGGTTGGAAAAGACCTTAAGATCATCTAGTTAGAACCCCCTGCCATGGGCAGGGAAACCTTGCACCAAACCATTTCACTCAAGACTCCATCCAACCTTGCCTTGAACACCGCCAGGGATGGAGCATTCACAACTTCATTGGGAAAGAGATGAGTACAGACCATCCTTTCTCTTTCACTAGTCTTCTGCGTCACTGGATGCAGATGAAGGCGTAATCTTCGAACCCACATCCAAAGGCACTAGCTTTCTTGACTTCACAGCTCTGGTGCATCCTAAGAACACACATATCTTGTGTGCTAAAAAATGAAAGGGACTTGTGACTTTAAAACAAACTATATGATTACAGTGCAAATGTGTGACCTAAACTGAAATTATACCTGCAATCTCAAACTTCACCTTCATAATTATTTGCTCAAAAACCTGAATAATGTTTTTTTAATGTGAACTTGCATATGTAGTGCATGTGCTTAGCATTTTTTGGGGGAATGAATCTCTCAGCCTCACTATTGCACTAACCTTTTTAACCAAGCATACGAGAAAGTTGAAACTAGAGTAAAATACAGTATGGAATAAAAGTGAGAGAGGGAAAATTATATTCACCAAGCATCATATTAATCTCTATAAGAGGACATTATAAGTCCAAACAGTATTAATCCAAATGCCTTCTACTTTCAGGGTCCAAATAACACTGAAGTGGTAAAAATACCTTTTGCTGAGGGTGTAAAATTTACATTACTTTTATTAATTAACTAATATTTTTAACTTTATTAATACAAAATAAAGCTTAAAAGAATGTATTTAGCACAACACAAAATCCAGTTTCACTTCGCAAAATGTGTCTCTGCTAAGCTAAATGCTGTTCCTTTCACATGAGCAGGCGGCAGTTACCATCCACAGTTCATTGCCTAAACTCACTGTGTCCATCACAAGGAAGACTTCGTTTGCACACTCCCTTCAGCTCAGAGTTCTAAGTAAGTCTTACATAAATATGATTTTTTTTCTTTGATTCCTTGTAAATTACAAGAACTTACAAGTACTAATGTGCTTATTTAAAAATGGCTGAGGGAAAATGCTGGCAGGCTCTACAGCGGTGTCATTACAGTGAGTATAAACCTGACTGTCTTGGCCCCCAAATACAGCTTAGAAAATTTATTAGAAAGTTCTTTCTGAAATGAAAAGGTGCCAAGTGGTTCAAAGTTGCTGATAAGTTTGAAAGAGATTGTTCGAAGGTCTGTAATATTTAGGCAGCGCTCAATCCCTTGGGAAAATACAGGAAGATTTCTGTCTTGGTGAGAATAAGTATTTCTCAGAGCTCCTTCACAGGGAATATACTCCTTCCTGCAGGAGTCAGAGGCTGCGTGCAGCTGCAGCCTGCTCCTGCAGAAGGATCCAGGAAGCCTGGGTAGGGTCTGTTTCCCAGTGAAGGCATAAGCATAGCTACAGGAAGTTTCTTAATGTACACAGTAACAGGCAAAAACTCAATCCAGAGTCTCAGATCTAAAATCTTCCGAACTGCTTAAGCCAAGATCCAGAGCTGACTGTCAGAATTTGTCCTCTCTTTGTAACTGGCTTAATAATTCTCTCTCTCACCCTCTTAATGCAAACAGTTCTGCAATTCAACTGTTTCGAAGTTTGAAGGGTAGAACTGGAATCTGTGGCTTTAGAGGTTTCTGCAGAAGCCTGCCTACATCTGCACACCTGAAAAGTCTTATGAGGATATGTTAGCTGATTCATTTTTACTGACAGTAAAAACAAATAGTATACTAATTTTAATCCTCATTCCCCAGAACTTCAAGAAAAGTCTAGTTTTCCCAGTGAACTAAAACAAGTTAAAAAGGGCCTAGATTTATGCAAGGATGTCTAAATATGAATAGAAATGACATTATCAAACCTGACAAATTCTTTCAGCTGAAGCAATATGGCCTAGGCTGCTGACCCTACAGTGGTCATTGCTGGCACACACAAAGCATGCTGGTGACTGACCCCTTTGTTGCAGTGGTCCAGCACTTTTCGTAACAACCCTCTGGAAAAAAAAGCTAGCATTTTCCAAGCAGAAGGAGAAAGGATGAATAACTGGTCCTTACAGCATTATCCCAAAGCAGCAGGAAAGAGTTAACAGGAGACGCCGAAATGTATTTTCTTCCCATGACTTGAATAGCCCATGTGATATCATAACCAGTGTTTTCCTATCTGAAACACCAAGGCATTAGCAGCATGCTTTCTACTGTTCTGAAATCTAGGACTCCTCATTCACATTGCAGTATTGCAGCCGTCAAACTATTGGGCTCTTTCTTCACCAGAGAACAGTGTTAACTATCAAAGACTAAGCAGAATCTGCTCCCTAATTGAAAGCTTTAATATCAGTAGGAACCTCAAAGCAGCTGGGAAGAGATGAGTGGCTGGTTTGTTAGGATGCACACTGATCGTCTCACTGGATTCCAGCTACAGAAACACCACTCCATCCCAAAGGAAGTGCAGACAAAACAGGACAGAGTAGGTAGGTTAGATATGACCCCACCAGGCAGCCTCCCAGATCTTTACACATTTTTAGAACCAGACTGAGACCAAATGTTCTTGGAATTTCTGAAACTGTGTTTTTTTTCAATCCCACTGTCCAGCTTTGGATGGGAAACAGAAGTGCTGAAAGCTGCAGGAAAAACGCTCCAGCCCAGTTTGAAAGTCTCAGAAAATCTGGAGAGCTTTTACAAACTTTGGACCAGTAACTGCAGCTCTTTCTGAACCAAACCCTGTCTTGCCAGGAGTCAGATCCTTTGCTAACTTTCTCCATGAGACAGTTAAAACGCTGAATGTACATGTCTGAGAGGTTATGACCAGACATTACTTGAAGATGGAGACACCACTTCCTTCTCACCTGGAAAAGACAGCAACAGTGTCATTGAGGTAATTTTCCTTTTCCTCTGGGAACAGCCAACACGGCATTCTATTTGAGATCAGCAGTTAAGGCTGCATGTATCCACTGCCCCTACCATTCCCTGCCAATTGGGAGTGAGTGCAATCCACTGTACCTTTGAGTCACTGAGCCCTGAGATATCTACTGGAACGCCAAAGGTTGGTGAAGACTCTTTCTTGCCAGCCTGTTTGCATCAACAGGTCCTCAAATCCTGGAACAGTTTGTCCTGGACACCATTTGTCCCTCTGAATACAGGGACATGAACATTTGACTTAAAGGTCAAGCTCTTTGCTGTCCTGTCACTGAGGCATGACTAACAACACAGGACTACTGAATCACCACTGTGTGATCCCCAACTTCAGACTTGAGAAACACACCCCGACTTTGATAAATGAAGCAAACAAGCAGATGAAAACTAAGATCCAAACTTGTACCAAATGTTTGCACATCAGTGTTTATAAAATGCTCTAGCCAATGTTTGCCTTTTGTATTTACACCTAAACGGATGAAACAGAAACAGTAAAAACAGAGAACTCGAGTAGAAACAGCTACCTACCAAGAAGTGGATACTGCCAACAGTGGATAAAGTCACTTCTTTTTTGATAGATGGTAGATAGATAGATAGATAGATAGATAGATAGATAGATAGATAGATAGATAGATTAAATCATCAAGAACCAGCTTGAATAATACTCAACAGTTGTACACATTTTCTATCATATTTTATCATTTTAATTAAGAGGTCGTTGTGCATAGAGTGTCATTTCTAGCTTACTAGCTCAGGATAAAATTAGCTATGCTGACTTAATTGATGCTATTTACTTTTACAGTCCATTGGCAGTCAGCCATCTTCTATGAATACCAATTCTCTAATTCATCATGATGTTCCTTTAGCTTGCCAGAGTTCTCTGTAATGGCAGCTGCTATCTGATAACAACTATCACGTGTATCAGCAAAAGAGTAGTCTCTCTCTTTGCGTTTAATAATAGATTGTTTTATCACTCCAAGCAATGTCCTGAGGCATGATCTTCTGAAACCTTTTGCTCTTATTGACTTGATCAGCTTTTGTTAAAGTTAGTCCTCTTTTTCTCTCTAGTGATGCAATACATCACACAAGAGCTATTAACCACCACCACCACCACCACCCCCCCCCCCCAATAATCGCTCAGGTAGTATCTACTAAAAATTGGCACACATTTCTAATTAATCTCTTTTACAGTCAGGTTCAGCAGACCCAAGTGTAGAAGGTGAGTGGGAAGAAGTATAAGAAAAGTGTTGCTTTTCTGACTCCAAAAATGTCTGAGGCCCATTCTTGTTCCTCTCAGAACTCTGCTGCAAGAATGAATGCTGCTATAGTTTTCGAGAGGAAATTCTCAAGCCCACTCATTCTGATGACATGTTATGATGATCCAAGAAGGCAGTATTGGCAGAACTGAAAACCAGGGAAAAGTATATAGCATTTTGCCTTCGAAAAAATCAGCTGGATGTGGGCGCTCTTTTGACTCACCTTCAGCTTTCTATGTCTCATATCTGTTCTTGCTGGCCTGGCTAACATAATATTTGATTATTATATTTGTTATTATTTCACTGTTAATGGCTAACAGATGTGAGCTGGTTCATTCCACTTCCTGTCACTGCATATACGAAAGTAGATATCTCCTTGCAGCTCACATACACAGAGCTGTAAGCACCACCTCATGGAAGTCTAGCAGAATAGAGAAAATGGGTATACTTATACATTTATGCATATATACATATGTCTATATATATGCAGATATATACATATTAATAAGAAAATGTGAGCTGAGCAATGAATTGATCTCACAAAGAAATTTAAGATCAAAAATATATTCTGCAAATGCGTGTGCTGAATCAGAAACATTACTTAAGTGATATGCTAAGGCACATGAAACACAAGATGCCAGCATGGCTTCACTAAGGGGAAATCCTGCCTGACCAATTTGGTGGCCTTCTATGATGGGGCTACGGAGCTGATGGACAGGAGTAGAGCAGTTGACGTCATCTACTTGGACTTGTGCAAAGAGTTCGACACTGTCCCACACAACATCCTTGTCTCTAAATTGGAGAGACATCAATTTGATGGATGGACCACTCGGTGGATAAAGAACTGGCTGAATGGCTTCATGCAAAGAGTTGTGGTCAATGGCTCAATGTCCAGCTGGAGACCAGTAACGAGTGATGTCCCTCAAGGATCGGTGTTGGGACTGGTCATGTTCAACGTCTTTGTCGGTGACATGGACAGTGGGATTGAGTGCACCCTTGTCGTGATTTAAACCCCGTCAGCAAGTCAGCCATGCAGTCTACTCCCCCCCAGCACTTTTTTCGCCCTGCTCCCGGAGAGATGGGAAGGAGAACTGAAAGAATGTAACTCCCACAGGTTGAGATAAGAACAGTTTAGTAACTAAGGTATAACACAAACCACTGCTGCTACCACCAGTAATAATAATAATAATAAGGGAAATAGCAAGGGAAGAGAACACAACCGCTCACCACCCGCCAATACCCAGCCCGATCGAGCAGTGAACTAGCCCTTCCAGGTAACTGCCCCCAGTTTATATACTGGGCATGATGTGCTGTGGTATGGAAAACCTCTTTGGCTAGTTTGGGTCAGGTGCCCTGTGTCTGCTTCCTCCTGGTTTCCCTTCCTCCCTGGCAGAGCATGAGGCTCAGAAAGTTCTTGGTCAGACTAAACATTTGAGCAGTAACTAAAAACATGGGTGTTATAAACACTGTTCCCAGGCCAAAAGTCAAAAACACAGCGCTGCGCCAGCCACTAAGAAAGAGAAAAAATGACTGCTACTGCTGAACCCAGGACAACCCTCAGCAAGTTTGCTGATGACACCAAACTGTGTGGTTCGGTTGATACGCTGGAGGGAAAGGTTGCCATCCAGAGGGGCCTTGACATGCTTGTGAGGTGGGCTGATGCCAACCTTATGAAGTTTAACCATACCAAGTGCAAGGTCCTACGCCTGGGTTGGAGCAGCCCCAGGCACAACTACAGGTTGGGTAGAGAAGAGATTCAGAGCAGCCCTGAGGAGAAGGACTTGGGGGTGTTGATCGATGGGAAAATTGAACATGAGCCAGCAGTGTGTGCTTGCAGCCCAGAAAGCCAACCGTATCCTGGGCTGCATCAAAAGGAGTGTGACCAGCAGGTCCAAGAAGGTGATCCTGCCCCTCTACTCTGCTCTTGTGAGACCTCACCTGGAGTATTGTGTGCAGTTCTGGTGTCCTCAACATAAAAAGGACATGGAACTGTTGGAACAAGTCCAGAGGAGGGCCACGAGGATGATCAGGGGAATGGAGCACCTCCTGTATGAAGACAGGCTGAGGAAGTTGGGGCTGTTCAGCCTGGAGAAGAGAAGGCTGCATGGAGACCTCATAACAGCCTTCCAGTACCCGAAGGGGGCTTATAGGGATGCTGGGGAGGGACTCTTCATTAGGGACTGTAGTGACAGGACAAGGAGTAACGGGTTAAAACTTAAACAGGGGAAGTTTAGATTGGATATAAGGAGGAAATTCTTTCCTGTTAGGGTGGTGAGGCACTGGAATTGGTTGCCCAGGGAGGTTGTGAGTGCTGCATCCCTGGCAGTGTTCAAGGCCAGGTTGGATGAAGCCTTGGGTGGGATGGTTTAGTGTGAGGTGTCCCTGCCCATGGCAGGGGGTTGGAACTAGATGATCTTAAGGTCCTTTGCAACCCTAACTATTCTGTGATTCTGTGACTCTATTTTTTGACCATATGTGTCTTAATCCTATTGGAAGTTATCCAACTCAGAGTCTGGGCCTGATGGAATGAGGGTGGAATAAAGATGAGGCTAATAACATTCTCTTTTCATTAGCTGGAAAAACTGGCTAAGAGGAAAAAAGAGATGATGCAAACTGCATAGCCTCTGTTAAATTTGCTGCATAGAAACACATTGTTTGTCAAGCCTTAGGAAAATAACTTGCTGTAAAACAGTTACATCTGGGATTCACTTGCAAAAGATGCCCAGTCTAGTCCATTGAATTTTGTTAACCCTTGGTGTTTCAGATTCAATTCAGTTCAATTACTACTGGAAGAGAGCATGAAGCTGGTTCTTGATCTAAAACCAGTTACTAATGAACACATATGTAGCCCTTGTATATTATGCTCAAATTTTTAGTTTACAAACACTAACAGATTTCTGTGTTGGCTGTGTGTTGGCATATATATATTTATGCACATATGCCTGTACGCATGTAGGTATTCTTAAATCTATTGTCATTTACAAAAGTTCATGTTCTGTTCGAGGTTACATACAGCCTGTTTAATGCTGTGTCTATTCTAATACACCAATAAGTCCAAATTGATATGAGTGAAAACCTACAGAAAAAAATCTGTTTTCTGAATATAACCGAAGTGCTCCTCAGAGTGGTTACATCACCTTTCTGCCAGAAAGTCAGTTGAGATGGAAAGTATGATAAAATCTGTTCTGTATACACTATTCCCCTGTGTAATCTGAACTCTGAATTAGGCCTTGCAATGAAAATAGTGAAATACTGAGGTATACTTTATAAAGCATATAGTGTAACAGTAGGTGCTTGAGAGGCTCCTGTGTTATTAAACACCAGTAACTTTAGGGAAGGTATTTGCAAGGCTACTGTACTATTTCTGCTCACAATCATCACAGACCTTATTCCCATGGTTGCTAAATGATGATTTTCCTTGTTTCTCCCCAGGTAATGCAGACGTGCTAAACATCTCCAGCAATGGGATGTCCCAACAAAGATGCTGTGGATTACTGGTGTTCCCACTCATTGCAGTAAGGGTTGGATCCAGAGAAGCCAGTGATTTTCTGGTGAAATTAAGTTACTTTGGAAATGATCCCTTGCAGAAACCACTATATTTCATTTCAAGTGTATAAGGCTTTTACCAAATCTAGCATATGGTCCAGGGGTCAGAAATGGAAGAAATCATAGTAGAAATAAGGAGAAAGCTATGCAAACTGGACATCAGCTATGCAAACTGGACATCTGTAAATCGATGGGTCCGGATGGAATGCACCCACGGGTGCTGAGGGAGCTGGCGGAGGTCATTGCTAGGCCACTCTCCATCATCTTTGGTAAGTCGTGGGAAACGGGCGAGGTGCCTGAGGATTGGCGGATGGCAAAGGTCACACCAATCTATAAGAAGGGCAAGAAGGAGGACCCGGGTAATTATAGACCGGTCAGCCTTACCTCCATCCCTGGAAAGATGATGGAACAACTTATTCTTGACTCCATCACTAGGCATATCAAGGATGAGGGGGTCATTAAGAACAGCCAACATGGTTTTATGAGGGGGAAGTCATGTATGACCAACCTTATAGCCTTCTATGAGGAAGTGACTAGGTGGAGGGATGATGGTAGAGCGGTAGATGTAGTTTTTCTTGATTTCAGTAAGGCATTTGATACTGTCTCCCACAGCATCCTCATAGATAAGCTAAAGAAGTGTGGGCTTGACGATCAAGTAGTGAGGTGGATCGAGAACTGGTTGAAAGGAAGAAGGCAGAGAGTTGTGGTCAATGGCGCAGAATCTAGCTGGAGGTCTGTGACTAGTGGAGTTCCTCAGGGGTCGGTGCTGCGACCGGTGCTGTTTAATATTTTCATCAATGACCTGGATGAGGGAACTGAGTGCACCCTCAGCAAGTTTGCTGATGACACAAAACTGGGAGGAGTGGCTGACACACCAGAGGACTGTGCTGCCATTCAGCGAGACCTGGACAGGCTGGAGAGTTGGGCGGGGAGAAACTTGATGAAATTTAACAAGGGCAAGTGTAGAGTCTTGCATCTGGGGAAGAACAACCCCATGTACCAGTACAGGTTGGGGGTTGACCTGCTGGAAAGTAGTGAACGGGAAAGAGACCTGGGGGTCCTGGTGGATAGGAGGATGACCATGAGCCAGCAATGTGCTCTTGTGGCCAAAAAGGCAAATGGCATCTTAGGGTGCATTAGAAAGGGAGTGGTTAGTAGGTCAAGAGAGGTCCTCCTCCCCCTCTACTCAGCCTTGGTGAGGCCGCATCTGGAATATTGCGTCCAGTTCTGGGCCCCTCTGTTCAAGAAGGACAGGGAATTGCTTGAAGGAGTCCAGCGCAGAGCCACAAAGATGATTAAGGGAGTGGAACATCTCCCTTATGAGGAGAGGCTGAGGGAGCTGGGTCTCTTTAGCTTGGAGAAGAGGAGACTGAGGGGTGACCTCATCAATGTTTACAAATATGTAAAGGGTAGGTGTCAGGATGATGGAGCTAGGCTTTTTTCAGTGATATCCAGTGATAGGACAAGGGGCAATGGGTGTAAACTGGAGCATAGGAAGTTCCATGTTAACATCAGGAAGAACTTCTTTACTGTAAGAGTGACAGAGCACTGGAACAGGTTGCCCAGGGGGGTTGTGGAGTCTCCTACACTGGAGATATTCAAGGCCCGCCTGGACAAGTTCCTGTGTGATGTACTGTAGGTTACCCTGCTCTTGCAGGGGGGTTGGACTAGATGATCTTTTTAGGTCCCTTCCAACCCTTGGGATTCTGTGATTCTGTGAAAGTGATTAAGGATGGAGAGGTTAAAACCAGAAAGACGCCTCCCAGCTTTCGTGATATCTCATGGCACCTGGCCCAAGACATAACCCACTTGACTCTGCTGTTTTGAAGGGAACTATTCCTCTTAATAGTCCTGAGCACCAGGGCCAGCCTTTGAGATACCTGGGTCTCAAGGCAGAGCAGCCTAGACCTCTGCAAGTTATCTCTAAGCCCAAGAGCCTGAGCTTTAAAAAAAAAAAAAAAAAAAAAAAGGCGTCTCTACTATCATCATTACACTGTGTGCTGGAAAAGCTGAACTGTAGAAAATTCCAGTCTCCAGGCAGTTAAATGTAATAATGAATGTGGCATAAAAATGGCATGAAAATACTGACAGACTTGAACAAAGACGGACTCATCTGGTCTTCTTAGAAGCTGCACAATACATTTTACATCTGTATTAATATGGTAATATACAGAAGCTTATTCATCACTTGGCTCTACTTATTAAGCTAAGAAAACTATATATCTAGCTCTGTTTCAGGTACCATATGATAGATTCTGCTATTATGTATCCTTTTATAAAATCAGTGTAAAATACACTTATGATGTGGTAGAACTTTTCTAGTCTTTCCAAAATATAACCTCTTTCACCTCAGGGAAAATAGGTGCGTTAAACTATCCCCCTAAAAAGAAGGTAGAAAGCAAAGAATGTTTGATTTCTGTTTTCCTAATCCTAAACCATTTTCACACTAAGGCAACTGATCTGCCTGCCACTCTCAGCCTCACTTCTAAATTCCATCCAAAAGGTTCTCAATATCAGCATGAGTCAGTGGATAATTTAGTTCTGTATCGGTTCAAAGGTGGCCCTTACCTCAAAACCTAAGTGCCATTTTTATATAGTCACTGTGACCCTCTACATATAGCCTAAGAGCCACAATTGTGTCTACAATAATGCATGTTTCAATAGAAACAGTTAAACACCTTTTTTTGCAACCAATTAGAAACCTTTGCTACTAGAAACATCCATTCCATTGCAGTAGTCTAGTTCAGCATGAATATCAAGTGTCTTGTTCTATGACCTTGAGTCAGATGGGAATTACAGATCTGCCAGATGTTTGGTATCTCAGCAGGAGATGCAGGGAGTTCTCCTCTCTGCTAAGGAGTGAAATAGGGAACAGTGGAATTTCAGGCATTTGGCAATGTGTTCTGTATGACACAATTCTAATTGAGATAAACAAGTGCATGCCAATAACATCTCTTTGCCAGGTCAACTTCCAAAGACACTTGTGAGAAAAAATCCCAGTCACTGAAGCATTACAGGGTAGTGCTTATCTCTGAGTAAATGTTTGGTTTGCACTCATTTCAACAGGACTTAAGAAAAGGCTTTTCTAGTTGAAGATTGTCATAAAGAAGTGGTTTCGTACCTCTCCATCCTACTCATCACTTGTTTAGACATGTACAAATACTGTCCAAATACTCATATTGTAAAATGGCTGTCTACTCTAACACAGGTCAAAATGTCCTGTTAAAAAAGAATATCGTTCGGATACACTGCAAGTTTCCAAGGCTCATGTTACTGTGGAGGATGTACAATGCAGGGGAATTTTTTACTATATTATTTTTAATGAGTCCTGTAAGCAATTGTTTCACAATACAGTCTGAATGGCTAGAACAATTAACTGACTACAGATGTGTCAAATGATGCAGGAAAACCATGAGACACTTCCAAGTAAGTAGGCGGAGGGTGTGAGGAGACCATATCCTGTAATACATGAATCTCAGATTCTTTGGCATGCAGCTTATTTTTATGGAAATGTACCGGTAAGCCTGGAACAATCAAATGGTTTTCCAAGTATTTCAAATGAACAGCATAAAAGTGCTGTTGAGAATAATCTTTTTAGGCTGTGGTGATTTTGAACTAGCCTGGGAACAGTATAGTAAAGAACAAGCAAGAACTAAAAGGACCAAATTATAATTGCATTTGCAAGCGGTAGATGGGAAACAATTTTATAAACATAATAGAGTTCATTAGTGCAAAAAGAGGCATATAGGAAACAGTGCTAGTTCCTTTTTTCTTCTTTTACTGTCAACTTGGACCTCTGCCAGGGATATAGCTTGCAGCAAGAATAGGGTTGCTCTTAAGTTATGCCACCTTCAAATGGGCCTCTGTGGAGGCGTGTCCTGCAAGTCGTTGCACAGAAGCTGCGTTTGTCATTTTGTCTTCTGAGTCTTTTAGTAAGTGATTATGCAAGGATCACTTTCAGCCTATTTCTCTCCCATATATATTTGAAGGAATGCACATTTTGTACTTGTGATTGTGTGGTCCAATCAAAGTCCTAATTTGGACTGAGCCACCTTTGATAGCACCATTGGGACTTTCTCAGCAGTGGAAATCAGGAGGTAGGTTCCTTCTCACAATACGGCCCCACACGAAACTGTGTGCCAACTCCACCTGACTGCCAAGCCAAACACTGTTGGATGTGGTAATTACTCCCTGTGTGAGCAGAAAAGGGAAAGGGGTGGATGGGCAAGGAGATAACAAATCTCCCTGCAGGAAGCATTTCAAATCATGGACCCTTTTGAGGGACACATCTCTCTGCCCAATGCTGTTTTTTTGCCTCCTGCAATATAAAGACGGATCAAGGCTGCAAAATCCCAAACATAGCTTACTCTTTACAGCTGTCTGGGTTTTTCACAAAAGAAAAAATTTAGTAGTCTTTGTTTAAAAAGACAATCAACCAAGGACCCAACCCAAACCCAAGATTTCAATAGCTGGAAATAAATTAAGGTTAGTTTGAAATTAACGCTCAGGTACTACTGAAAGCTTAGAGAAAACAGGGAAGATCAAATGTGAAAAGTTTATCTTAGGTAAGCACGTTTCCCAGCAGCCTAAAAGCTGAAGGTCCCTGGATCTGCTGGTCCCCAGTGCTGTGGCTCGTTAAGATATACCACTGTGAGAGGAGAAGTTACATGCCTGAGCTTCTGAGCTTTTGTGCATTAGTAATGGACCTCCAAAGAGAACAAATATCTTGCCAAAAATACTTGTAGACCACTAGTGCCTCAAGAATAACCTTCCATTACTTCAAATACTTTCTTTTCAGTAAGTTCCCTACTCCCATTTTTGAGAATGTAGATATTCTAAAACTCAAAATGGACAGTAAAAGCTTTTATATAAAACTCTCTAACAAAATAGGCACATGTAACCTAGAAGTTAAGGGACATACATCAAATCTGTATGATTTATTTCACGCTCTGTGAAAGAAACAGTCTGCTTAGAAAAGTGTTCCATAAAATCATGTTGTACACAATTGTCCTCGAAAACTAATGACTGTAGTATTTTGTGAGTATATAATGGGAAAACTCACCAGGTGATAGAAGGAACCCCATTCTATTTAGCCTTGTAGTCATCAAGGTAATATCACTATTCATAGAGATCAAGCAACAAGGGGAATTCCTGCCATCGCTTGTCTGGGATTGTAAAGAAGTCTCTGGGAAATTTCTTCTGCTATCCAGATGAAGGAAGGGGTCCTTTCCCTCCTGCTGTGTCTTACTGGAACCTGAACCTATAAGGAAGTTGCAGCAAATTCTATAATTACCAAAAGAGTCATTCTCATCACTAAGTAAAGTGAAAGATCACATGCAAAATGCAGGACAAATTATGGCACTACAACAGATAGAACCACATATCCAAGATCAAGAACATCTCAGTTACCATAGCATTACTTTATAAACAAACACATGCAGTAGAAATCAAATTGTTCAAGTTTTACATAATCGTTTCCATGACACTGACAGTAGCTAATGAAGACTAGATTCCCAACAGAATGACCCATTACACAGTCTATTTTCTGACTTAGAAACTTGTAAGGCAAACGAGACCTAAACTATGACTTCAGCTGTTCTTCCACCTTTTCAGAACTGGGGATTTATCTGGATCTATTTTCCAGTTCAGAGAAACTAATGTAGCAGACAGTCTTCAAAAGCAAACTAGGTTTTGAGTGTTTTATAACACAAAGGGTAAGATGGCGTGTTTTCAGCAGATAATTGTTATTATTATAAAACATAGAACTATATAAATGTTTTTCCTTATTATCCACCTGTCCTTGGTGGAATATGATGAATTAGTTGAGAGTATTTTACTTTAAAACATTAGTAGATTATTAATTTTTTATTTGCTCCACTATAAATATAATTGAGGACATTATAATATAAAGAGATGTATTGTATTAAAAGAAACACTGTACATAAACAGTAGCAGAATCAGCTTTAGACTTGTGATATTTTAGGTGGAAATTCTTTTTCATTCCAGTAAACCTCCTAATATATGTATTTATTACACTGCTATCTTAAACATAGCCACACATCTTCTATCCAGCCTCACTCAAGTCAGCGGAAATATTTCCCTCAGCTACAAAGAGCTAGGGAAATCTGGAAATGAGTGAAATGTGCAGCAGAAAGGTTTCCAGGTACAGCCCTCTGCTATTAACTGCTTTCAGACGACATCTCCTTGGCTTACCAGTATATCCAACAACCTACATATCACTGTTATGCATTGACAAGTTGTAATGCTTTACATTCAAAAGGATCCCAAAACACTTCACAAATTTAGAGTTAGTCTTGGAGCACTTTTATACATATGATTATTCCATGGACTACTCCTGTCTTTATAGAACAAAATGAAAAATGTATGAGCTGTGTATACATTTTTGACTCACAGAAGAAGCCTTGTCTTCTCTGAAAAACAGCAGGGAATGCAGCCGCTTTGAGCAGCATTACATCTACTTTATACGCACTGTATTTTCAAAAGAACATCTCTAATTTTTTTTACACCTTTCCTATGGGATAAAAAAAAAAAAAAAAAAAAGAGTCAGAAAAGGAAAAGAAACTTCCCCAGATCACCAAGCAGGCCAGGAGCTTGTTCAACCTCATTGGGAAGGCAAAGATGAGCTTGGTTACCAGGATCTCATTTTCGGCTGAGCCTTCAGGTCTGGCCAAGCCTGATCCAGCCTGTGTGGAGAGGATGCCCTTGGGTCTGCCTGTAGCAAGGATCCTCTCCCCAGGGCTCTGGGAGGCATCTCAGGGTTGCATGGAGTGGCAGAAGGTGCTTGCAACCCTGTATATGGATATGGTGCAAATTTGTTGTGTCTGCCCTTGAGAGAAAGGAAAGGTACTTTAACACTTAAACTTATATTACCCATGGCTGCTACATTGTGACTTGTGTGTGTGACAAGATGGATCAATTCTCAGTATCTATTCCCTTCTGTTCATTCCCTTCCATGCTACCATGTGCTGTATTATTGCCTCTTGACAG
Source organism: Lathamus discolor (assembly GCF_037157495.1). Taxonomy (NCBI): domain Eukaryota; kingdom Metazoa; phylum Chordata; class Aves; order Psittaciformes; family Psittacidae; genus Lathamus; species Lathamus discolor. The sequence continues at coordinate 17,120,433 of NC_088888.1, forward strand.
CTCCTGTTACTACAGCTAATTCCTACCACTCGTCTGAGCTATCAGCTGGAAAGAGACTGCCAGCTTTGCTCTTCAGGGAGCCCCTTAAGCCACTATCTACAAGGTGTCATATGGCTCTTTCCTACATTTCAGGGTTATCAAAACCTTTTATAAGGAAATTTCATGAGGAAAATACTGAGTAAACTTCAAGCAAAAATCAAGTGCTTTCTTAACATTTTCAGCAGCCATGAGAAGCAAGGCCTAAAATCCCATGAATGAAAGAGATGTTTCTTTTGCCCAGTGAATCTACTCATAGGGTTTCCCTGTTGGTTCAGAAAGTAACTGGCTCCAAGTTAAACAGAAATTACCACATTGAAGGAGGTCATAAAATACTGAGCCTTTGAATGAGAAATAAGAATGAGAATTTTAATGAAAGAACGGAGGAAAGGGAGTGGAATGAAAAACGAAAGCCCTTTTTTAGTTGAAAACGTCTTCAAAGAAGAATTCCAATCTGCATCCCTATGAAGAGTACAGCACACTTGGATTAAGGCTTTAGGCCAGACGTATGGTACAAAAATGTTTATGAAAGCATAACACAGACCTCATAAGACAGATATTTTGCTTTGTGGAAAAACGCCTAGACTTTACATGGTAAAACAAAGCTCAGCATATGTCCATGACATTGCCAGGTTTTCTGTCTTGCAAGTCAGCCTTCCAGAGATGATCTCAGTTTTGTATAGTATCTAAAAATACACAAATATACAATCTAATATGTATGCTTTTTCATTTCCTACGTGTTCACTTCATCAGTCAGCCAGCTTGACTTCAGAGGAAACTTTTGATTCTTTTTCCTTCTTAACTGCAAGGTCTTCATGGATCTATAATTAAAAATGTATTTTACTTGCTGTGCTATACAAAATATGCTGAGTATTTGACCAGATGCTGAACACTGGCCATTTTGATCAAAGACATGGAGAGCTTTCAGTAACTAAATACAGCAGTATTTAATCTTTGGGAAGTTACAGTACCCATGCTATAATTTATACAGGAGAAGGGTTACATGTCTAGTTCCTTAATCTATTTAACAAATTTGCAGACATTTTAGAAGAATTGGTTTGGGTTTTGTTTTACTCAATATTTGTTCTGGATCATTACTTGAAGAAGAGACTGATTTATCGCATTCAGTCTGATCAAGGTATGTGGTTCAGGGAATGGTTGATAACTTTTTCAGTTTTATGCCTGGATGTATAAGCCATACACAATTAGGCAGATTTCAGTGTAAAATTTCCCTCCCTATGCCAGGAACCAGTAATGTATAGAAATAAAAATTCTTCAGAATGTCTATCAACCCCCCAAAGGTTTTACAAAATCCAATATTTTCTAATGTAAAAGTTTGAATATTTCGCTATGAAAAACAAGGGGAAAATAACTATGTCTTTAACAATACTGTCAGTTTAAGAAAGTTCATTTAAACTGAATACACCAACAATTTAGTGTTCATCTTCATTTTTTACTTTGATAATACAATGAGAAGATTTCAGTGAAGGGTTGATAACTGCCATCAGTACACAAATGCTACTTGAAAAAAACACTCAAAGACAGAAGCATCTTTTAAAATGTGCTTCCAAATAACTGGACCATTGTGGGCTTGAAATCAGCATATTTAATACACTTTTAGGCTCAATTAGGGCTACACAACTTTATCTTAGAGATTAAGATTGATTTTTTACTCTTTCCCTTCTTGTGTGCTTCTGCAACCAGAAACATCAAAATATTTGGTCCAGTCCTGTGCTAATTCCTCAGGCAAAAGTTTTGTTGACTTACACTTTTCTGGAGAAAGGAAGTTAGGGCTGTTCCCATGATACAGTGTCTCAAGGGTATGGAATATAGTTGTTAAAACTCTTTCTTGTTCTTATAAACATAAACTGGAAAGTAAAGTTTTCTAATATAATTCTATGAACTAAAAGTATATGAAGATTATTTCTGAATGAAAGGGTGGAGAAAATCAACTTCAGCACTGTGAAAGATACAAAGTAGTTCAAGGTAATAAAGAAAATATTACTTTCACAACCATGCCTGAGAGAGAAGTCTGAGGTTGGACAGAGTTTATTTTAGAATAAAACCCCAGCAATGAAATCCTCCAGAGATTAGAAGCAGCATTAAGAGCCTTCCACAATAAGGTCACCAGCTCAAATCCACTGTAGGTCACTTACAAGTGGTCGTTACCAAGTCAGGGCTGGTCAATGATCTGATGATCTCATGGACAGGAACCCACGCCACTTAAACCTCTGCCACAATTGGCACCTTTACTGAATATTCCATTAAAGAAACCAAGGGCTGAGTTGAGCAAAGAGACAGAACAATCCTTTCACCGTAAGAGGTGATGCCTCAAAAAGCAAGTTAATAGGATTCACAGTAAGTTTGTCTTAGCTGAAACTTACTGTTCACATTCGTAACCAATAACCAAGACATAAAATGGGTTAGATTCCTTCTGACCTGTTTTAGTGTTGTGATGCCCAAATAAATGCTAAATAAACAAATTATTCCTGACTCTTTCATAAGGGTAGCGATTTCTGTATTACTTCAAGAGAAGACCACATAATTTTCCTCATACAGAACCCATTTCTTCCTCTCTTCAAATGATAATTTTAGATGTTGATTTCATTGCCAGGAAGAATATTCAGTTCACAGCTAGATGAAAATACAGGTTTTAATAGTACTCGACTTCTCATATCTTCATACACAGAAGGATACTCTGAACATTCATAAAGCCTTTTGTGCAAAGCAAGTGAAGTGAAAATAGCAGGACTTCACACAGTTACGATTCTGAGGCTATGAAATGCACTGCTGAATTCGCTCCTCCTCACAGCTCTCTTTTAAACACCAGCTTAGTTTGGTATTTCATTGTACATTTGTGAAGATACAGACTTGAAAGTATACATTCTTAACTAACTCTTCAGACTCTGGAAAGCTTGTAATGAGAGGGACGTACACCTCTGATCACCTTATATACACTGCAGATCCCATAACTGTACAGCCCAAGAATACAACATTTTTCCCAAATTTTATAGAAAACAATAAAATCTTACAGAAGCTAGAGTCTCAATAATTGTTTCTGTGTCACACAAACAGTTAGGGCCTTGTTAGCTTGTAAAAATGCAATGCTCATTCACACCAAGTATATAGCTAATCAAATATTCTGTGGTCATAACTGGACACATAAAGCATAGTAGAGAAAGGATAGAAGCTATTTCCTCTCTTCATACTCTTTCACCCTGCAGCTGATTTCAACTCAGAAGATTTTCTGAGCCTGTGATTTAATCTATTTGGGAACTCTGGGGGCCCTCTGTTTGAAATACTTGTCCAATGTTCCCTTGAACCTGTGTACTTTTCTTATGCCTGCAGTGTCTTATGGTGGGACAACCACTCTTTCAGGTGTATTATCTACTTCTGATTTGAACTAGGCTCCTACCAGCTTCATTTGTTGGCCTTCAGTTTTCATGCTGGAGAAAACTGTGCTCAGTTTTGATCACTACCAAATCTCCTCATGCCATTCATGATTTTGTAGACCTCTTCTGTATCATTCCTGAGGCCAGAGGAGCCCTAGCCTTCTCTATCACTTTTCCTATGCAAGTTGCTCCATACCTCTGGTTGTCCCTGTTTCTCTTATCTGTGCCTTCTTAGGTTCCCAAATAATCTTTTTTCACATAGAGAGAGAACTGCACGCATCATTCAGGTTGTGAATGAACTGTGCATAATGGTGTTTTCTACATTTTTTTTCATTCCGAAAGAAGCCTAACATTTTGTTTGCTTGCTGAACTGCTACTCAGCACTGAGCTGACGTTTTGATGTCTATATCACAGCATCAAGGTCGCACTCCTGAGCAGTTGTAGTGAGTTCAGAGTCCACTACTATATCTGTGAAAAATGAATTTTATTGTGGACAATGTTACCTCACTCAAGGCAGGAAGGCAAGAAGCTACAGCTTTTATTCCAGTTTAAACACATGGAAAAATGAAAGATAAAACTGCAATTTAAAACTGGATTGCTAACAAAATAAAACCAGCAACAAGAAAGCTGGAAAGATATACTTCTGAGGCTGACTGCAATCCTTTATTCTGCCTGTCAGTGGCAATTCTGGTGCAATGATGACTCTGAGCTTGGCATACAGGAAACATCATAAATGCTTCACTGGGAATTTAATGTCTGGAAAAAATAATTCCAGACTTATACATCCAAGAACATTTCTAGTTATTCATTAACAGTTGTGTTTGTCCATTTACATGACAAGATAACAAGTCCTGCCTGACCAATTTGGGGGCCTTCTATGATGGAGCTACACAACTGATGGACAAGGGCTAGAGCAGTTGATGTCATCTACCTGGACTTGTGCAAAGAGTTTGACACTGTCCCACACAGCATCCTTCTCTCTAAATTGGAGAGATATCAATTTGATGGATGGACCACTCGGGGGATAAAGAACTGGCTGGATGGCCACACACGAAGAGTTATGGTCAATGGCTCAATGTCCAGCTGGAGACCAGTAACGAGTGGTGTCCCTCAGGGATCGGTGTTGGGACTGGTCTTGTTTAACATCTTCATCGCTGACACGGACAGTGAGATTGAGTGCGCCCTCAGCAAATTTGCCAATGACACCAAGCTGTGTGGTTCGGTTGATATGCTGGAGGGAAGGGATGCCATCCAGAGGGACCTTGACATGCCTGCGAGGTGGGCTGATGCCAACCTTATGAAGTTCAAGCATGACAAGTACAAGGTCCTACACCTGGGTCAGAGCAATCCCAGGCACAACTACAGGTTGGGTAGAGAAGAGATTCAGAGCAGCCCTGAGGAGAAGGACTTGGGGGTGCTGGTCGATGAGAAAATGAACATGAGCCAGCAGTGTGTGCTTGCAGCCCAGAAAGCCAACCGTATCCTGGGCTGCATCAAAAGGAGAGTGACCAGCACGTCGAAGAAGGTGATCCTGCCCCTCTACTCTGCTCTCATGAGACCTCACCTGGATTATTGTGTGCAGTTCTAGTGCCCTCAACATAAAAAGGACATGGAACTGTTGGAACAAGTCCAGAGGCGGGCCACAAGGATGATCAGGGGACTGGAGCACCTCCTGTATGAAGACAGGCTGAGAAAGTTGGGGCTGTTCAGCCTGGAGAAGAGAAGGCTGAGTGGAGACCTTATAGCAGCCTTCCAGTACCCGAAGGGGGCCTATAGGGATGCTGGGAAGAGACTCTTCATTAGGGACTGTAGTGACAGGACAAGGGGTAATGGGTTAAAACTTAAACAGGGGAAGTTTAGATTGGATATAAGGAGGAAATTCTTTCCTGTTAGGGTGGTGAGGCACTGGAATTGGTTGCCCAGGGGTGTTGTGAGTGCTCCATCCCTGGCAGTGTTCAAGTCCAGGCTGGATAAAGCCTTGCATGGGATGGTTTAGTGTGAGGTGTCCCTGCCCATGGCAGGGGTTTGGAACTAGATGATCTTGAAGTCCTTTCCAACCCTAACTATTCTATGATTCTATAAATAAGGGCTTCTTATTATCTTACATAGTTGACAATAGTAAATATTGTCAACTATGTAAGATAAAATTTTAAACTGAATTAAATTTTACTTGAGAGGAAGGACAGTCTTGTTTCTAAGGCATTTGATTTGCTCCCAGGAAAAAAACCTAAGTTAATCCTAAAACTCATTTGGTGTGATCAGGGGCCAGTTATTCAAATTCATTACTCCTCAACTTTACATGTGATTTAGGGACAATAAAAAGACTTCTCATTTCTATGTGTGTTTCTCTCACAATATGTGACAAACTGCATTACAGTTTTTCTGACAAAAGCTTGCCCATAGAGCTTGCATTTCATAATTAAGGTCTGAGTTGTCACTTTTTTTCAGATAGATTTCTCTTTCTACTAATTTCTACACTGCCAAGTACACAGAGTCTAAGTTCCTGTACACAAGTACCACATGTGGCTAGTTTTAAGTATTCTCTTCCTATAATGTTGGAATGAGAACAAAAACTGACTTTTGATTTCTTGTCTTGCCTTCAGTAGACTCCCATGGATGCCTCCTCAAAGCCAAAATGGACACCAGATTTAGACATAGGTTTAATCCACAAAATAAACAAAATGAAGCTGCTTATAGACATTTAAGTGAAGTCAGTCGTTCATAGAATAATGAGAATCTCTTTCAGTGCTTAAGATGCCTGCTATTTTTTACCTGTATTTGAACCAAAAGTGATAAATCATGTCCAAGAGGAGGTCTGAGCCACATGGCAAGAGCATAAGGGCAGTTGCACAACAGGGAATTAAAACATTCTAACTACATCTATCTACATAAGTACTGACTACTGTAGTAAGATTCTCACTTGATTCTATCCCCATTCACAGCAGCTATTTTAATATTCTAAACATACCCAACACATTTTTAAAATCTATAAAACCGGATAAGAAAATTCAAAACCCCTTTTAGAAGAGCCTCAGCAAAAAAAAGAACTTCCTCAACAGGTCTTGGAGTGTTATGGACCCACCTTCCCTTCCCAGGGGAAGAAAAAGCTGCAAAAATGCCTGATTAATGCCCATTTCCCAGCTCTACTATGAGCTCACATCCTGAAAAGCACCAGAGTTCATTTCTTGTCCTAAAACATTTCATATGAGAGTCCAGCTATGGATGAATCCTCTGCTTACACAGAAGTCTCACTTGTCCTCCCTCCTTCCCATGTTGTTTAGCAGGCATTCAGTGGAAAACATATTTATTTCTTTCTAACAGCTCTCTGAGACTGCACGAGTATTCTACATACTACTCTGTTGAGCCCTGTCAAGGATCCAAGCAAAGAAAGCCAAAATAAACCAACAAACCAAAATATTTTACCTCTAATACTTCTCACTGAAGCAGTAGGTTTACCAAAACTTTAGAGACAGTCACCTCAAATTTGACTGAGGCACCCTCACTTTTAATCAGGAGGAAAAAAAAAAAAAAAAAAAAAAAGAGCTTCTGAACCTGGCCAACCAAACCCTGAAATACAAGAGTCACACAGCCAGTATGTGTGACTGGGTGATTGCTAACAATTCCGTTCTTCCTAATCTAATCTCTAGGCTAAGGTGGGGCTCTTTACCAATGTGACTCAGGCTAAGGACCAGCTTGTAATCTCATTTTCATGTTGCCTCACTGGCTCATTTACTTAGTCTTGTCATGTATGAATTACTTAAAAAATTAGACCTGTGCTCTAGTGTTCCTTTCTAGGAAAGCATTCCTGGATGCCTTCAATTCTAGGCATCAAATGCTAGTACAGGCACACAAAACTGACTCAGAATGAAGCCATTATAGAGCTCAATGGATGTAATCAAATGTAGTTTACCTGGCAGATGGGGCCTCAGTGCCCCCTGCATACAACAAACAGTAAAGTGTTGTTTTAGTAATACAAAGAACTCCATGAAATACAGTCAGCTCATATGACTGTTGCTATGAATGGACAAAATCCAGATGGGTTCCTCTGGATCCGAGTTTTGCAGAAAACCAGATTGTGTTAGAAATAGGTCATCTCCATTAAACATTCCACAGGGTTATGACTTCTTTTTGTTTGGGTTACATATTTCCCGAGCCTTCAAAAATATGACTCCCCAGCAAAACCAGCATGCTGAGAAGTCACATTTAGTCAGTGGATATTTGTATCACATTGGCAAGCGATTTTTTGTCATCAATCTTTAGCTTGCACGAAACAACAGCCCTGGATAATGTGGAGACTTTTTGCAAGTTTTTCACTTCGGTCAGTTTGTATCATGACAGAATCTTGATCTAAGATATTTGTGTCTCAAAAGGTCTGTTAGTGAAGGCCCAGTTGGGTGTCAGAAGTGCTATCCATCTCCAATCATTATTTTTGGCTGGGCCACCTAATCATAGGACCAAGCCTTCCCACTGTAAGTACACTGGCTGTGAGTTATCCATCAGATGTTTTCACAGCTCCCCTGTTAGCCATGAACACTATACTGTATACTTTAGCACAGTCAGGAAGATGCACTGAAGTGACACAATTGTGACACCCACTAACATTCTAATGTTGTTTATATTCAGACATATACTGAGCAGATGGTTCATCATTTTCAGGCATGGACAAAAAACTTTTAGCCAGTTTATGATGGCCATCAATACTGGCAAGATACATCCATGCAGCTCCATATGGTAACATTTACAAATTATTCCCCAGAATACTACTGACTATCCAGCCATCCAGCTTCACCCCTGAAATGCTTATTTCCTAGCTGGCTTTAGTAGTGACTTACTCAAAAATAGTATTATAGCTCACAACAGGTAAAGTGAGGATTGGGCAAATTCCAATGGCTGGTTCTTTCTCTCACAGAATGGAGACAAGCCAGTCCTTCCCATGCACATCAGCTGTATGCTCCTTAGCTATCATTAAACAGTCAGATGCATAATCTGGAACTGGCCAGTTGCTATCAGTCTGATGGACTGCTAGTGCATCAGGCACAAGATAATCTCCAGGACATTTTGCAAGGTAAGGGGCTCTCAAAAGATCTGGACTATGCCACACGTGCAGGAGTCAAGTATAAAGAAACCAAACCAAGATAAATAAATGAAAAAGAAGTTAAATTTCCCTCTAACTAGCACGCCCCTGAAGCATGTTATAACACATAACAGAAGTTTGTTCATCCTTTACATGTGGGCTCTTGTACAGAGTTCCCTAGCAGCAAACAAAATCCCTGAGCCCACTCAAGGGGGTCCTCTTCCTGAAGCCTGAAAGAGGTCACCACCCGCAGAAATCAATATCACTCCATTGACCATCCTCCTTTTGCTGAGCTTCCTCTTCCTATCTAATTACTCTGGATCTGAAGCAGGAGCAGTCTCTCGTGGGTTAAGGCAGACAGTCTGTGCTTTCAAATCTGCAGAGATCAGACTCCCACACAAGACACCTTTGCAAGACTCTACACAAGGACTTGCAGCATGAACAGATGTGGAGTAGCTGAAGCCATAGGTATTATCAACATAGACCCCAATCTCTGTGCAGAAAGACACACTGCATACATGCTATCGCTTACATGGGAGTCCTTTACCTGCCAGAGCTATAATACAAGAGCCAATAAAGTAAATACACAAATAAATAGATCAATTCCTGTCTAGGAGATGTAGTCAGTTAATCAAGATGACGTTTCTGTTTTCGTTCTTGTCATCATAGCGTCATCTTCTCAGAAAACCTCCATTTACAATTAGGTATCTAATGAAGATGATGTACAAACTGCTTAGCACCCATAAGTCTTAGCATGTACAAGCAGATTTTCTGAAGAACTCATCATGCACTTCTCTTTAAAATCTATCTTTGCATTTTGGGAGTTTCCTTCGACATCCTAGTCCAAAGGGAGTGGCTATGTGTGGAGCATTAAGTACTGCTGGTTTGAGAGTATCTTTTATATTCACCAGATGAAAATCTCTGTATTTCAGAAATGACAACATAATAAATATCAGCAAAATAAATTACTGATTTCAATTCACTTTGAGAGTTAACAGGCAGATATTAAAATTCAGCACATATGGACAACCCGTCATACCTAAAATAATCTGCAAAAATGTCATTTATAAAGCAGTTAATCTTCCAGGGAATATTAAGTTTAAGATATATCTAGTAGCAAACTTTTTTAGACAGCTTGAATAATACAGTTCACCTGACCTGTTTAAATCTCTTTATCAGGACACAGTATCTATTATAAATGAACTGTGTAAAGAGAAACACTTCTTTCACTAAAAATCCAAAACCTTCCTCAGAAAAAAACCAAAAACTCATGAGGTGACAGAACTGTAAACAGTCTGGCTATGTACATTGCCTTTTTTTTTTTTTTTTTTTTTTCTCTTTTCCTGGTTGGAAAGAGCAGCTCTCTGGATTCAGAAATATGTTGTGGACCTAGGTACATATCTACATATCATTTCAACCTGGAACACTGGAAACAGCTGCAGCTGGGAACTTGAACAGACACAACAGTGGAGAGAGTGATTTTTTCCTTTTAATTAGGCCAGGTTGGAAAAAATCCTTACCAATTGGTGTTTCACTGGAATTTGATGATTTGGCCAATTTAGAACTTTTCACAGTTTAATTCCAAAGGGTCTGACAAACCATAGGTAAGCTCCAATCTGAGTCTCATATCCAGGCAGGTTTTTAAACTTCAGTTCTTGCCTCGTGTTGGCAGCCCATGAGGCAGACTGATGGGAACCTGTATTTGTGGAGTCTGGAATTCACTAGCTGTCTTTCCCAAAACAGTGCAAGAGCTCTGTTCCCATTAATAGAATATTCCAAGTGTGTTTTCCTTCTATTTCTTCAATGTGAACAAACACAAATGTCAAAGCAACATAAAACTCTGAGAAAAAGAATTACTATTTTTATCTCTGTATGATTCTAATATCAAGGAACATTAAACATTAAAATTCCACTTGGTAGGACCTACTTACATGATTACTATTGTCATTAATAAACACAATCCAGACAATATACTTGTTGTTCATGTATTTTTACATCCTGCATTTGTAAAACACAATAGAATCCTGATTCCTTGGTCAAAATGAAAAGTAAAATTAACAAATTTACACCACAGGAAAAACAGAAATCACTGGCACATCTTCCTTCATGGGGTTTTGATGTTAACCGTAAGTCCATGATAGCCTCATTCTATTCTGCCTTTTAATTCTCAGCTCTCTAAGTGGTGTTAGGTGAAAACAAAGAATGAAGAAAGAAGCAGAACTACAGGCTGAGGTGATAGAAATGCTGAAGTTAATTGCTGCCCAGTTTTCAATATGAATTTACACACAGGAAAAAGAATCGAGTGACTGCAGGATTCCCTCTTTTGTTTGTCGCTCTTAAGAACCACTCTACAGATTTTTTTTTCCTGTACTTCTATTTACATTGAGCTCCTGCGTTTATGACATTTTAAGAAGCTAAATGACAGCCGATAATTTGCACCTGCGCAAACAACCTGAGTCAGTTCTATCAAATCCTGCTACTCACTTGGCACTGATGAAAAACTAAAAACAAAAAAAAAAACAAAACGAAGTACAAAATCAAAAGCTTCTAAAGATTTGTCTTTGAGAAAAGAAAAATTAATTTTTCAGACTGATTTAGCATTTTATACCCTCCGCCTACCTTCCATGCTTATACAACTGCATGTTACCAAATAGTATAGTCCTTCCTAAGAAAAATGAAGATGCCAAAAAACCTGAGCTACTGTCCTCGTCTTTGAAGTGTTGCCCATGACAGACATCTAGAGGAACAGGGCTCTAGCTATGCCTTTTCCTTTGCCTATCTAGACTTTTCATCTTTTTTCTCCACTGAAACCATTCCCAGTGGGAATAAAAATGGTTCCCAGCCAGAAAACAGAGCTGGTGCTGAAAGATCACCCTCACTTTTAGTTCCAGCCACCATTGTCCTATCGTGTCCTGCAAATTCTATCTGACTTCACTCATACTTGTGTGAGAAAGCTTGATTTCTAAATTTAAAGCAGCATTTCAGGAGCTACTGAATGTTCATACTCACATAGTTAAGCTTTTAACCCCAGAATTGCTTGTCCATTAAATGTGTCAGAAGCTTTAATTTATAATTCATAACTAATTATACTGGAGGTACATTCAAGAACTCCAGGTTTAGTCACATACCTGTCTCAGATATTCTGCCATAAAGTTTCATTATTCCTGTATGCTACACAATAGCTTCTAAGTTGTACTTTTATTCCCCATGTCACAGAATGTGACAAGAAAGGTTAAAATTCTGTAATTACTTTATCAGGACAGACTTTTGAAGTAAAGAAATTTTGTCTTTTCCTTCAATACTCTTATGGTTTTGTGAAATTCTCTATCCTCTCTTACAAGCTAGCATGAATAATTAGCAAACTACAGTTCCCAGGAAGGAATGTCATTCAGCCTTCTCTCTTCTGATTCCAGTACCCTTCATTTCTACACGCGTTGAAGAAGTAGTCTGCTAAAACTGTTAGTTGTATCTGAATTACCATCCACACATAGAGGCAGCATTGTTCCCTCTATTTCTATTTAGAATACAATACACCTACACTACAGGCAGCTACATCATATATCTTCTTCCCCCACATTTTGATAACATAATAACAAAAAAAAACAACAACCAATTAGATCTCATAGTAAACACACTGAAGTGGAAGTAGTCTTAGTGTTCTGACAGTATCTAGAGTGAAACTATACACTAAATTGCTGTCATGCAGGGAGTAACAGACATATCAAACCTGGCAGATTTTCCTTTATGGAGACAAAGCAGTAAAGTAGAAAGGAGCATGATTTGAAGATGGGGAATTGTATGCAATTGAATTGACATCTCTTGATGTTAAGGTAAGATTTACTTATAGTTAATGGATCTGGGCTTGACACTGTTATGTCCATGTGTCATTGTGTCGTGGTTTAAACCGAGCCACACAGCTCATTCACTCACTCCCCCCGCCCTTTTCTCCCTCTTTCTTTCCTTCCCGCCCCGCTCCCCGCTCCCAGAGGGATGGGGAGGAGAATCGAGAGAATGTAACTCCCACGGGTTGAGATAAGAACAGCCCAGAAACTAAGGTATAACACAAATCACTACTGCTACCACCAATGATGATAAGAGAAAATAACAAGGGAAGAGAATACAGTAAGACTCGCTGAACGAGTTCGATACCGGATACCCCCCCCCCCCCCCCCCCCCAGATTCCGGGTAACACCCAGTTGCTTCCCTGGGCATGACGTGCTGTGGTATGGAATACCTCTTTGGTCAGTTTGGGTCAGGTGTCCTGTCTCTGCTTCCTCCCAGCCTCCCCTCCTCCCTGGCAGAGCATGAGACTCACAAAATCCTTAGTCAGGGTAAACATTACTTAGCAACAACTAAAAACATCGGTGTTATCAGCTCTGTTCCCAGGCTGAAAGCCAAAACACAGAGCCTGCACCAGCTACTAAGGAGAAAAACTGACTGCTACTGCTAAACCCAGGACACATTGTAACACACAAATGGCCCAAGTAAGTCCATTACAATTAGTCAAGTGCATATGGTTAACCAAACTGGACTCTGTAAAGTAGTAAGGGTAATTGATAGTTTTAATTTCAGTTGTATTTAGTGTCAAAGATACGATATTTCAGTAGGACGGGATTGTTTTATGTCACTCTGGCTCTTATACATTTCTAAACTTGTCCAAGTCTGGCAGACTTGGCTCTACAATGAATTCTGCCTTCTGCAGAAAAGCAGTAACGTAATTATGCTGCATATTAGGGGTTTTGTTTTGTAAGAGAGGAATCCATAAACAAGCAAAGGTTATGCATGTATTATAGCAATCTATTTAAGAATGAGAGTCATGTTGCTGACATTAATCATGTAATCATCAGAGCTGTGAGGGACAATAATGAAATTGTCATTAGTTCTTCAGATCCCTGCCTCTTCTTTACCTCACGTCACGTCTTAGAAGAGGTCCTTACCAAGGACTGACAGACTATTTACATTCTGTCTATTCACACAACGGGATTATAGCTGTAGCAGAAGAGCCAAAAGGACTGAATGTATTTCTTTCCGAGTCTGCCAGTGGTTTTTAGTCTGAACAGTTGCATTTTAACTTGATCACATTCTGTACTTGTTTGCAATCTCTTTTCCTTTATTCAGAGTTTAAAGAACAACTGCAAACTATCAAGATTCAGCCTGTAACAGATTCAGAGCTAATTAATATATATATTTATTTATTTATGTTTATGTTCACTTAGACTAGCATAATCCAAATATCTCGGGTCAGCCCAAGAGAATGGTACTCCTGGTCTTCGATGTGCTTTTCCAGAAGTGAAAGTGTGCTTGAAATTACAGTTGCTGCCTGATGAAATTTTCAAGCCCACATCAATGTTCTTTTCTGAAATACCTTGTTTGAAGTGGTCCTTGGTTCTTTGATTGCTGTAGGCACTGAAATAAGCTCTAGGAAAGCATAGTAACATGTATGCCATCCTTTATGTACTGCCTAGACTATCTCGTGTGACTTCTTGTCCAGAATTATTATTTTGGGGAAACTAGGGTTAAAATGAGCTCTTAGTTAATGAAACACAGTATAGAAGCAATATAAGAGCAAATTCAGAAGTAGATACAGAAAATTCCTACCTGAGTAGCCAGTCAGTTTTTCATTTGGACATTGGTCAGGGAAGGCAGCAGAGAACCTTTATGTGAACTTCACTCTGTGGGATTTGCCCTAATAATCTTGAATTCTGTAGAGTACATCTCTATGCAGGGTGATTGGGATTAATACATTTTAAACCATCCTTTGTGCTTTCCTTGGATTCCTTTCTGCCCAGCCCCACCCCCCCCCCACCCCCCCACCCCCCGATCTAGAAAGGTCTTTAACTTTTTTTTCCTTGGAGGCTTCAATTATTCCTGTCTTAGCAGCAGTCTGCTCACCAATATAACTGCTTTAGCCTTGTGCCCAACCTAGGTACAGCTAGGCTTCTTGGTTTTGAGGAGTCTCAGGAACAGTGGAGGAGGAGTGAAGAACGAAGTCATGGCTTGACATTCTATTGATACAAACCCAGTGATTTTATTCAGAATTCAACAAATAATTAGTCAGGGATACTCCTTGCTTGATGGAGTATAAAATCCAGAGTGGTTAGACTACTTAAGATCATTAGTTCTTTTAATGAAAGTTGATTATTTTCAGGTTGAGTTTCTGCTCTTAAGGCAGAAGCACCTCACGGTATGATATATAACAATTCAAAGAAAAAAATCAAAGACTTGAGTATGACAGAATCAGGAAGAACCCACATGATGAAAGAGAAGTGACATCAATAATGACGTTTCTCAGTGTCTGACTCTCTCCTGGCTTCTTTGGGGTTTTCTGTTTTTCTTTTTTTTTTTTTTTTTTTTAACAAAGTTGTTTTCCTAACCCCTGACACTGTGGTTACTCCTGGGGGCAATTTCATCAGAAATCAGTTGAAATAAAAATTGATCCCTTTCCTGAATAATTCCAAAGGATGTCTATCTGATATTACTCAGAGTAGTGGCAACAAAAAACTGTGAACTATAAAATACACTTGATGTTTCCTTTTACAGAAAACTATTGTAAGCGAAACAGCTGGTGAGACCTACGCTCAGTTCATATAACACTGATGTGCATTTTTAATTTTACACAGAACTAAAATGGAGTACCAAAGAATATGGAGACCTGGAACTGAACAAATGAAACCAACTGCTTACCTTTAGAGATAAAATTCTGGAAAACACAAAGATTATGTAGGAACTGAATTCCAAGTTTTGAATGAACTGAAAGTGAAGGTGTTTAAAACTATTTTTCTGATACAGTTTATGCTGCAAATGACGCCTAAATCACCTCAAAACGTTTGGAACTTCTGTCTTTAGGCACTTCTGAAGACCCTTTTTTGATTGAAAGAGCATTATACAAACAACATGGAAGCCTTTTCCATTCACCTTGAAAGTGAAACATTTTAAATGTTTGAGTGCATTAAAAAGGAATCACAAGAACAGACTCTGTAAGATTTAATGCCCTCGTCCTTCATCTTATCTCTCAGCAGACAAAACAGCGATCAGTGTCACTGACTTCAGGATCCGGAGTACTGATTTCTCCTACCCCAGTGATGTAGTATTCTCAGCTTTATTTTTAATCACTCTTACTGTACAAACTTTGTGCTTTCTCTAGGACTTACCCGCCTTATATGTTTAACATATTTTTAGTAACTACGTACCACTTTGTATCTTTTTCAGATACATTTCCCCAACATTGTCCAGCCCTCCTAGCCTAATCCACAGCAAAACCACTGAAAACAGAAGTTGTCTTTTTGGTTTTCATAAAAAGGATCATGAGTAATATAGCTCAAAATACAATTATACAGTAAGTGGCATTACAAAGGGAAAAGTAGAAACAACCCTGTTGCATTAGCTATTTTTCTACTGATAGACTTAATCTGAACTTTACTTACAAGTGAACTCAATTTCAGTTCAAATCATTTTAAAATGAAACTATTGGATTACTCTCTATTATGCAATTATTATGGCTGGATTTTGCAGCAAATCCATTCCATGCACAAGTCCAAAACAGGCTTGGTCAACCATTAGCAAACAGCAGAATCACCACACTGCAGATACACCACACTGTAAGAAGTCGTTTTTATAATATCTCTTCAAGGGCAAAAGGAAATGAGCACTGGAAAAGTCACAAGAAAGTCTGATCATGTAATATTTCCAGCCTGATTTCCAGGCCAAAGAGGTTTCGGAGGTTTGGACAATTTTTGGTTAAGCAGAATAATTTTTGGATGCTTATGTGAACACAACAGTCTGAATTTCTTGAGGTTCAGTCTTGGTTGCTATCCATTTGAAGAACTGTTGGCACTTCTATACATATAATCAACAAAAGCTTTTCTTCCAAAATGCTTCCAGCATATTCTGCTGTGTTTCTAGCGTATGCTCCTAAACTAGCTGCCTTCTGACATAAAAACAAAGGTGGCAATAAGTTCTCCAGACAAAAACTGGTCCAATTTTTCAAGCATGATTCCACTTAAATAATGGTAAAGTACAGATCTCAAGTAAAGTGTATCTCAAGTGCTACGATATCTGGTGCAAAGAACCCGTGGCAGTGGGGCTTTGCTTTTACAAGCCATTCCATTCTAAAGTGTATTGAACTTACCTACCTAGTCTTTACTGCCATTTTCATTGGAAAAAAGTATCCCTAGAGTTGCAAAAGGCTGCTTGAGATGTCGTGTCTTTCTCTCTCATCAGAAGTTGTCATTACGGGTGTTACAAGGATGAAGCTGAATGGACATGAATGAATTTTATAGCTCCTTCTGCTCTGGGCTCTTCTATGAATTTCTTCAGTTTATACAGAAAGAAAGTTCTGATTTTAGTTGCAAGGTTTTGTTCTTTTAAAATGGAACCTCAGAATATGTCTATTTAGAGCAGTAAATGTGTTATCAGGACACACCATTCTGTCACAATGGATGAGAATATAATACCATCTCTAGATCGGATAACCTAACAGGAAGGTCTAGGGCAGTAACTGTTGGATGAAATTGTTTGTATATTTGTTACTTACTTGATGCCTAAGCTTTTGAGCACATGAAAACTTCATGAAGCATTTTTAAACCAGTTTCAAAGTTCTAAACCTTTATGTCCTCTCATCACATGTTAGAATCAAGTGTGATTTCACTGTTCACTATTTAAAAATGTTTTGCATAACATCTCTCATGATGTTTTTCACTCATTCTTCTTTCAAAATGCCTCCTCTTAGGTCTATCGTTCTAAACATTTCTATTACTTCCTACTGGAATTCTTCTAGTTCTCCCACATGTTGTGGTAAGACCAACACCAAACCCAACCAAGCTAACCTAAGTAAAGGATCACCCCAGCTCACAGAACTTGGTTAGGGCTATTCAAAGACAGTTTTCTGTTTGACCCATGGTACACTGGGCAAAGATTCACTGAGGAGGTGATCATGGCAGCTATTGTTTAGGGTGGGAGGTTTTTTTTGGTTTGGGTTGGGCTTTTATTTCCAGAATATCTAGTGCTAATTTAGAAATAAGCAATAAGTCTGTGGAACCCCAACAGTTCCTTGCGTTTTACCTTCCTGAACTTCACAGTAGACTAGAAACAAGTCTGGTAAGTTTTTCCTTTCATCCCATATTGTATAATAGATCTTTCCCATTTTAGTTTTCTTCCCTAGCTTTTTCTCTGCTCTGGTTCCTCCTCCTCTTACTTGCAACTTCACACTGTGCAAACTTGCAATACTGTGACTAACTAGGGAGAGAATGCATAGTGACTTAGTCACTAGCAAGACAAGCATCTTAGTAGGCCCACAATGACTTAAAACTTTAGACTGATTTCTGGCCCAAGGTCAAGCTCCTAGAGATCCTTGGGTACATAGATCTAAAAATTCACTAATTAAAATTACTGGCTTTTAACTGTCCACGTGTATAAAGTCTGGTTACACAGCATTATAATGAGCTCCCAAGCAAAGGGAGCCAAGCGTCTACTCATGAACATGTTGCCGTGTTTTCTACTTGTCTTTGCTGTGCCAGGAATTAAACATATTATTAGGAATCTGCTTTTTTAATTCTTGTGATCCAAGATGTAAATTGTAGTGCATTATTTCTGTCCACTGACCGGGGGACTTGAGCTCTGTTTTCACTTAGAACAAGGCAGGTCTTGTTATCAAAAAAAGTTCAAAACTCCTCAACCAAAACCACCTTTTCGTATATTGCTCCAGACAAGCATGAAAATAAAGCTAATAAAGCAAAAATCAGTTCCTTGCTCAACGAACTGTTCATCCACTGGTTCATATGTCTCTGACTACTTCATGGCACTAGCTACATTGACACACATTACATTTAGTGCTATCAGCTGAAATACCTATGAGGCAGAAAGAATAGGGCAGTTGATTCTCCATCATCCTTTCAGTGAGAGGACAGATTTCAGTAGCTGTTATCAGACATGAAGTTGGTGTATCCCCTGCAAGTTTCAGGGAAGGCTGTTCACAAGGAGGACCTGCTCGGAGAAGTACGCAGTTGGTATGCGAAGTAGCAGAACTAAGTTTCCATCACCTCCACACACAACTCAACCCAAGTCTTGGAATCATGTTACTTGGTGGTGCATGTGCAGCCACATGGGAAGTAAAAGTGGGGAGGAATCCACCGCCTAGTTGATTAGGTCCCCTGCTCCAGGACTCAGCTTCCTTCTCCTCAGCCAGGACACATGTGCCTCATATGCATAGCTGTTTCTCAGTTGAACGGAAAATGCCAGTTGAGTCAACTGTTAATTTCAGTGGCAGCAACAAGCACAAGAGGTCATTTCAAACTCAGAATGAATACTTTGATAGGTTATTATTAGTGGCTGCAAGATGGAAATATGATTATCTGGCAAATAGCAATTTTCTGACTTGGAGTCTGTTTGAGAACGCTATTCCCAAGCACTGCCATCATGGCACTTTTCAAGTTAGCACAGATGAAAGCAAGCAGGGGATTTCTCAGAGTATGTTAGTAGATTTCAACACATAAAATAGAAAAAAAAAAAAAAAAGAAAAAAACTAATTTCCTGCAGTTTTTTCTCTGAAATGCAGAATGGGCCCAGGCTGCCCAGCACCAGTCCTTTAGCAGGAAACAGACTCTCTTTTTCAACTTAAGTACTCCTTCTGTTCACTGATTGATTTTGTTTTGCTTGACTTGACAAGACCAGGTTTGACAAATTTGAATTATCTGTATGTTGTTAACTGGATCAGCTGCAGATCTTTTAGTACACTTGTCATTTAGTCTTATAAAATTACATTAACGAGGGCTGTAAATCTTAGCTCTCTGAAGACATAGTTTTACAACAAAAAACAATTCAATGTTCTAAAAAAGCAAAGCCACCCCTAGCATGCAGGCTGTTCTTTAAATGCAATGCATCCTCTCTTGAGATTTACCCTGGATTTCTTTTTCTAAATGTAAATTACCTTCTTTAAAGAAAAACTAAGCTTAGTCCAACCTCTACCTACCCCTCAACAATAAAAAAAAATGAAATAAGAAAATTAAAGAAAAAGAGGTTGTCAAGAAATCAATGTATAAACCCATGAAAGAATTAGCAGAAAGAACAATGCTTAAAATTCAAGTACTCTGACTTTCAATACAGAGGATGTGTTGAAGTATATTGCCAAAACAAGCTTCCTTTGTCATCAGTACTTTCAGAGACCTGGAAGGGTTGTTAACAAGTGACACATGCTCCCACCTTTTCCAAGTTCTCTTTTACAAAGCATTTAGCATTCAATTAAATATATTAAATGGACAGTCTGAGTCATATACTAAAAGGGGTAGGTTGCAGATTATAGTGAGGAGGACAACATAAAAATGAGAGTTAATAATATGGCCTTGGCAGAAATTTAGCAACAAATTTTGAAGATATCTGTCAATTGACTTAGTTTAGGTATGACAGAGTGCACTATATATATATCACTTCCACAAAGTGATATGACTATTTTTGTATTGTGACTCCTTTCTTAGCCAAAATTAGTTTAACAAAGATGAACAGCTAAAATACATTTATTACTTGTCTGAAGTGATCATACACAAATACTGTGCTATTTTCTTTAGAGAATCATAACTAAAAGATGTATTATAGGGCATACTAATTTCTAGCAACACTAGAACTCTCACCCTCTATCTCTTCCTCATATTCTTGACTTTCTTTGATATAAATACATCAAATTACCTTCTTTATTAACTTGGGTTTTGATACAGCTTCTTAGCTCCATATAAGAACTAGAGTGACAGGGACACAAGTATTTCACAAAGTCCAAGCCAGTTTTGAGTGTGCTTGATTTATTCACACAGTGAATGACACACTGCCATTTATTGCCCAAGTGTAATTTGTTAGATTCAAACATAGTTATTCTTTCTTTTTTAGCTATCTTGCATGTGATCCTCAGTTCTACTGTTCAAACAAATGTAGGAGACATCCTCTTCCATCTCCTGCAATTTTATGGATATCTCCCAAGAAATGTCAACAGCTACAAAAATTCTTAATCCTTCCACGCCTATGTGTAACACTAATGATCAGGCACTTTCCACAAGCTCTCCAAAGGTCTTGTTAACACTCTTCATTGTCTGGACCAGGCTCATTCCATTAATCACACCGACATCTACTAAGTAGTGCCAATGCCCAGGGATTAATGGACATGCCAGTACTTCTCCAGCATCCAGCAAGTAGTGAGTTCCTAAGTAAATTCCTGCCTATTCTGAGAATTACTTATTTTCCAAGATCTTTCCAATTCCGTTAGTGAAAAAGAAAAAGAAGTCTGAAATATTTATTTGGATGTCTAATCATAACATTTCTGTGCAGAAGAATTACGCTCAAAATGTTTCTCCTTGAAACTGTGGGATGGTTGTTACTCTGCCTTCTTGGATTTCAGAAAGTCCTCTGTGAAAATGGAGAACTGTCCAGTTACTGGACTTACATTAGAATAAACATTTCTCTGAAGCATATTACATATTCAACCAAAGACATAGTATCTGTTTGATATTTCAGTATTTTAGGCATTTTGAGTTCTGCTAATTTTCTTGGAGCAATTAACTTTTAACCTGTCCCTCAATTACCTCATACAGACATTTCAGTGTTCAGCACTTTGATGACACTAATTAATTAGCTTTCTGGATATATGTCCTGCAGTCTCAGAACATGCCTGTTTGTGTGGTTTACATACAAATGCACCATTTGCATATTGTAAGCTAGGCAGTGACTGTGTACAGTTCAAGTAGCTGGATGTATAGGTCCAGGGCACAATTGGAATTCATATGCAGGTCCAATACTTTTTCCCCTAACAGTCATGCTGACCTTAACATTGCTTCTTAATATCAGTGTAAGAGACCCAGAATATTTTAATTATCACCAACAACTTAGGAACCACAAAATGCAGTTAGTGACTTTGATAAAATGTTTTCTGCTCAAAGAAAGAAGTTCCACTCAATCTTTATCCTATCCATTTTGCTACATGGCCCACACAGACAAATATCTAAAGCTGGTTTCACCCTTCCTTGAATTAATTCAGCTCCTTAAACCTGCTGCAAACTAACCAGCAAAGACCAGGGAACACTGGAAAGAGAAGCAGAAAGAGAAGGAAGAGAACAAGCCTACCTCATTTCAGTGTCAACTGGTAAGATTTATCAGCTGCTCAGAGCACCAGAGACTAAGGTATGTTTCATGTTATACTTTGTAAAAATGAGTGGCTATTAAGGATGGCATCATAATGTGCTCAGAAGATGCTGCCACAAGTTTTGTTAACACATTTGATTCTTCCAAATAGGAAACACTGGCTATGCAATCATCCTTCACAAGTCCTTTGCCTTTTTTAAGTACATCTTCCATCTCATTTGTAACCTGTTTAGTGATTTCCTAGAAATTTCTCAAAGCCACAACACTTTGGTCTTCCTCAGTAACACACAAAAGGTGTGTTCACCACGAGCATTTGCAGCCTCTGTGATAATGCCGAAGCTTTATTTCAGGTTCATGCAAAATATTGGCAACAACTAGAACTGAGAAGTAAATGAAAATCTGGTCAGCTGCCAGAAGGATGTGGTACAGATGATGTCACAAGATTATACTGGATTTCCATGTGGAGGAATATCACTGAAAAGAAATGAATTTAGAATGTCCTCTGACTGAAAGGACTCTGTTCTGTCCTTCTCCTTCACAGCTTCTCACAAATGTGATCTTTAGCATAGATATAAAACATGTGCTTCAACCCTGAAGCATAACTTCGAAATGTTAAAATGTTGGAAACATTATTGAAACCATATTAACAGACACATGTTAATACAAGCATTGATACTGAAAATACAACTAACATTGTAGAAGTGTTATTGAGGAAATTATAGCACCAAAAAAAATGATGATACTGCAAAATTGCACTAGCTGCTGTTGCCTCATTTGTTGACTTCTGTTATAATCCTGTCTCACATATTACCAAGAAACTTGCTAAAGCCAGACCTAAACAAAGAGAAATGAAGTTTTGCTGAGCAGAATTTTTCTCCTTGTTATATTATTATTATTATTATTATTAATTTTTATTCCTTAGCATACCAATAAAATGGTGGATGAAATACCCTTTTGGCCATGAGTGCAAGCAAACTAATTTCCTAGCATTTCAGCAAAACCAATTATCTCATCTACTGCCTATTATTATCAGTTATCGTGTTACAAATCTTGGAACAAACAAAAAGGCAGGAATGTGGAAAACCAGGTTATAAGACTACTCAGACATTTTGTTGTTGCCTTTCATTAAGTCCAAATATAATTACAGGTATTAGCAACAAAGGCTGCAGTGGTAAATCTGATCAGTGAAATTACACAATTTAATGGTCCGTTGTAATTTGTGACTGCATTGCCCAAGAGGCAGAGAATATATATGTTAGATCAAAGTATCTATGTTGGGTGGCTGACTGTTCGGACACTGAACGTCACTTCTGTTGCTATGCTTGCTGGTATAATTTATTACCTATAGGGTATAGAAAAGAGAGGGCAAAGAAAATCTGATCACTACAGGAATAACTGCTGAAAGTATTTGCCTTAAACTGTTTTACTTCCTTGCCTGATGCTCTGGCAAAACTAATTTTTGCTATAATTATAAATCCTCAATATTTAATCTTGGAGCCAGCCAACCTGGCAAGAAACCCGACTGTCCATGTGATCATCCACCAGAAAGGTCAACAAGTTTATTCTAATAACATACAGTTTAAGGAGACAAACTCACATTTTTTATTCATTTCTGTAAGCAAAAACCTGACAAAGGTCAATAAGAATTATGAGTGAATGAGGACCGAGTTAGAATTTTGGTCTTTGGGCCAACATTAATGATTGTAACAGTAGTGCAATATAATCTCTGATGTAATTCCACCTCAGTTGACAGTTCATCTGTCTCAGATGTTACTGTTCATATTTAAGGCATTTAAGTAGTTTTACTTTTGAGAAAGGTACATAAAATCAACTGATAAATTTATCCTGGAAACTGAGAATATCTGGAAAGGAAAGGAGCCCTAACTCTAATTAATTCTATAGATGTAATTCACAGCTTCACTACACCCCACTTAGATCATAAAAGAGCTGATTTAATACAAATGAAAACCATACCTGTGGTCTTATAAAATAAACACATAGTTAAAACATTTGATAATTTACTAAAATGTGACTGGTTCTTTGAATTCATATTTACAAGTAGATCCCTAATGCAAAATGATCTATTGCATCCTATTTTTACATTCACATCCATAACACAGATCTGCACAGGTCACGCTATGGATTTATGAGCTTAATGAACAAATGTATGCATAAAAATGCCCATGCCTTTATAGAAATACAAAGCTTCATGAGAAAAATCAGCAGGTTAAGTTAGAACCAAGGGAAAATATGCCTGGTAAAACTTACATTTTGATTTATGTGTTTCCAGAGAACACACTGAAAAAATCCGGAAAGACCTTCGCTTATTTTGACTTCTTGCCTGGTCTGAGGGTTTGTTATATATCTGGAAGTTGAACTGAAACATTAGAAACCTTGGCGAACCTAGACTGTTTTCTGAAAGGCAGGATTAGGGGCTTAGGCTCATTAAGGCAGGCCCATCTGAAGTTTCAGTCAGTCTTTAGAGAATTGTTTGTCTGCTTTGAGGTTTCGCTGGACTCTCCTAAAAATAGTGACCTGGATATACAAGTTCACAGCTAAAATAAAACAACGCTTATAACTGAGATTGTTTCAAAGACTGAAACACGCATCCCCTCCCCCCTTTTCTTAATAAAAATTAATACATTTGCAGCATAAATAAGATTAAAAAGTGCATGTTCAAAGTGCGTCTGCCTTATAAATGCTTTGTAAAATCCCCTCACGACATACCAAGTAAATACGTAGCGTTGCTCTACCCAGCCATAGAGCTTGGTAAAATACCTTGTGGGAGTTCAAGTCCACAGGGCATGCAGAAATAATTCAAAAACTGACCCCCCGACCCTTTTTTTTTACTTGTCATGCTTAAGAGTGAATAAAATGGGGCTTTTCTTTCCCCAGCAGTCTTTCCCATTTTCTTCTGTTTCATTTCTCTATTTCAGTTGTGAGGAATGCATCAAGGGACAGATGAATTAATCTCCAATACCATATATGTACATGTGAATACTTCAAGAATGCTCAAGAAAACAAGGCTTTCATAACTACTGTACTGACTGATAAGAGCACTTTTTTTCCATTTGTTGTCCTAAAAAGTACACTGTAAGTACTCTCTTTCATTTGTGCTGAAGGCTCCACCCAGGACACTTGAATTCCCATCTGCACAATGCATGCTTTCATCTGTGTGATCATCAGCACATGTCGAGTATGCTTCTGAATGTCTGTTTTAAAGTTATGGCCATGGGACACCATGTGAGCACTGAATCAGTTTCAACCAGCTGAGGTTATGTTTTACCTTGCCAGACATTTTAATAGCTTGGGCAAGCAGTTTCTGAAGCCTGATTCAGCTGCCCATGGTGTGGCTCTCTGCTTTGCTGAATGAAGAGCAAGGTTTAGCATTTCAGACTCCCCTCCATGCTGCACCTTTTAATCCTCTCAAATGTTTGCTAAGTGTTGACCATATCCATGTTTGATTATTCAAAGGGTGTTTAGGGACAGTTTGTTGATTAATTCTAAGTCATGCTGTGATGGTCCTCAAAGAACACCCTGAGAATTTTAAGTAAGCCCCAAGGAAAAGACCTTTTTTGCCTTCCAAATTGCATTTTGCAACAACATTTTGCATATTAATGAAAGCAATACTTTCATGGCATATTAGGAGAGGTTTGGGGAGTATGTGATGTCCTCATCTATCTCATATTTAATAGAATTTATCTCATACAACCTCCATTGATGAAGTCAAAGACACACAGAATAGTCTGTTAACCAAATAAAATCAGTCAGGCAGCTGCAGACTTCAAGTAACTAGATCAGTGGAACTGAAAATTTAGTAGCAAACTATAGTTATCCCTAAAAGTATACTGAATATTCTTAGTGCCAGATCAGTGCACATACAATATGTTAAAAATACCAAAGCACTGATAACTGAGAATTAGCTTAATACGGTCAGCAACATTAGTCAAACACTGGCCTCACTCATCCTGTTTTTCAGATCAGTAAGTCAAAATCCTACCCTCCACTTGGACAGTCAAGCAGTAATACAACAGTGAGGTAAAGAGGTAAGAATCAGAAGATGAAGGCACCTTAAGGCCCTTTTTAGTTACAGGGCTTTAGTTTTCATCTTATTTTCATGTCTTTTTCCTGAAGGATTTTTCTGCTTAGCTTCACATGTGGTTACGGAAAACTGCCTAATGTAAACTGTTCAATATAATCAGTGCCACAGCTGAGCCTAGACATAGGCAAGACTTTCGTAAAATTGTACAACTCTAAAAATTCTTCTAGATATCAGAAACAAGAATGTCTAAATAAGTGAGCCAGCCCATTTCCCAGTCTCATTTATATGCAAATTTATATACATAGATATACATACATATATATGTGTGTGTGTATATATATATATATATATAAAGTTTTCATGAAAGGAAGCCTGTCCTATGTAAACAACAAAATTCATGTTAGAAAGAAAAGCTTGTGTTACTTTTATGAACCAGGGAGTTAATATGAGGAAAAGCAATAGAGGCCCCATATCTCATGCTATGTTGTGGTCAAACAGAACTCCAGCAATAAACTTGCAAGACCTTCACTAATTCCATTACCTATTATTCAGGTAGGCTATAAATTCAGTGAACTTCTTCCATCGGCCAACCTTACTTACTAATCAGCTTTAATTAGCAATTTATAGAAAGGCTCAATTCCAATATCTTTGAAGTCAGTGGGATTCTTCCCGTTAGTTTCATGGGGATCTGGATGAGATCTATATTACACACGAAAAAAAACCTGCATTTGATAGTATGCTAACAATACTAAAGTAAATAATGTGGGAATACCAAGAAAGTGTATTTTCACAAAACCTTTGACATAGTTGACCTCTGTGAAAGAGCCCTTGATGAAATTCCCTGCATCCTACATTTTTAGAGCAAGACAAATTTTCAAACTCTCTCAATTTTAATTTTAAAATTACTTAAGATGTTACAGCATGCTTAGTGAAGTATCCATTTCTTTGACAAAGAATTCATATAACTTCAGTAACAAAAATTCTAACATGTTTATAGTACTTATAAAAGCAGTAACATGAGTACCTCTCCCCAGTATTAACAAACCAATTTAAGGTAGGGTTTCACAGTCCATGTATTATCACTTTCTTTCTTATCTCTCTGTAGTTATCTGGTCAGTTGGATTTCACAGAACAAATTTTCCTCTGGGAGTGTAAAGTGGTAATAGCAGCTGCATTCTACCTCTCCTGCATGAAGTTCAGAGACATTAAATGCATTCCAGCATATGCTTTAAACCAACCCTGCCTTTCACAGATAGTTTTGTGTCTTTCATTTTGACAAGTGACTTGGCATTCTGAAGGGTGGTCAGTTTTCATTCACACAAAATAGGCTGATGGATTGGCAATGAGATAACATCTCACAGCTTTGCTCAATGATGTATATTAAACCTTCTAAGCAAGGCATGAATGCATATACACCTGTATGTAACATGTGGACTTCATCTCTTTCCCACTCCTAGGTACTCTCTCTCCTCTTAGCTATGCACAAGCAAACTCCCAGGTTGGTGCTAAATCGTTGCTCATGCAGTTAAAGTAAACAAAGTAGAGATAATGTTGCTTTTCTTTTCTTTGCAGCCAGAAATGCTGGTTTCCTGCTTAAATGCATACCTTTGATGAAGGTTCACTCGCAAAACTTGCCATAGGTAAAAGAAGCATAATTATGCAATTTTCAGTATTTAATTTTGCCCTTAAAGAGAGAGGGAAACTGAGACCTAATCTAATCTCCTCAGGAGTACCCATTTGTGAAATTAAAACAATTTTACTTATCTAAGCTAATTTCTATTACATATATATATATTTTCGCTAGGCTTTACATGAAGATCGTAAGTAGCAAGCTACTGGATTCTTGTGGCTTGTGTGGGCTTCATAATGAGCCATCAAGTCTGATGTTTTTGGAGTAAAGTAGATTACATTCACAAATTACACCTATAGAATGGTTAGGATGTATATATATGAGATACAGATCTTAATAAGACATAAAGTACAAAAGGTCTGTATTACTTCTACATTTCCAAATTCCAAGGTAAAAGAGGGCAGGACTGTCTCCTTATCATGCTGTTAGAAGTCAAAGACTTGATACTAGTGAAGCTAAAAGGCTTGCAACATGTCATATTTAATAGAACTGACT
This sequence comes from Lathamus discolor, assembly GCF_037157495.1. Classification (NCBI taxonomy): domain Eukaryota; kingdom Metazoa; phylum Chordata; class Aves; order Psittaciformes; family Psittacidae; genus Lathamus; species Lathamus discolor. The sequence continues at coordinate 17,148,218 of NC_088888.1, forward strand.
GATTACTGTGAAAGTACACTGTCACAGCCTAATAAAACTAGATATGAAGACTATGCTCCCTGTGAAAATGTTCTCTATACACAATATAATTACAATGCAGGATTGCAGAGTTGGTGGTGTGGTTCAAGCCACAGCAGTGACACACAGCTAGTACAATAGCCATAGATAAATGGCTAGCTAATAGATAAAATTCAAGGCATCTTATTTCACAGTTAAGGGATCCGTGATGTTTTACTGTCAAAGCAAATGAGCTTTCTCCTCATTCCATTACCTAGCACACAGAACAGGAAGCATCTGGGAAACAGTCCCTTGCCTGAAGGTCCTGCAAAAGTACACGCACAGTATGGGACAGGCTAACAAAACTTTCTCATATTTTCACTGGTTGTGCCTCTTCTGAACTTCTCAGTGCTTTGGAAAGCTCTGATGCAACTTTTTATGGTTCTGCACTTCCACCACTGAGCAGCAATAACCACCAGTGCTTAGGAAATGCACTCTTCTACGCTGTTACAGACAGAAGCAGTTAATTTGTGTTTCCTGTCAGAACTTAGCAGAGTTGGTTGTATCTCAAAGGCAGGAGGGGCACTTAAAAAGCCCTGTGCTGTTATGCTCTTAGCACTCATCTACATTTGCCAGAGCAAAGGCTCAGATGGAGCAGAGGTTTCCCTCCACTGGAGAAATGATCTCCCCGGCATTCACAGTGATGCTGTTGCTGAGAGAAGAAGCAGGTATTGGGATGAATGCAGTTTAAGTATGTGCTGATCCACCACAGGTGAGCCACTGTTCATTAAAAGACTGACTCCCACCATCTCCTTTTGCAGACTGCTGCTGCTCCTGGCATGCACTGGTGCAGTTTTACCTCTTCTTAAAAATGAAGTACGACCCACTAGCTGGACCTTACTTTCACCTTACACTGCCCAGGGTTCCCAGCTAACAATGCTCAAAGCTGCACAGTTGGGATGTTTCTCTGAACCAGTTTTCTAAATCTCTTAAGCTCATTCTAACAAACTCATTTCAGCCACAGCGTCTTCACTGACTTCAGCAAATTTGTATCCATATCCTCCAACAGATGGGCAATTTGCTTTCATAACAAACAATACCACAAATAGCAAGAAAAGTAGCAGAGCTGCCAACATATCTTCAGTCCTTGTGAAAAAAAAAAAGAAAAAGAAAAAGAAAAAGAAACAGACTCTGCTGCAAAGGATTTTGTTTTTATTTTGGTGAAGTGGAATATCACATTCCCTCAGAGAGTTTCCTTCTCTGACACCTTTGAACAGTCTTTTGGCATTAAGGACAGTAGTGACTATCCTATAGTGTGGGTTTGTATAAAGCCACATTGGAAGAGGAAAAAAATTACAAGAAAGATTTCAAGCAAAACTTAATGAGAAAACTAGGAGAAGCACTGAATGTTCATTATGAAAGATCCACATTATTAAAACTACTACTTGCTTGCTGCCCATTTCTTTGAGTTCATAGAATCATAAAATAGTTAGGGTTAGAAAGGACCTTAAGATCATCTAGTTCCTACCCCCCTGCCATGGGCAGGGACACCTCACACTAAACCATGTCACCCAAGGCTCTGTCCAACCTGGCCTTCAACGCCACCAGGGATGGAGCATTCATAACTTCCCTAGGCAACCCATTCCAGTGCCTCACCACCTTTACAGTAAAGAACTTCCTCCTTATATCCAATCTAAACTTCCCCTGTTTAAGTTTTAACCCATTACCCCTTGTCCTGTCACTACAGTCCCTAATGAAGAGTCCCTCCTGAGCATCCTTATAGGCCCCCTTCTGATACTGGAAGTCTGCTCTGAGGTCTCCATGCAGCCTTCTCTTCTGAGTTACTATCGCCTTTTTAATTTCTTATTATTTCAATGGAAGAAGGAAGAAAGATTATTTTTCTGAATGAGCATTAAATATATAACAAATTTATGATTAATACAGCAGGCAAAGTAAATGATCAGTAGAAAACATGCTTGTTTAAAGGAAAACAGAAGTATGCCTTAAGTGGTAAAGCTCATGTACCTTGAGCAGAACACCGTAGACAGATGTACTTTAATGGTGGGGCCTTTCTTGAATCTATATTCAAAGTAAATAGCATCCACAAACAGCTACTATTCACCAAACATAGCAGGACTGGATTTGGATGCATATCCATGAACATTTCCTTAGCCTCTGATCTGCCCTCTTCTTAAGTAAAAGAGAACAGAGTACACACCATCTAGAGAAGTACCATTTGCTTTTTGAAAAGATCTCTGAACACTAGCAGTGCCTTGCCCCCAAAATATCTTCCAGTTAGGTATCTGCAAGAGAACCTAGCAGCATTAATTACGGGTTTGCACTTTGTGACTGAAAACTAGTAAATAGTATAGCATATTTATGTATATTTAACTGCTAAAGACATATTATTTTACTTGTAGGTTTTATTCCCATAGGCTTGGCTTGTTCTGAGACCTCATTAAAAAAGCTCAAGAACAATCAAGACAAAAGCATAAGTCAGACAGTTCCCTTATGAAATAAACAGCATCTATTATCCTACCATCATATCATGCAATTTTAAATATGTTTCAAATTATGTAGGAAACCCAAACGAGTCTTTTGAACTTGCTTCAAGAATCAGTTTGGTAGTTTGGAGCCTAGAAGAAAGACTTGATGTTTTCTTCAAGTGTAACTTCTCTCTCTTCTTCTACTGCTGCTCTTTCCTGGCTCTTAACAATCCACAGGCTCTTAGTATTATGGTGCAGGATGTCTTGTCTGTGGTTTAAGAGGAATGTGGGAAGGACCTGTTCCAACATGTCTGTGATGCTCAGGACAACTTTCTCTGAACTGAGACCTGGGCTGTCATTGCAGGCAGCTAGTATATTTCAGGAGTCATTTTTTCCTATATCATTCACTTGGGGTGTGATGATTTTTGTTCATTCATTAGAAAGATGCTACAAGACCAAAAGCGTTGAAATACAATCTGAAAAATGTATGTTCTTTTGTTACTATCCTAGTGATCACATCCCTGGCAGTGGAGGTAAAACAATAATGAGAAATCTTTACATGGATTTAAAGAAAATCAAGCTAAGTTTTGACTTCAAACTTCCCTGGATTTTGAGCCACTACAGAAGGAGGCTGCTTCTTTAGGAATGGAAAGCAAATGCCTGTCAAAGGAACAACACTGGGAGCTGCTATTTGAAAACTGACAAGGCTAATATGTGTATTAGAGGAAAGTAAATGACATTTGCTGCTGTCGTGGTTTAAACCAATCCACACAGGTCGTCCACTCACCCCCCCCCCGACCCTCCCCACTCCCGGAGGGATGGGGAGGAAAATCAGGAGAATGTAACTCCCACGGGTTGAGATAAGAACAGCCCAGTAACTAAGGTATAACACAAACCACTGCTGCTACCACAAATGATAATATTGATAAGAGAAAATAACAAGAGAATACGATACCACCGCCGAACGAGTTCGACCCCCCCGAAGAGCCAGCGCCTGCCCCTTCCGGGTAACTTCCAGTTCCCCCTCCAGGCATGACGTGCTATGGTATGGAATACCTCCTTGGCTAGTTCGGGTCAGGTGTCCTGTCTCTGCTTCCTCCCGGCCTCCCTCGTCCCCAGCAGAGCATGAGACTCACAGAGTCCTTGGCCAGAATAAACATTACCTAGCAACAATTAAAAACAATCGGTATTATCAGCTCTCTGCCCAGGCTGGAAGTCAAAACACAGAGCTTGCACCAGTTACTAAGAAGGAGCAAAACGGCTCCTGGTAAACCCAGGACAGCTGCACCCACACAAATTAGTTCAGTGTCATGGAAAGGTACTCAGGTTAGCTTTAAACTAAGAAACTTTGATCACTGTAGATCGTTCACAGCAGTTTGGTGCATCCCATGGATGCATTTGCTCTGCTTTTTGAACTTTGATGCTCCACTGACCTGGTTCTGCCCTGTATCCTCCAAAGTGATCTGAGCCAGACACTTCTACATCAGACTGACTGTTACCTTTGTGTTCACTATGGTATGTCAGAACGCAGGAGAGTAAAGGGATGTTATCACTGCAAACATCTTTTCAATCACTAAACTCCTGCTGACCTCATTAGCAGCAAGATGAGGCTCCAAAAGGTAACAGAAAATACCTGTCAGACTTGACTGTGATAGACACTGAGGCAAGACCTTTCCAGCATGATATAAAGAAATACATGAAATATTTGTCTCTCTTTGGCTGTCAGGATGATATAAATGAAACTGGCCACTAAGTACCTTGATTTATAGTATGTTACCCTAAGCTGTAGTGGATTATTTTGAATAACTGGTAGGTGCAGTCATTTCTTTCACTTTCCAGGCTATTTCATATTATCATTCTTTTATCTACTGAAGAACATCGGCTGTATTTTAAAACCAATGTGAGGTGAAGTGACGTCAAAGATGTTCAGTGGTTGTTCTTTCCATGTTTCTTCATTCAATAAAACAATAGCAGAGCTTTACACAATGAAATAACTATCTCTGTACAAGACAGAAAAAGAAAGTGAGAAAACCCTGGCAGAGGGCATTTAGCTAATTATGTGCTACAGCCATTAATATGATCTGTTTAGCCCTGTTTTGGAAGAGAAACACTTTAGGAAGTTACCATTCTGAGCTTTAGTTTATCCAAAAAAGTAACAAACCAAAGCCAATAAACCCTAATGAACGCTGCAGGTAAGGGGTTTTGAAACATTGACAGTATTTGCCAACTGTTTAAACCAACACCAAATACAATGAAATGCAAAGGTGATAAGGAGAACAACTTTGACCATGTTTTCTACATAAGACTAAATGGTAATGTAGAAGGAGGGGAATTTCAAGAAATGTAGAAGCTTAACTTTATGAAAAAAAGAAACCAGATTTCCTTCTTATAGTCTCCATGGTAAGAACTGTATAGATCACACAGACAGTGTAGGCAATGTAGATTATGCTTCATGGCTCATATTTTTTAGTATCTGGGTAAACTTGAAATACATGGATGCAGCCATCTCTCTGTTTTACCTACCAACAATTAATTCGCACATGCACAGACTAGAACAACATGCACTGGAAAGATTTCAACACTTCATCAAGATGTGGTCCTGAATGTTATTGTGCTTTTGTATTTCCTGTTTGCTTATGGACTCTATGTCACCTCTCTTTCCTTTCTTTTTTCTTTTTATATGTATTCATAACTCCAAAGAGGGATTCTTCACAAGAAACGAAAGAAATACAGCTGGTTAAAGAAATAGGTCATGCTTACAACAGCAAACATTACTTATATGCATGTAACTAGGAATTCAAAAGAGCTTGGCTGCATGAGGGGAAAACTGAATTTAGCTAATTAATTACAGCAGTGAATATGAACCAGGCATAATCCAGTTTCTATTAGTTCCAATGCAACAAGTTCTGTTGTGTAGAAGTTGAATTGAAATGCTACAAAAACATTAATCATTGCATTTCCAAAGAAAATGTCATCAACACACCAGTTCATTGATAATTTGATAAGGAAAATCACCTTGAAAACATTTACTAGCAGCAGCCATTCCAGCTTCTCCTCCTGCATGGGTGGTGACACTGCATTCACGTGTTGTCTTTGTGCAACTGGTTACCATGAGCACACCAACAAATCCTTTAGATCTTATTTTAATTCAATGATACTACTGAATATTTTCTCACTATGAAAATTTGCATATAATAGATAAACTCTGAAATGCTCTCTTTTTTTTAATGAGTGACAGAACTTGTAAGTGAAATGGCTCTACAAAAATATTTATTCCATAATGTCTGTAAGATTTAGTCTATTGGTTTCGTAAGCAAAAACTGGAGTTATCTTTCTCATACAAGAGCTGTTGGTTTCACCACAGAAAACCCAAGGTAAGATTTTTGTGCCTGAGTTTACACAGCTGAAGCATTTTAACTGGAAAACACCAACTGCAATTTCTACAGCACAGTAATCTAAACTCAGCTGTGAATGAATCTACTCTTAAATGTTCTCACCCTAAAAAAATCAATACAATAAGAAGTCATATAGACATATAACTGTTGCAGTTCTGTAAGAATCATTTTTGTTCCTTTATAAATTTCAGGGTTGAATTTATTCTTGTTCTGCAACAGAAAGTAAGAAATTCTCTACACTTCTCTTGGCATTAAACTAGGGAAAATTATTTAGGATTGTGTACACTTTGTTTGGTTTACTAACACATAAGCATTAAACTCTATTTTACCACTTACCAAGAATTGATTTAGAGTGGAAAAATACAGAATGTTTAAAGATGTTGCAGTTGGGTTTGTTTGGTTTTAATAATCACTCCCTAAGTTAAAGTTTTTCTATGAAACACTTCTGTTTCAACAGAACAACATTTTGGGATGAACTTGAATTTACACATAGTTCCATGCTTTTTTTTTTTTTGTTTATTTGTTTTGGGTTGGGCTTTTTTCTGTTAAATGTTATATTTTATGACTTTGTCCAAATAAATTTGTTGCCTAAAGGTAAAAGGTAACTTCCTCCATATATCTTATGCATAACATTTCACCAGCTTCTAAGTAGATCAACATGGCCACGGCAAAAAAAAGTTGGATATTTTAACAGGCATCATTTTGTTTTCAGTGAGGTGATAATTTGATTCACAGATAACTCTAAAGCTCCAGTTTAAACGAAAGGAAAGCATTTATTGACTCACAGTGTCTTGAACCTGAGAGAATTTAGGAGTTAGTTGTGTAATACGAAAGAGATCTGTCTTAAAGCTCAATGTTTACAGTTAAGGTCCTAAAGTTAAGCACCCTGGTAGAGCAGCTTCACTGGCTGGTATGCTAACCCACCACTTGGTACCAGTGTTCTGCTCACAGAGCAAAGAAAGGCTGAAACTGTTGTGGGCAAGAGGCACGTTTCAAAAGAAATAGGTGACTTCCAATATAGAATCAGGATACTTGAAGCAGTTATTCAGGACAGACTTCATCCTGACAACAACTTTTAAAAGTAAAAGGAAAAGCAAACCAAACTGGGGGTGGGGAGAAGCAGCCAAGTTACTGTGCAATCAATGTACATGTGTTTGGTTAGGTCTGTGGCCACAACCACCTTGTTAGAAAGCATATTTTACTAGAATACTCTTTTAAATCAAAGGAACATACCAAATATGTCCCTTTTTTAAACCCTATAAAATTAGATACCTGTAAAAAGTCTGCTTTACAAATTAGAGATTAGATGCTTTCAGTTCCCCTGAGGAACAGAAATAATCAAAATGATGATGTTCACATAAGTAAAGGGTGTTCTGTGTCAAGAATTTTAATCAACAAGCAGTTATATCAAGGCAGCAAAAGACAGCTGTGTAAGCTAAAAGAAATGAGATTTCTATGGAATAATAACATAGACTCCAGCAATCACAGCATTATTTTGTAGCTTGATGTACCAGCCACTAATGGGTTTTGGGCAGGTGGGGCAGAGCTCAGAATTGTTTGGGAGCTTTTAGAGTTAATTTTCAGTTAGCATGAGCAGCAACAGGCATGTGAGCCTTCAAAATATATGTTGCTAGAAGAAATTAAAGCATCAAGAGCTGGAACCATTATGCTGTTTCAGAGTACTGGTCCCCTGTTCTGAATTGGGCGCTGAGCCAGGATCTTGAAATTGCCCACCCCACTTACTTGCAGGTAGACTGGAAGTCTTAGACTTGCTAACAGACAGGGAACTCTAACCTTCAGAAGGAAACTGGACAATTCACAAAGGACAAACATACAAATCCACACACAACTGCACAAACATAGGATGCTCAGTGCTGGCCAAACACTTTGTTTAACAAGCCTGGCAAAAATGTGTATTTAGGTAGCCAGAAAAAAACTGGTGCTATGATCTGAATCACAATAAAAACAGCAAGTTGAAACAGAGCAAATTGCTCTATTCTGCTGAAAATAAGCACAGGCCTTCAAGGAGACCTGTCTGACTCCTTCTGGGGACATCAGAGTTCCTCCTTAACAAATGACTCAGGGGTCTTTCTGTAGTTTTCTGCAAGGACTGGGAGGCTCTGGTTCCATGATGAGAAGCAAGAGAACAAGCTGTAGGTCAAAGGTGTACTTTGCTTCAGTAATAACTGGGTTGCCTCCAGCAGGTTACTGGCTATCTAGCTATCACTGCTTTTAAGGTGTCACTCTGACAGGACAATGTATCAGGAGGTCAGATTGCACAGGACAAACACATGGGTTTAAGTTTAAACAGTGCCATATGATCACAAGCACACAAAATAAAACATAATGAATTTTAGAGAAAGTTCCTTGAAACTTGGTAAAACAAAACAACACTGAAATGCTTTTGTCTTTAAAATAAAATTATCTGCATAGTTCTGCTCTCTGCCAAACATTTTTATTCACCTCTTATGAAGGGGTAATATGCATGGGATAAAGTGGAACAATGTCCCAGAGAAGCTGTGTTTGACCACCTTTGAAATGCACACATAGCCATACTGCTCTGGAAACAGCAAGTTCATACCAGCTATTAGAAAATGAGGCACAAGAAAGGATGATCAACAGCAGGATAGAGACTTCTCTGGCATGCATAAAAGTGCTGTCTGTCCTCTGACTAACTTTCTCTCCTGGGTAATTAGGAAAACTTGTGTACTATTGCAGGAGATAATTGGAAATTAACAGGTTCTTGCCCTACATGCAGCCTAATTGTAGATCTGAAATTAAAATCCACTTTCCTGAACCGAGAGATGTTTGATATAATGTGTATGGAGAACTGTGTAATTGATCAGTTTGGTTTGGCTCTCTGCATTTTTTCTTCAGTATGCAGCCGTACCCCTAAACTTTTACTGTACATATATCTATGTATATCTGGTGTAGAAACAGAATACTCTTGAGAAATCTGTTGCTTATCATGTAGTGAAAAACAGGCATTAATAATAACAACATATTTCACTGTAATTCTCCATCTGTCTATACATCTTTGTTTGGATTTCAGTGGTTAGCAGCAGCCTGCCTCCTCTCCCTTTACATTTTAAGTATGGCATGATGAAATGTGAAGAGCCATGGTATCATCAGAAACAGTTTTTCAAGCCTTGACATCTGTTCACAACTATTGCTAGAGTGGAAAAGTAGGAATTCTCTTTAATTTCAAAGACAGTATCTGCTGCATCCAAATATTTGACTAAAGAACACTCTACTTTATACCTAAGGACGACACATGTGAACTGATTCACACAGCTCTAGTTTAGCAGAGTAATGCTAACGCTACCAACACAGTGACTGGATGACCTCTGTCAGTGTTGCTAGTTTTAAAGCTTAGCAGTATGCAGCACTGTGCAATTTAGCAGTCTAGAAATCCTCTGCAAATCAAGAAAGCAAAGATTCTTTCTCAAAGACAAACACAAGGAACAGAACAGAGCCACAAGAACATTTCTATTCATTTTTCCCCCCTTACGATCCCTTTTCTTTCCTTATAATCCAGTGATGCTGGGTATCTTCTTAACTGTGTTTGTCTTCTAATTTCTATTCTGAATGAATTGAAGCACAGGAATCTCAAAATGAAGATTAAGTTTTTATGGTGGCTACAGGCTTAACTTTTGCTTATGAAAGTTCCTTCGTATCTCTGCCAAGTGACATGTTTTACTCCTTCTGGTTTAGTTTTGTCTACCATGTATGTGTGGGTGTGCAGAACATTTTGTTGCAGCAACTATATCTCTTTCCCTGTATCTAAAGGGATCTCAGAATCTGAGCTTACATATTTCTGCAACTCGAAATAACTCTTGGGGCACAATTACTGGTACCACTGGAGAGAAACTAATTAGATTATAAACTGAACCAAAAAACAATGCGTGTGAGGGAAATTCAGAACTTAGCTGCTACCCATTTAAGACAAACAGCACTCAGATTTATAAATAGATATTCAATGTTTGTAGATCAGGATGATTTTTAGATACAGTGATACACTCCTTTAGCTTCATCTTTTTAAAGACCAAAAAGCAGCTTACCAGGATTTCGAATCTGATCTTTCTATAGAATTGAAAATCTGATTCCTTGAATCAGAGGCCTTAGCAAGCTTACAGGCCAACATTTGGGTACAAAACCATTAACAACGGACACAAATAGTCTACAAAGGTGGGGTCTTAAGACAATGCAGCAACCATGATTCATAAATCTGGGTTTGATTTGAAAGTAGTTTTGAATCTCTATGGCTTTTTCATCCATAAATACTTAAATCTAACCCTGCTCCTATGTGGTTTCCTGTAAAGGATAACAGTATTTAAAAAGACTATGGAATAAAGCCCATTTTCCAGTCAGTGGAAGATTGCTCCACTTAAGCACACTATGCTGCGTTTTGCGCAGAGTCACTTTAAAAGCTCCAAACAATGTGATTTATGCTTTTTCCTAAGTAGAGTATTCCACAGCCAATTTTATCAGACCGTAAAGATCTCACATATGTGAGTGTGTGTGCACATGTGTGTGCGCGTGTGCACGTGTGTGTGTGTGCGTGTGTGTGCTTATCTTCAATGTACATTTACTCTACCTCATAGCTTTTGCCCACGTTTTCAGCTAAATAATTTAACTTTTGCCTGGGAAACTGAAATTAAACCGAGTCAATGGAGCTACAATGATTGACGGAAAGAACACATTTTAGACTTAAGAAATCAATACTTAGAGCCTAATAATGGTAATTAAGCCCCTTCCAGCATGGCACTACCTTTATTGTAGGATGTTGTCCAGAACCCCAGTACTGCCTCATTAGAATGATTTTTGCTTTGCCAACAAGATGAATTTTCTTAAGCAGACCAAAATAGAGCCTTTCCATTTTCATACTGTTTGACAAATTCATGTCCATTTGACATATACTGACAGAACCTGACTTCTCTGAATTTTGTGATTTCCCCAGGATCATTTTCCTGTAGAGAACATAATGTTTCAGCATAGCTTCTCGATTCTCAGGTTTTGTTGGCCTGTGATATAAAAGAATATTGTTAATTCTTTCCCAGCTTTCCTTTTGTCGTGGTTTAAACCCAACCACAAACCTCTTTTACTCACTCCCCCCCCTTCTTGCCCTCCCCCTGCTTCTGGAGGGACGGAGAGGAGAATCAAAAAGAATGCAACTCCCACGGGTTGAGATAAGAACAGCCCAGTAACTAAGGTATAACACAAATCACTACTGCTACCACCAATAATAATAGTGCTAAAGGAAATAACAAGAGGAAAGAATACAACACCTCAACACCAGCCGACCAATAACTCACCCCACTCCCCCCAGCCAAGCACCGACCGATACCTCCTCCAACCCTGCAGTCCCAACCCTTCCGGGTCACTCCAAGTTACATCCTGGGCATGACGCGCTGTGGTATGGAATACCTCTTTGGCTAGTTTGGGTCAGGTGTCCTGTCTCTGCTTCCTCCCGGCCTCCCCTCCTCCCTGGCAGAGCATGAGGCTCAGAAAGTCCTTGGCCAGACCAAACATTCGAGCAGCAACTGAAAAACATCGGCGTTATCAGCACTGTTCCCAGGCCAAAAGATCAAAGCACAGCACTGTACTAGCTCCTAAGGAGAAAACTGACTGCTGCTGCTCAAACCAGGACACCTTTCTACCACGGCATCTTTTCTATGTCATTGTTTAGCCTGACCTTCAGATTTGCAGCAATTTTGAGGCTGTTAATTTACTAAGTGGCTAACTCCTTTTTCCAAGTCAGTAGCAAAAATAACAAGTGCAACAGGTCATAACACTATTTACTACCACTACTGTATGACTTTACATGACATACTCTAAACATATTTAACACAGTCTCATTTTTCATTCTTGTCATTTAGACTGTTACCTAGACTTCACGCTGCCTATATTTTTATCTGAATAAAGTGGAATTAACTTTTTTGCATACTATAACAAATAGTATATATACAATGAAGTATCCAAGATGCGTATTTCCAGCAGATTGCGCTCAGCCATTGTGTAAAAACGGATTGGTCTCCAACTTGTCCCCATCCCTGACACCCCTCAAAAAAGCTTGCACTCCAGTGACTTACCTCAATACAAGGCTGCACAAACAGTAATGGTGGAAAAAGTGAGAAATGTAGGAATGAGAGGATGAGATCACTCCCTTCAGCATGAGCACGGATCAAAGTGATGATTTGGCTGTAGGGCGTAGCTCCCACTGAAATGAATTTGAAAAGCTTTGTTTTTGTTTTTTTTTTATTTATTTGTTTCTACACTACATAGAAAGTATTTCACTGGTTAAAGGATTTACCATGGTAAAAAAGTGACATGAGAATTGTCACACTGGAGCAATCTTCTGGCCCTTTTATAACACTATGTCAACATGACATTGAAATTAAACTGAATCGAAACTTGCAGCCTTACTTAGCAAAAATAAAAACTAGTAAAAGCTGGTTTCTTATTTGTCTTCATTCACCCTGACTAAAATTAACCTCTTGGCAGAGCTGCTCTCTCTTCTGCCCAAACTTTCTCTCTAATATTTACAATGACATGAATACCTTAGTGGTTGCTCCACGAAAAAGATTTCTGGTATTGATTAATATTAGTTTGGCTGTATTTTCTTTGAAGGAGTTAAAATAAAAATTGAGAAAAATAAAGCCCTACAAAAAGCCAGAATTCATGAATCATGTAGTTCACTGCCAAAACATTTAAGAGCCCATGAGCCAGACAAATTTCTACAGTTTCAAATGTAACTGGAACTGAGTAAAATGAAGTGTTATATTTGCAGGCATATGTCTCTAAGGCCTTCATAAATCTGAGTCCTTTGAGATAGTGTAAAATATTTATGGAACCAAGAGACCTTAGTCTAGTTTGTAGTTGTCAATATATCCCACTACAGATTATCACGTACTGCTATTGGTTATTTCATGTAGATCACAACAAGGGGGAGATCTGGCTGAGATGTTCTTTTCTCTAAGTAACTTAATGAAATTAGGAAACAATTTTAAGTTGAAACAGATGTCTGAAATTTCTTGGCATGGCTGGTTCTTGGTTCCTGTGCTCTTTTACAAGGTCAGGAAATAACAAGGAGGCCTGAAAAATGTACAAATTAATTTTAGATGGATTTTCGTTATTTCTTTGACTTATTTGGAGCAGCTCTCAGGCCTGAGTTTCATATTCTCTTAATTCCATTCTTGGATCAATACATCACAATCTTAATTATTAATAACATTATTCTCACTATGTTCAGGGTGACTTAAAAAGTGTTATAAAATTAAATTTTTCCAATATTCATTTCAAGCTCAGTTTCGACAAATGGCTGTCATCATTCTTTCTGAAAGTCTATCCTGAACTGAACAGAGAAAAATCTCTTTCTTGAAAAGAAGCTTTTTATACAAATCATAGGAGTACACAGAAAATCAAATGTTTTCATAGAAGAATACTTCTTGAAGCAAATTTTGCTTCCCATGATGCACCTCGCCTTCTGTCCCTTTGCACTTTGTTGGTTCATAATGGTAATTAGTTTCTCACACATCACTATGTGTGATGGCCCTATTTCAGCAGCTATATCTTAGTTCAGAATAAAGTTAGCATCAAATGATCAATATTTTTTCTGTGGTAAAGTGTTTTGGGATTTTTGTAAGACAAATTCTTCTGAAAATCAATAATGCCTTCAGAAAAGCAAACAAATAGAAGATGTAAAATCCTGCTGCGCGTATGAAAATGGCTTTTTTTCACTATGTTTACAACTTGACTAAACCAGGGTGAATTTCATGAGAATTATGAAAGGCACTTCACTGCCAAATTTCAGTGTATATCTCCTAACCACAGAGGATACACAGCTGTGCAAATAAACCAAATGAAGAAAAGGAGCCCTGGCAAACCCACCTACTCTTCACCCACTTGTTTTCTTGGAAACAAATGAACTATTTCTATTGAAACTTAAAAAAAAAAAAATCTTATGTGATGAAGGAACAATCTATGGAAATATTGAGCTGAAATTACTACAGTTGTCTGTCTGGAAACAACCAAAACCGGAGTCCTAAGGACAGAAAGCGCTAGGTAGTGTTCACAGCCTCTTCACATGCCTCTAAGCTAACATGCTCACTCACTCCAATACGCTGCATTCGCCTGCCTTCCAGAGGCAAAGCCAGCTTGGGGACGACAGTATCTTCACACTCTCCTGCTGAGACATTATTACCGTCTGCTTTGCAGGGAACAGGAGATAAAGCTTGGAACTGGCCTCAGCATCCTACTTCGCTGCCTGACATAACTCACCCAAGCATGTGTTTCAGAAAGTCATTGGAATAATACAAAGCCAGAAATACTTCAGCACATTTTTCAGAGAAATCTATTTTCTTAAGGAAAGTCTGGAGACTATACTTGGGAATTAGGGAATATTTGGAGTATGCCTGCAGGCTCAAATGGCCTTGATAATGGGAATAATGAAATCATCTTTGGTCAGTTTTCTTTGCCAATTCCTCCTTTGCTTGGAGAAAACAACCTTTGGACAGTCTTTGTAAATACACAGGGTTGTATTTAAGACACTAAACTTTAAAATCAAATTTTTCCTTCAGGAAAAATCAACAGGAACTACTACAAGAGTTGCTTGGGTGAAAATGGAAACCAAAAAATTATTTCATTAAAGTGACTTTGGTTAAAAATAAACAAATCTCCAAGAGAGAACAAACTCCAAATCCCCACAGAATGTGACTAACCACAGTATTTTTTGGATTTGCCAATGGAAATGCAAAAATTAATTTTCTGGAAACTACTTATTCAGATCAAAAATACTGTCTCTTTTAAATGCCCAGTTATGTTAGATGAAGACTTGATGTGAAATATACAGCCCTTAATACTACAAAAAGTGTGAAGCAGAAACATGAACCAGCCACTCATGAAAGGTCTCTGTTACACACTGCTGGACCTGGGCCCAGTTTGTAGTGTTCTGATTATAGTAATTATTCTGTCTTTTTACTCACAAGTTGCATAAAATGTTTTTAAAGCATTTATCAAAGGAGCAGCAGTTATGCCTTGGAGCTGCAGGCACCGTCTTCTTGTGCCTGCTATGCAGAGACTTATTTTATAGTTGCCACTGTACGTTTTGCATGTTTCAGATTAATAGTAATGTACAATTACATTAAAAACCATGTACTTTGAGTCCATCAAGGCCAAAATATAAAGCAATCCCCCCTCCCCAATCATACCATTGCCCTGAATACCCTTATTTAATTTGATAGTGACAAAATGCAGACTCTGTGTGGTTTACATCACTTAACCCTTTTCATCCTAAAACATCCTGCACTATTACTATAACCTTGCTTCCCCTGCAGAGGCCCAATGTATCTTGAAACATCTGCATAAATACAAAATCACTCCCCAAGTTTTGGAACTAATTTAGACATTATGCAATTTACTTGGGTTTGTTTTTCCTATCAAAAGACTGAAGTATGCTCACCACGTAAATATAGGCTTCAAGTTCCAGCCATGACTGGAACTCACCACAAAAAAAGCATTCATAGTATATTTATATTTTCCATAGCTCAAAATAGTTTCGTGTAGAAGCATATTATACTGATTATGCATCCATCGCTGGGTATTAGCTTTGTTTAAATCCCTTTAAATGTGAATATTTATCTGAACTGGATGTGTGTTTTTCATTTTCTATCTTCAAAAACATGTGTCATATTGCAGATACAATGTCAGGTTACTTAGCAGTTATAACTAATCTTTATATACTCTTTTGCCCATTAGTTAACAAAACACCATAGAATTCTCTCTGAAAAGCACACCCCTTTACTGTTTATTTTGCTTTGTCCATTTATTTTGCTAGAAAACATCAGCTGGTTGAAATTAAAGGCAGAAAAGACAGTTTCAATTAATGTCTTCTTCAGGAATAAAGCTCCTAAAGTTCCTGAAGTTTTGACATTTTCTAAACAAAACAAAAAGAAAAAAATCCCATTTATATGCCTGAAATTCTTTTTCAATTTGAAATTTAAGTCACAAAAAAATATTGTGTACAATGAAATTAAATGTTTGGATTGCTCAAAAGCAGCACACTTTTTTTCAGATCGCTGGCTTGCTGAAATGTTACACTTTTTGTGATGATTTGAAATGTAACAGGAATTCTAAAACCTTTTTTTCTATATATGCATAGAGTGATATAAACGCACTTGTGAAAATGCAAGATAAGATGGAGAAATAAATATGTATATACATGAGCACATATTTATCATAGATTTTTTGAATGGTTTGGGCTAGAAAGGAACTTAAGATCAGCCATTTCTAACCCACTGCCATGGGCAGGGACACCTTCCACTAGAGCAGGTTGCTCCAAGCCCCATCCAACCTGGCCTGGAAAAATGCCAGGGATGGAGCACTCACAAATTCCTTGGGCAACCCATTCCAGTGCCTCACCACCCTTGCATTAAAGAACTTCTGCCTTATATCTAACCTGAACTTCCCCTGTTTAAGTTTACATATATGCCCACAAGAGTCTATATGCCCACAAGAGTCATCTTTGAAATCTAATGGTTGTTTGAGACTAAGACTGTCAACATGCATGCTTCCTGCACTCAGGTGCAACAATAACAAACACCTGGATCAACTGTGTTCTGTCTTACAAAGAAAAAAAAAAATCTAAAACAATAAATTCTTTTCTTTGAAGGATGAAAGGAAATAAAGGGAATTTAAAGCTTTGACAGGAATTCAGAGGGCACTCCCACTATCTGTCTCAGAGTTTACATTAGAACCTCAATATGTGCTTAGAATTCTGCAAAGGATTTGGCTATAAATACAGCTTTCCAGAGGAGCAGTCTAAAGCTTCAAGGGCTGTTTCTGATATATGATAAATAACTCCTAGATATTTTAAAGGTAAAATCTTACTTGCTTAGAAGATTAGCTGACAAAGACAAATAATTATAGGCCATCTTTAGGGGAAAGCAGAGGAAGGTGATGAGCAGATGATTTTAGGGTTTTTTATGGAACAGCTTTCAAACCTTGAAAAACCTCTTAACTTTCTTAATATAATTAAAAAACTTTAAAACTGTATTTTATCTCTTCTTTACTCAGCACTCTTTAAAGATATTACTGATAGTATTGGGCTTAATGTACAGTACTTAGCAGTAGGCTTCTATTATCCCATCTTAAATGTTCCACACAGCTGGAAGTTGTCAGCACAAGGAATAGGAACAAGGCAGCTGCAGTCAGTCTCCTGCAAGTAGACATAGAGACGCTGGCACTCTTCCAAGTTTATTTATTTTGAAGGTTGTGCTAAGTATGCAAGGGTTTAATTCCATCATTTGTCCTGGTTTGGTCCCACTGGCTGACATTAGATGATCCAGATTTCAAACACTGCCTTCAGTCCTACTGTTTTATGCAGTGAAACCCATCAACCCAAAGCATGACATGAGTTTTTGAAAACAGTGAAAACTGAACAGATTTTGAACTTCGAGACTAGTTGGGGGAGGAAGGAACAAATAATTTCTACAAAAGTATTTCCTGAAAATCATTCCTCACAATTTTCATTCCTTTGTAGTAGCTTACAGGTGTGACTGGTGCAGAAATCCAACATTCTCCACCAGCATCCAAAAACTTCAGAAGAGTTTGGATTCAAGGATTAACATCACATTTAGAATTTGCAACATTTCTCTGATAGTTCAGATTCAAACACAGCCCCAAAACTGGGGAAATCTAAATGTAAAAATCAACAGAAAATTAAAATTCCTGTTTCTGCTCTGCAACATCAAAGTCTGTCAGCAAAAAACAATGGGAAAATTCTTCCATGCACAAGAATCCTATCAGTGTTTTGTATGAACCACCTCATGAGAGTTTTACAAATTAAAATTGATTCAGGGATTCAAGTCTGTGCAATTCGCATTTTCTCAAATGCAAAAATAAAACTTTCATGAACTTTCTTCTCATATAGATAAAGGCGCCTTCATGCTGGCCTGGTACAAACCCACAATATTCAAGTCAAAAACCAAGGTGAGTCCAAGTGTGCAGGAAATTCTGACACTTTATTTTCAACTGTTCAATAAAAACTATGTTCTTCTCACAGAGGCGAAGTTTGTAAAGAGAGAGCTTTTTTTAGATCTTCTACAGTTAGAAGAAAATAGGTAAGTTTTTCTCACATCTCTGCAAAATAATCAAACTGCAAGCAAAGTTTAAATCCAAAATATCTGGTCTTTAATCTCATCTGAACTAATAGACCAGTGCTTATCCACCAATGCAGTTTAATGAGGAACTCTATTACTCATCTCTTATCAACTTCTGCATTGAAACAAGCAGAACATCTATTCTGCTAACAGCTGCAAGAAGCTCCAGCAGTCTCTGGCATCTGGGAGACACTTACCAGCTGTATCTGCCCCAGACAGTAGGTATCTCAAGACATTTAGTGTCACTGACCTCAGGAAAATTAAAGCTCCAGGAAGCATTCCCATAGAACCATGCCTTGATAGAAATCCACCACATCCAAGTGCTGCAAATGTAATGTTTGGGGTTTAAGGAATAAGCATTTCTCTTTTTTGGCAATGGGGAGTTTCTAACCTATTCTAATATGCTGGGGTTTATTTTAATGCTCTTCACTGCTAGTGGAACAGTTAAAAGGAGTTTTCTTTAACAATCAAACTTTAAGAAAGTAAAAATATTGTTTTACAGTCCAGTTTTATCCAAAGCATTTGATAATTCGTGCATGGCAGTGTTTGACATGGAGGCAGAAAACAACATTGTCCTAGCGTATTATACCACTAGAGAATTTGGTGTAGAAAGCTCTTCTGACACCCAACTATATATTTTTGTTGCCTTTTGTCCCACAGTCTTTCTAACTCTTGTCTTCCCCTCCTCTTCTCTGCCCATTGCACGACAATGAAACATATGCCTATATAATAATAATTAATACAATCCTCGCTCAAATATGTGGGATTTGCTTTTTTATTTAGTAGGGAGTTTACAGAACATTTTGAAATATTGTACTTTTTTTAAGGTTCCTTTACTGAACGAAAACTAGCAACAGCCTCTATTACCCAGAGCAACTAATGTAAAGATCAGGCAGACAGAATCCTGCCTAAAATTTAAATGCAAAACAGCACAGGACAGAACAAGGTGTTTTAGAATACAATTTTGTTTGTTCTTCACTTCAATAGTAAGCCTAAATGTACTCATTAAAGATTAGCAATAATATACATAGTTAAATTAAAAAAAAACCCAACCAAACAGTTCTGGCTTAAATGAAACTTGTGTTTTCCTTTAAGCTATGAAGCTGAAGCTCCATTTAATCAAATTTAGGGGTGTTTTTCTCTTGGCTAATATCTGCTTCTTTCAAATTCTCAGCATAAAAATGAAAATACAGTTGTGATTTGTCCTGGGTTTACCAGTAGTCATTTTTCTCCTTCTTAGTAGCTGGTGCAAGCTCTGTGTTTTGACTTCCAGCCTGGGCAGAGAGCTGATAACACCGATTGTTTTTAATTGTTGCTAAGTAATGTTTATTCTGGCTAAGGACTTTGTGAGTGTCATGCTCTGCCAGGGACAAGGGGAGGCCGGGAGGAAGCAGAGACAGGACACCTGACCCAAACTAGCCAAAGAGGTATTCCATACCACAGCATGTCATGCCCAGGGAGGTAACTGGGAGTTAGCCGGAAGGGCACGGTCTCTCTTCGGGGGGGTTGAACTCGTTCAGCAGTGGTATCGTATTCTCTTCCCTTGCTATTTTCTCTTATCATTATTATCATTGGTGGCAGCAGTAGTGATTTGTGTTATACCTTAGTTACTGGGCTGTTCTTATCTCAACCTGTGGGAGTTACATTCTCTCAATTCTCTTCCCCATCCCTCCGGGAGCAGGGGGGGTCGGGGGAAGGAAAGAAAGAGGGAGGAAAAAAAAAGGGGGGGGGAGGCAAGTGAACGAGCTTTTTGGTTGGGTTTAAACCACAACATTATTGAAAAGGGTGGAAGGTCTTTTCACATTTGCAAGAACGCAGCAGTAGTGATTATGCTCTGAGCATACAAGAGGTATCCAAAGGTTGTAGTAAAAACTATTTTACTGCCTCTGGTATAGTGGGAAAAATGGAATGGATTTTGGTATCAGTCCGTTCTTCCTATCCATGAGCATTACTGGTTTAGTGTAGTGGAACAGTACAATAAAATACGCTGCATCTACCAACAAATCCTGGCTTATTTTCTATCTTTCCCATTTTCCTTGTGTATAGAACAAGCATTCTTGAGAGCAGTTCAAATAATATTTTGCCTTTCAACTCTTTCTCCTAATGTTCCCAGGACACATTGTTTAATTAATTTCACCAAAGGCTCTATGATTCATAAACATTAAATTATTTTCATACTAATGTTTCCTTGGTCACTGTTATTCGCTTCCTGCTTCCTTTATGTCTGACCCCAGATAGTCTCATTTGGCAATCCCAAAGTAGAATAGACTTGTTTTTCTAAAGCCACGGGCAGAGCTAATGGTACACAGATTGCCATGAAGTAGGTGTTGCAGAAATCGAATAAATAGCACCTGGTTTCCACCTACCAAAGACAGGATCATTAAGGTGACAACAGAAAATAAAAACCACTCTAAAAACAAAGCTCTTTAGATACCTTTAGAACAGTGGGAACCAGACAGAAAGTGATATTCTATCTCTCAATCGAAAGAAACAGTTCCAGTGAAGAAAATGTACTCAACTTTGAACTTTGCTTTTGCAAAGGTGAGAGTTTTCACACAGTGAAATGTGAATTGGTGTCAATTCATGGGAAATTAATGTCTTCTGAAGTAGACAGCAAGCTTAAACTTAAAATCACTTTGCTTATGTCCAGGGTGTGAGTGCTGATTCAAAAACTGGAAGTCTGAAGCAGAAATCTTCTCCTTACCTATCCCTAAAATCTTACCATTGCTTTCTCTGTGATACAGTTGTGTAAAACCTTTCATTGAAAGGCAATAGTTAAGAAAACACTAAGTAAAGTGAGAACAGTTGCAGTGTGTCTTCTGATTCATTTACTAATATGGATACGTAAGAATGCCAAATGTTACAGCTTTTTAAGACCTCATTATGGCTTACACTCTTAAGCTCCTCAGTATTTTTCAGCGAACATCTAGCCAGAAGAATGTTGTATCTATCTGTGTTGAAGACAGCATTATTCAGTAGAAAAAGGAGTCTGTAACTGAGTATCAGGAAATAGTACATCAAAAAGCAGTGACTACTCACATATAGACACCACCTGCAGTAAAATAGCCAAAATGCGAGTACATCTCAAATTGAACCCAGTGTCTTCATACTTGCTAACACATTTGCTTCCTATGTGTATCTATAACAGTACAACTGTCTTCAATGACCATTAACCACATTCAGCAAAGAACACAAGTTTCTAAAACAAGACTGACTCAGATCTGAGGCCTAGGTGTTCAAAATTAAATAAAAAATACTTCTTTGTAACTTCTTACTTTAGAGTGTACTTAAGCTTCAAGATCTCCTCTTCATTTGACCTGAAGGTTTCCTAGGTGCTTGCTTTGTACATGCTTAGAATTTCCTCAGCCTACATAGCTCAGTGCCTACTTCTCACATCCCTCCCAAGATAGGATCTAGAAATCTGTCAAAGGAATGTGTAGGTCCCCCAAGGCATGCAAAATATTAATCATTACTGAATAATCTGAAGAGCACACTCACAAGATTAAGTTCCTCAGGAAATGCAGGCTTGCTCACTATCTTTTAAAAGGATGGATGGGAATCTCCACCTTTTGCCAAACAGGTTAATACTTGCAGGACTCAGCAAGTGGGAGGGCTGGATTCAATAGCTTCCTAAACCTACAGACATTCAAAAGCCTTCTTTCTTCCCAGGAAGGCATCCTAACTACCAGCCATTTATGCAGGGTGAATACTCCAATGCAAGTGATGTTAAGACATTCTAGAGAAAAGAATCTGCTCTGAAATGGGCCAGCAAGAGTAAGCAAAGGCCAGCATGACGTTCTACCATCCTTGCTCATGCAGCAGTCATGGGCATTTATGCATTCACATCAGACAGACAGAATTTAAACCTCCAAGGAGACAGTCCTAACTACTAAGCCATTCAGGACCCTCCTTTTCCTCCAGCTCTGCTTCAAAATAAACAAGAGAGACTGCTACTTTCCTCTGGTAGAGAGGCTTCTTTTGTGAACAAGGCATCTGCTGAGGCCCTAGATGTCTATTCTGCAAATTCTGGTGCAGTTCAGAAGTCATTAATAGAGCTTTAAACAAGTTATCTCACATGTTGCAAGGAGTTATTTACAGCCGTATCAACTTCTACAGCAATATATTTACCTTGATAAAAGCATATCCAAAGTAGACGCACTGTACCGCACAGCCTAAACTCTGTTGTGTGGGGCTTTTTTCCCCTAGCTGTATTGCACTCCCTAATTAACCAGCACCTTGTTTGGATTCAGCTTTGATGCCCTAACCTGTGCAGGGAACTTCAGCATGTAAACAAGGATTCAGGATTTCCACTTATCAAGACTAGGAAGTATGCAACTTTGGGGCACCTAAGTCATATATTCAGCCCAACTTTACATTTTTGTGGCTGCATATAACCAATGAGTACCCCAGACAAGGAGCTAAAGGATCAGAGCTAAAACCTCATCAGCAAAACCATTGGCTAAATTCATGACTATCTGCAGCATGGGTCAATTTTATGAGGCAGTGAATCATCACAGATGCTATCAAGTGGAGAACATGACGGTAGGAGAGTTGTTTGGATATTATTAAAGGCATAAAAAAAACTCCTTGTTACTGATCAGCAAAATGGAAGGTGTGATTGTCTTTCACCTTTTAAGCTAAACTTTCAGAATCAGTAACTTGAAAACAAGCAAAGAACAGCCATCTCAGCTCTCTGCTTACAGAGCAAGTATGACTTAGTAGGAGCCCTGTGAGACACAGTAAGCATGGAACATTACAAAAGCCATTTTGGCAGGTTACAAAGAAAAAGCCATTTTAAAAATATACCTCTAGCTTATCTAGCAGTACACATTAATGAGAGATGGGGAAAAAGAATATTTCCTGTCCCAGCATGAGTTGCTCAGGAAAATTAAGATGATGTCAGCTCCATTTCTTCCCTTAGGGCTATAAACTTTTCAAACATTGACTGTAAGTTGAACATAGGATATTCATACTTAAAAGTTTATTTTAGGTTTTATTTTCAATTCAAGGGAAAAATTTTAATGAACTCAAAGAGAAAATATATTAAAAAAACCCCCAAAATCAAACAGAATAATATTTTCATTACAGTACACATGAAATAATCAATACGGCTTCATAACATGGTGCTTTGTTTAGCTCTGTTGATTTGTTACAACAAAACAGACTGAAGTCTGGATGCAAATTTAATCTATCTTCTTTGGTCACTGGGAAAGACAGTGACAGTATTTAAGAAAACAATTTTTAAAACAATACATGCAATTTCCTGCATTTCCTTTCAGGAAAAACATATGTAATAGAAATAACTGGAATTAAATCTATAATTGGCAGGACAGGTTCAGTTCAAAAGACTTCAGAACTGTTGTGTTGTTTTGTTTTTTTTAAGCTCTGAGCTTTCAGTGTGGGTTTTCCCTGACAAAATAAATGCCCTCTCCCTGTGCCACCACATTTCACATATTTCAGTGTCACAGACTGCTGCTGAGCACTGTAAAGTGACCTCTGAAACCATCACTAACCCTTCCATCCTCAATACCAAGCAAATACCGAGCAAATGGGCACCAGTCCTGAAGCCATGAAGCTGTGTTCTTACACTGCTAGAGCTAAGTGCAGTCAAAGGGAGAACTTGCCCAGCTAGCTCATGGGGAAGAACGAGAAAGCCTGATGCAACATGACATGATGAAAATGACATTGCTTCGATGGATGGCAGGACTGCCTCGCTTGTTTGCTCTCAGTGTACAGGATGACAGTACTTCACTGCACAGGATGCTGTGGTGACCCCAGCCAAAATGAAGGCTTTTATTTACCAAAAAGAAAGCAGCGCCCTTCTCTCAAGGGCATGGGAGTGGGGCATAGATTCCTTTTCAGACCTTTAGTGTGTTTCTTTCTTGCTCAGGAGGTCAAGACTTAAATGATTTTTAAAACTGCCTCAGTCTGAATAAGTTTTACTCTAGTAAAAATCCCCCAGAGCCCAGGAGGCTTCTGGTGTACTCTAGATCATCTATTTTTAGTCCATGAAGGGCTTTGGAAACTGCTGGCTATTTCTGACACATGAAAATTACCCATAATTTGGTAAAGCCAGTTTTGGAGCCTGTTGTTCAGAAGACAGTGCAACCCAGAGACAATTTTCTCACTGATCAAGCAATCAATGAAGCCAAATAGTTCATTTCACCTTCTAATCTCAATTCCTACCACTAATTCAGCTGTCTGACTGGT
Source organism: Lathamus discolor (assembly GCF_037157495.1). Lineage (NCBI taxonomy): Eukaryota > Metazoa > Chordata > Aves > Psittaciformes > Psittacidae > Lathamus > Lathamus discolor. The sequence goes on from NC_088888.1 coordinate 17,172,464, forward strand.
TACTATAATACAGAACCATAAAGAAGCTCTATATAAAATATGCTATTAAAGAGGACGTATCCCTGAAAATGAAAAGACTCAATAAATATGAGGAGTCCTACCCTGCTAATTAAATAAATTGTAAATCCTGAGTGAAAACATCAGATGGAGGTCTAACTTTTTCCTTTATTGGTTATGCCCTGCCAACATGGGCTTGCTGTCCTTTCTGAGTTAAACTAAATCCAATAGAAAAGTGTATAGTGATGGAATATAAGCATCTAGATAAGGTCATATCAAACAACCAATAGCAAATTAAAATAAAATCAAGTTAATAAGTTCCTTAAGGTGACATTACTAAAATCAGCACAAAAGAAGAAGAATATATGGAAGAACACATACCTAGTTAGAGATCTGAAATGAACCAGGGGGGTTTCAGTTTTCATCTACGTTGCCATGTGTTTTGTCACAATCTGGATGAGAGGAAATTTTATATACAGGATCATTCATAGACATTGTCTCATCTTGGTCCCCAGATCTTGGACCCTAAAACAATAAAACTGGAAAGAAAAGAAAGAAAACCTTAAACACAAACTAAGAAAAATAATTTGCTACAATTTCTTGCTTTCCTTTTCTCCAAGATCAAAATGGTCACTCTGTGTCTGTTGTATCTAAATAGATAAAACCTTTGGAAATACACCTATGCATAGCTGCAATGCACAGTCATCTTCCTGAGCATTCATCAACCTACACAGAATGCAGGATAACTTAAAAACAAGAATCACCTAAGAATATAACCTAGAAAGGTTCTTGCTTCCACCAAGAACAGAGTCTTTGATTTCTGCTTCACCAAAAGCCTTGCCTTCCTGCAATGGCACTTTGCTTCTTGTAGACATTTGTTCCTTTTAATGCACAGCACTGGATCTAAAGGACCATATCCTGCACTGGAACCTACTGTCTGCAAAAAAGCAGACTGCCTGCCATAGTTTAGTCAGCTGCACATTACCTGCTTCTCCTGTCCTTCTTTCTCTACCCCAGCTTCTGTCTCTACCCCAGCTTCCAGTCAGCATCCTGCCACCAGCAGTTTGCCAGATTAGAATGGAAACTTTGCTCTTATCTGGAGGACAGGAGAAGATAGGTGGAAAACCAGACAGGACTCTTAATGGCTGTAGGGAATAATGAGGTAGTACCAGTGAAAGGACAGGATTCAGTGATGCCCAGTGACAAGATTCAATAGACACAAAGTGAAATACAAGAAATTCCATTTGAATGGAAGAGAAAAACATTGTTTATTTTTACTATGAGGGTGGTCATACACTGGTATAGGTCACCCAGAGTGGCTGTGGAGTCTCCATAGACAGAGACACTCAGACCTACCTTGAGTAACCCCCTCTATCTGACAAAGCCTCAAACAGATGGGTTAGGGATTATGTGATCTCAGGAAGTCCCTTCCAACCTCAGCTACACTGCAATTCTGTTGACAAACATCAGCAGCACTACTGACCTAAAAACAGAAGATGCATCTTATAACTTCTGAATAAATACAGTCATACTCCCTGCTACAGAATACACTGCAAAGCTAAAAATGCCTGGGATGATCAGAGAAAGAACAACATGAATCTTCCCTGGATTTTCCCTTTGCAAATTACTGTAGAATTTACGATTATACTTTTCAGACACATAACTGTTTTGTGCAAAGAAACCTAGGTTTAGCATACACTTCTTGAAACTATTGGTATTTCAACAATGCTGCTACACTCCTCCCGAAGTAGCCACACAACAAGTCAACAGACTGTTTACTTTTGCATTAATATTTAACTTCTATGAATTAACTGGAAGATTTCTGCATGATTTTTTTAATTTCTGGAGTGGTTCATATGTACACAAGGTGCAGCCAGCTGCCAGTGTAACCAAGTTAACTGTTTGCCCTTAGTAACTTCTGTGCAAAAAAAAGCAGAGTCTTCTTCAGTTCAGCCTGATTAATAAGCTGAGACCTGGCTTCTTTTCCTCAAGACTATGAAAGCATAATACGAGCACCACATTTTCTTCTTTAAACCTGAAGGATTGGGGTTTTTTTAATCAGATCCCAACATCCTCAGCTCAAGTCCAACATACTTTTATGTTGTATTACTTTTCTCTTTTTGTCCCTCTTCTGGTCTAAGAGAAGATTTACTGTCAAGTAGATTGCATCCATTTATTGAAGAGAAGCAAAAAGCTATGGACAAGAGGGAAGACTGGATGGACAAAAGGAGCTCTGTACGTGTTTTTAGTACAGGTTTATTTCATCTCTGTCCAGAACACTTCTATTGGCAACCAAAATAATTAAGGATGTCAGCCCTCAAGCCCTACTGATGGCATACCATTCTTAGGGGTCCAAGATTCAACTCCAAACACCCATGCTTCCATTTAAACCCATATACACAGTCTGAACCACTGAATGATAAAACAGTGCAGAAAACATTAGCAGCTTCAACCTATGTAACTTCCTGTGAGTCAATGTAGAATATATTTCTTTGTCATGGCATTTACTGATATACCCGAAAGCTGTGCTTGCAGCTGCCTTATGGCATCTAAAATTCTCCCTGGACATAGAGACAGAATAAATCTGAAGCATGGAGCTCTGGTGATGCCCCCTTACCTTCTATAAATGAAACATCGAGATGTTCAACTTTGCTTCCACACACTTCCAGGAAAGACTACAGGGAACAAATCCAAAGCATTTCAGGTTTTGTACTCAACAAGTAAACACTTTGTCCTCTGGACTGATGAATTTCACATGGGTATTTTAGAGCTGCCACTATCTAAAACAGATTCACTGCAGCCTCCTGATTTTATTGGCAGAAGGAAACGAACAAAGCAAACATGGATATATTTCTCATTTTTGTGAGCAAAAGCCACTCACAAATGTGAGTGTTTCATCACTGCAGAATCACATGCACAGACTGTATAAAAGGTAGGAAAAACAATCTGGAGAGATTGAAACCATTTATCCACTTTATGGTATATTTTTACATATGATCAATATTTAACAATGTTGAAAAAGCTAAATTCAAGCTACAATTCAAGAAAACAAGTTAAGGAGCTAATGATGGACAAAAGGGTGCATTTGCTTCAACAGATTTTATGAGAGCTAATCATTTTAACCAAAAATATTTGTCATTTCTGATTGGTGTCTCCTCCTTTGTTCATATATGAACGAATTTTGTGTTTAGTTTTGAGAGCTGCGGCTGGCTCCATCACAATACTTATTACACTGATTGTGACAAAACTATATGAAATGTTCAAAACCTCAGACATAACTAGACATTTTCTCATGTCATTACTAAAACAAGAAAAATAGCTTCTTCACTAACTGCTAAAAACAACAGAAAAAAAAAGGTGTCTCGAGAAAGCTAATTTACTACAGGTTAAAAATATGTATTCTTTTTTTAGGTCCATCCATACATACATGTCAAGAAACTTACGATGGAAATGTCAATGAAAGCATTGTAAACCTTCAGATGTCAGTCAAAAGGGAATGAATATGATCATTAAATTATTAATACCATAAAAAGCACATCCCAATTTGAAGACAGAACAGAAGCAAAATACCAAAGAAAATTCACAGGAATTGTGAAATTCAATTCTTGAACACAGACACCTTCCGTTCAGCTCAGATATTATGGGATGACACCACTCTAATTCCCTTCCAGATATGAAATGAGACCCTGTGGCACTGGCTTTTTACTTAGTCAGATTTATCTTTTCTTTAAATAAGAGTATGTTTATTACTTAATAACAACTAGAAGAAACAAACCAAAACCTTTAGGGCTGAGAAAATGTGCCTTTATGACTGATACTGCAAAATGCTGCCTTGAAGAACTTCAGCTCCCCTGAAGTACCAGCTGAACAGTTCTCCTCTGAACCTTCAGAAGTGCACTACAACATGAGGTTTTGTTGTGAAGGGTAAAACAAAGTTTTTCTTAACTTTCATTATGATTCTTTGCAACTTCACCTTTCTGCATGGAATCTGTAGGATTACAGGTGCTTCTCCAAGTAAAAAGTAGAAATAGGACGTATCTGATGAGCACCATATCAGAGATGCTAAATTCTTTGTAATTAATGAGAATGGGTGCTGATGTCATTCAGTCCCTGGGGAGAAGGGACTGAAAAAAGATCATGCTCTTCCCTACCCCTCCTCGATGTTTTACGTTCCTTTAGTTCTTTATAACAAAAAGTAACATTGTGTGAAAAAATGCAGCCCTGGCAAACGAGCAATAACTGCCCCTTTGCATTCCTATTACTGAACCGTATCAACAGGCAGCTTAATCTTTGATGGAAACCAGTTGTCCTGGCCTTTCTGCTACTCTGACCCACAGTATAGCATTACTTAGAAGAATTCATCCCTGTATTTTTGTAACACTGTGATTGGGTAACATTAGAAATTCACTGCAAATTCAGTGTTGATGTGGACACAAAGTCTTGGAATGCCATGAACATTCGTATGTTTTCTGTGTTTAAAAACCAAAAGCAAATATTCATGGTTTAGTATTCAAAGTCTAAAAACATACAAAAGGACATACTTCCAAAGCTTTTAGAACAGTTTTTCCTGCATTAGACAAAAACTAGCTCTAAAAGCATTATTTTGTGAAGTACAGATTTTCAGACTCTAGCGCCCAGCTACTCCTCCACACAATGACTTCTGCCTTGACATTCTTCATTGTCCAGCATCAACTCCCTTATGGGCATGTTTATGTTTTCCTCTCATCCCTTGCTTGGGTCATGCTCGTGCTTCAGTTCTTGTTCTCTGAATACATCAACTGTTCCTAACAAACTCAGATTGTGAGACAACTATAACTACCCTTACAAAGCAGAAAACTGTTTGGGTTCCCTTCTCACTGTGAATACGTAACAAATTTGCCAGCTGTATTTCCTGTAGCAAATATTTTCTATTGTAAGATTCAAATAGGGCAAAAAATGTTTATCAGTAAGACATGAGCAACCAAAGAAGTAAATGATAGTTCTTAGTCATAATACGATCCCTTTCTGTTCTTTGTATGCCATTTCAGTCCCATGATATCTCAATTCCTAAGCTGTCAGCTATTTTCAGCTGTGGAGTATGTGATAGATTTCTTTGCAAATAGAGGCTGGTTAACACTGTCAGAATCTGGATATTTCAGGCATTATAAATCCTGTTTGCTTGTTTCTTTTCAGAAAGAGCCACAGCCACACCCACACCATGAATAAAGTGGCATATTGTTTCAGCTGGATCAAAGGAATGCGTCACAAATAGGTTTGAAACCTCCTCACACTATTGTTTCCACACCTATGTAAATCCTTTTTTAGTGGTCTAAATACCAACGGTCAGCTCAGCAAACGTTTGGAGGCACCTAAATTTGTCATAGATGGACACAAAGTTAAATAACTTCCTGATATAGAATAATCAAAAGGATCACCATCATGTATCCATAATCATACTGCATTTCCCTTCTCATTCAATTATTTATTAGCAAGATATCTGATGTGGAAACTGATCTGACTAGAGCTCTGAATAGCATATGTGCTATTGTATGTAGCATATGTGTATTAGTGGGTAAAATCCTCTTTTTTTTTTTCTCCTTTTAATGGCTAATGCTGTTACATTAGTCATTTTTATCCCACCATATTTAAAACAGCTTTCATGATAAGATGTGCAGAAAATAAATGTGGAGATAGATAACATACACGGCTTTATAGAAATCATTAGTATGTTGCTATTCTCCTAGTATAAGACTAACAAAACACAAGATTGACTTTCTCCTCATGATATTTCTCCAGTAGGCACTTCCAATCCATTCCTGTAGATTCTCTCCCTTGACTGTAACACTAATCATTTCTCTATGTGTAATGAAAGTGGAATGCCTCTAAAAGAATGCTTTGTCTGATCATCCTCTTTGCATCACCAAACCAAACCAAACCAAACCAAACCAAACTGAAAACAGGCTTTGCTGAAAGCTGTTTCTCAGCTTTGGTCTTGAAGCTGTGAACTACATTACAAAGGCAGCCAAAGAGACATTCACTTTAGTTTCCTCCCCAGGCTTGTTAAAACTTTGGCACAAGGAGCCCCAAGGCTCATATGACACAGACATATATGACACCTTCCCAAGAAGTCAATCACCTCTTAAGCATAAGAAAACATATGTGACCCCCACCATGCAGTCACAGCCAGCCATATACGTTCTGTTACATTTCCAGTGAAATCAGAAAGAAATAAAAACAAGATTAAGATGTTGCTTTGAACTGTAGGCTGGCTTGTTTTATGGATAAACTCTATCATTAAACAACAGCACTGTATCATCAAGCAATACCACTATATACTTTCGAAAACTGGTAATGATGTATAAATACACTTACATGTCAACATTAAATGTTTTGTCTACTGTGACAAAAGAATCTAAATTTCACCCAGGCAAACTAACAAATGCCATTATGTTTAATATTTGAGCATGTGTTCTCAAGGACTCGCTCTTTTCTCCATGCACACAGATCCATATACAGAAATTAAATCACTACAGTGATATAATGACAATATTCTCTGTCTTTTATGGGGCTCATGGTGCAAAGTGTGAAAAAATCAATCCATATGTGTCTCACTACGATATTCCTTACCAAGCAGTGAGTAACAGAATGAACTGCATAGAGTTCCTACCAGCACGAAAAAGGAAGGTGGGGAGGGAGGAGAGAATACAGCAGCAGTTGACAAAGGGGAGGTATGGGGAAGCTGGTAGCAGCTTTGCCCTTGTAGGTCTGAAGGAAACAAGGAAGGTTACCTGCTTCTGTCATATGCTGTGCTCACCTACTTGCCTGTCTATGTTTAGCTTACATGGGACATGAGCTGTCATTTTTAGTGTGCAATGCTCCGTTAAAATAACCCATTTCCACTTGGTTAGGGAACATTCTGTAGATATGCTATGTGTACTCTGAAAAGAGAACCAAATATAATGATGAGTATTGAAAATAGTAAACAAACTTCCTGAAGGGAGATATTTAGTTTTAATGACTGAAAACAAGGTTTTTTTTTTTTTATTTTTATTATTATTATTTTTAAAATGTATTGCAAATACTCTAAGGAATGTAAATCAAAAATGTTACCCTAGCACACAGGCTGCCTAATTAAAACATTTTCAGATGGTTATGGGATCAATACACCATAAAATCATAACATGGTTTTGAGGTGTACAGGAGAGTTTAGTAAATATGAAGTACATTTTGTCTGCCGTTATGTTGTTAGGACATATTTGTTTCTCTTATTGTTAACCACCAGGCCGAGACAAATACTCCAAGTTAATCTGCAGAAAGAAGAGAAAGCTGTAACTTTGGTCCATCTGCAGCCACTAGTACTAGAAGAAAAGGAGCCATTTGAGTAATTTTTTTCTTGATGCTATTAATGTCTATACACTTAGATTCAGCATTCTGCTGACACATCAGATAGCTGGAAACAAATCAGCTTTTTTCTCAGACATGCTCAGTCACATTAATGTGCAACAGAGTCCACGTTAAGCAGCACTGGCTGCTTTAATGAAACACAACACATGCCTCATCCTATCACATCCACTCTACAGCAAAGGTGATGTGTCTCTGACCAGCTAGTAGCACACACTAAGGAGGTACGGACCGCCTTCACCCTCTACTTATTGTGTATCAACAGCACGTCATTTTCTGACTTCAGGAGAATAGCCAGCAGCGGTCTTGGAGCTTGGCTAGAAGATACCCAAAGATACTATGATGAGAAAAGTAGCATCGGTGATTCAGAAAGTTTCTTTCTTCTAATATGAGGAAACATTTTAACATCAAGCCATTTTACTCTTTAGCAGTTATAGTGCTTTTTCTTTCAGGAGGACCATGTTAACACCAAAGCCTTAGTAACTGACAGCTTTGAATGTTACTGACCTCTTTGCTCATTTGCACTTCTTGTGTAATTTCAACCAAAAACAACAGTTCTTTTGCTTTACCAAACAGGTATACACTTTTGCTGTCCTCTCCTGTGAGCTGGTGTAAGCCACAACAGGAGCAGTTTTACCTGCATGGCATAGTAAAATCACTGCTTGGACGGCTTGGACTACAAAGTCCAATAAAGTCATTAAAAGACTTATTTCAGAGGTCTCTGGATGAGGGTCAGAAGCTCAAGATTTAACTGGCTGAGATGTAAAGTGCTTGCTATCTTTTGATATGGGAGATAAATGCACCTTAATATAAAGAACTATCACCCTATTTTGTTGGCATCGCTTAAGGTGACATACACTTAAGGTTTCTTAAGTTTCCCGGTTCCTTCTGTACACTCCAGGAGCATCTGAAGAGCTCACACTGCTCAAAGAATACTGGTAATTGCACAGGAGACTTCCTCAAGTGTCTGTAAATGAATTAGCTGACCAGCTGATGAAAGAACGTTACAAGCAACTGTAGCCACTCCCAACTGAAATAACTCCTGTTTGAGTTATGGAAGATATATTCCTTTCTTCCCTAGGGCATGCAGCATTTGGACCAACAATTAAAAAATCCTCAGATAGGAAAACTCTGTCTTAGCATTACCTTGTATATCAAATCTGAACAGGTCTGAAAGGGCATCCAGAGAGCAATATAACTTATCCAGTCAAAGCCAATACCCTTGATCACATACAGGATCAAGGCCAGCACAAGCTGGACAGGACAGACTTTGGAGAGATTGATGGAAGATGTGCTGTCAGTGATCAGATATCCATTCTCATACTCCCAATCTTCTGGGGTAATCCAACATCATCTGTCCCGAAGTATGGCAGGGATCCAAACAGAATGTGCTGAAACGATTTAAATCCCTCACTCCAAACAACAGCTACAGGAAACAGCACACCCATCCCCACACTCTTCGTTTACACTGCTAAAAAGACTCCTCTCTCCAAAGATTTTCAACATTGATGTGAACTAAGAAAAGTAGATCTGTCAGGAGATGGCATACACCTCTGCTTGTATTTCATGGCCATTAAACCATACAGATGGCACTGATCAGTGATCATTTGAGTACACAGCTTAGGACTGCTGTGAAATTTCTTTTGGTACGTAACACTTGCAGAGCTACATCTATTCATTACATAGTTATCATCTTCATGCAAGAGAAAACTATTTCAGCCTCTATTTAGTAACATGTAATATTTATACCTCGTGTCTCCACATCAATGCATAGAGCTTTTTAAAATGCCTGTCAGTGTAGCACTTGAGAAACACGGATTACGTCAAATGCATCACACTTGCTCTCCATGCTCTACACTGTCTTTCTCCTAGAAATCAAGTGAGAGTCTTTACCTTGAAAACATTCAGTGACCTGTGACAACGACACTATGAAAGACCACTTACAGAACAGGAGAAGATGATGATTGACATCAAACACTCAGGACATTCTATCAATATACCATCTAACGCAGAAGTACAGATTATTTGTACTGAAAATTAAGGGGGTTTTGGAAGCGGCAGTTCGCGCGGGCAGGCAAGCGGGATGGTGAGCACTCGTATGGCCAGGGCCCGGTCTGGGAGCTCTGCTCTGGCTGCCCCGGCCGTGGCCAGCGTAGGCACCCAGGCAGAGCAGATGACAGGGGAGGCTGCAGTGCAGAGCTCAGAGTGTAGAGGGTGCCTGCACTGGTCTGGTGAAGGAAAGGTGCACGATGGGCAGGGCTGCACTCGGTGCTCCCTGATGGAGGTCCTCCTGCAGCAGGTGGCTGAGCTGCGGGATGCTACTAGCGGGCTTCAAGATGTCAGGGGAGCTGAGAGGAAGCAGGACTGCTTGCTCCAGCCCCATACTGTGCAGGGGCCTCAAGCTTCCCCTCCAGCTCATGAAGGAAAAAAGGAGGCCACCAACCCGGGAAATTGGGAATTAGTGACAAAGAAAAATAACAAAAGAAGGAGGAAAAGGACAATTAAAAGCAAGGGGCTTCCTCCTAAATCTGTTGTCCCCACCCAGAACCGCTTTGCTGTCCTGCAGGAGACTAACGAAGAAGCGCACTTGCACCACAAACAGCCGGATTATGCACGGGTAAAGATCTCTACTGGCGCTACAAAGAAAAAGCGGCGGGTCGTAGTAATAGGGGACTCTACTTTGAAAGGGACGGAAGCACTCGTCTGTAGGCCTGACCCCGTCTCGAGGGAGGTGTGCTGCCTACCAGGGGCACGGATCAGGGATGTTACAGAGAGGCTACCTGCTCTAGTAAGTTCCACGGACTATTACCCGCTCCTGGTGATCCATGTGGGTGCTAGAGATATAGGTAGTAGTAGACTGGGGACCATAAAGAAAGACTACAGAGCCCTGGGAGAGGTGGTTAGGGGCTCCGGTGCTCAGATAGTCTTTTCGTCAATTCTCCAGGACACAGGGGAGGACCAAGAAAAAGCTAGGAGGATTGGTCAGGTTAATAAATGGTTAAAAGGGTGGTGTCATAGTCAGGGGTTTTTGGAAGCAAGAACAGGCGGCCTGGGTAGAGTACAGGGATGTTGTCTGGGAAGCTAGGGACCAGGTTAGGAAGGCTAAGGCCCAGTTAGAATTAAACCTAGCCAGGGATGTTAAGGATAACAGGAAGGGATTCTACAGGTACGTAGCAAACAAAAAACAGACTAGGGACAACACAGGCCCCCCGAGGAAGCTCTCGGGAGAACTGGCTACACAGGATTTGGAGAAGGCTGAGGTTCTGAATGACTTCTTCACCTCGGTCTTCACTGGCAAAGGCTCTGACTGCACCACCCAGTTCTTAGAAGGTAGACGCAGGGACTGTGAGAATGAAGACCTTGGGCCCACTGTAGGAGAGGATCTGGTTCAAGACCATCTTCAAAATCTGAACACGCACAAGTCCGTGGGACCTGATGGAATCCACCCACGGGTCCTGAAGGAGCTGGCGAGTGAAGTTCTAAGCCACTGGCCATCGTATTTGAAAAATCATGGCAGTCAGGTGAAGTTCCCGACGACTGGGAAAAGGGAAATATAACCCCCATTTTCAAGAAGGGGAAAATGGAAGACCTGGGGAATTACAGACCAGACAGTCTCACCTCTGTGCCTGGTAAAATCTTGGAGCAGACTCTCCTGGAGGGCATGCTAAGGCACATGAAAAACAACAAGGTGCTTGGTGACAGCCAGCATGGCTTCACTAAGGGGAAATCCTGCCTGACCAATTTGGTGGCCTCCTATGATGGGGCTACAGAATTGATGGATAAGGGTAAAGCAGCTGATGTCATCTACCTGGACTTATGCAAAGCATTTGACACTGTCCCACACAACATCCTTCTCTCTAAATTGGAGAGATATCAATTTGATGGATGGACCACTCGGTGGATAAAGAACTGGCTGGATGGCCACACACAAAGAGTTGTGGTCAATGGCTCGATGTCCGGCTGGAGACCGGTAACGAGTGGTGTCCCTCAGGGATCGGTGTTGGGACCGGTCTTGTTTAACATCTTTGTTGGTGACATGGACAGTGGGATTGAGTGCGCCCTCAGCAAGTTTGCCAATGACACCAAGCTGTGTGGTTCGGTTGATATGCTGGAGGGAAGGGATGCCATCCAGAGGGACCTTGACACGTTTGTAAGGTGGGCTGATGCCAAACTTATGACGTTCAAGCATGACAAGTGCAAGGTCCTACACCTGGGTCGGAGCAATCCCAGGCACAGCTACAGATTGGGAAAAGAAGAGATTCAGAGCAACCCTGAGGAGAAGGACTTGGGGGTGCTGGTCGATGAGAAAATGAACATGAGCCGGCAGTGTGCGCTCGCAGCCCAGAAAGCCAACCGTATCCTGGGCTGCATCAAAAGGAGCGTGACCAGCAGGTCGAAGGAGGTGATCCTGCCCCTCTACTCTGCTCTTGTGAGACCTCACCTGGAGTATTGTGTGCAGTTCTGGTGTCCTCAACATAAAAAGGACATGAAACTGTTGGAACAAGTCCAGAGGAGGGCCACGAGGATGATCAGTGGACTGGAGCACCTCCTGTATGAAGTTAGGCTGAGGAAGTTGGGGCTGTTCAGCCTGGAGAAGAGAAGGCTGCGTGGGGACCTAATAGCAGCCTTCCAGTATCTGAAGGGGGCCTATAGGGATTCTGGGGAGGAATTCATCAGGGACTTCATCAGGGACTTCATCAGGGACTGTAGTGACAGGACAAGGAGTAACGGGTTAAAACTTAAACAGGGGAAGTTTAGATTGGATATAAGGAGGAAATTCTTTCCTGTTAGGGTGGTGAGACACTGGAATTGGTTGCCCAGGGAGGTTGTGAGTGCTCCATCCCTGGCGGTGTTCAAGGCCAGGTTGGATGAAGCCTTGTGTGGGATGGTTTAGTGTGAGGTGTCCCTGCCCATGGCAGGGGGGTTGGAACTAGATGATCTTGAGGTCCTTTCCAACCCTAACTATTCTATGATTCTATGATTCTAAGTCAGTCCCAAATAAATTCCATTAGGAACTATGAGTCACCAGAAGCATTTACACCTCTCTTTGTTGTTCTGGCCTTCTCTAACATCTAGCTTATCTGTTTTTAAACAGATTCATTGCTTTTAAAAACAAATTCTACCAAAGCCAAACACTGCACTAACCAGTCAATTTTTCAGCTTCTGGGGGGAAAACAGCCAATGAACTCAGTTATATGCTGTTACCTGCTATATAATACTTATAGTCCATCAGGTATATATATACACAAAGAGATATTTCTCAGATCACGGGTTACAGCAACTACAGGTGCTTTTCTTTCTTATATCTAAGCACGTGGAACCATTCATGGTGCAGGCACACCTCAAAGACACAGAATTTGTCAGAGTAAACTGTAGCAAAAAATACCACACAATGCTCCTGCTGCTGATTACATCTGCACAAAATGGACTCATGGGCTTTGTGGACAAAAATATCACAATAGACAACGCATTGCATACCGCAATGTTGAGACTCCGTTTTATACCACATAGGGGAAGCCAGTGGGAGCAATTAAAAGGCCCTGTGGGTTTCTCAAGTATTGAGCCTGGTTACATAAGAAGGGATCTCTTGTTTAGTAACCACAGATGGGGAAAGAATAACCAAAATTTCGGCATGACTCTTTGTTACTCATGAAAAATTAAAATAGATTAACCTGAAAGTAGCTGAATTAGTGCAGTTTCACGAGAAACATGAAAGCAGGAGAAAAATATTCGATGGGGTTTTGTGCCACTGGACTTCTGCAGCTCTTCCACATACTCTGATCCTTGCACAATGTCCTGATTTGCCTGTTCTGTCAGTGAAATCGCACTAGCTTGGGCACATGGACCTAATTCTGCAAAGCATTAAGTGAGCAGCCATACTCCTATGAGTGCTTTTGTTAACGGCAATGGGATTATTCATGTGAATGCATATTAGATGTTTCTAACAAATATCAGTGATTTTACAGACAGTCCTTCAAAACAAGCTAGAAATTGCTTGCTGAAGCACTTGTTATCATTTACTAATCAGCCAGAGTCTGGTAACTCCATTTTAAACTCTCTTCTGGATTAAAGAATAAAAAAAGATGCCAAAATGAGTCACCCTTCTCTCCACAAAGAGCAACCAGGCTTCTATTACCTTATAAGATTAAAAGAAATGGGCCATGTTCTAAGGGATTACAGGATCATTTTGTAAATTGGATTACAACGAAGCAGTCTGGAGTAGTTTTACAAAATGTGAAGGGACCATCATAAGATCTTATGGGTAAACTGTATGTTTACACAGAACTTCCATGACTACCCAAAGAAGCAACTTCAATAAAGCATTAATCAGTAACTTAAGAAGTAGGACCATTTTTTCATTAAAAGTCATAAAATCAAAAATTCCATGCATATAATTTTAATACTGAAGTCATTATTACAGTAACATAACTGAAGAGTGAGATCTGCTGACTCAGTATATTTTTATCTCTGTAATTTAGTCAATATGGTCAGTATTTAGCCAAATCTTATCTGGAAGCTTTGGTCCATCTTAATGATCAGAGTTAACTTATTCCCAAGGAAGAGATCCCATGAGACAACAGCTCATAAAAAGTCCCATAGTAATGAATTTATTCAAAAATACACAAATATGGAGTAATAAACTGAATAACTTGAGTACAAGTCCATGAAGATGCCTCTTGTACAGTTTCAACAGAATTGCAGCTACCTTTGCTTAAATTCATAAAAAATGTGCTATAGAAAAATGTGACAGCATTCTTAATGGACTCATGATCTCAGCCATTTAACTGTTCCTTATACAAGTTTTTAAGGACTTTACTATATGAAACAAAAAATATTATGTGTCCAAGTCATAGTAGTCAAACTAGTCTCATTCGGGCTTTTATTTTTGCAGGAATTAAGTGCAAAGGTAAGGAGAATTCGGTGCGGGTTGAGGAATCAAATTCATAATCATTGTCAGTTTATCAGATTCCCATAATTCTACAAATCAATCACTCTGTGAAAATAATTTCAATAAATTCAAAGATGCTTTTGAGAGATAGTGCCTGCTACTTGTAATTGCAAGTGTTTGCCTTTGAGAGTCCAAAGTACAGTTCAGCAAAGCTTTAGAGGGACGACCTATATTCTTAGAAATCTTATACAACATTTGAAAGAAATAATCATTCTTCAGGAATTCAGCTTAGATTTTGAACTTCTGATGTTGCCTTCTGTTTTATTTCTTTGCCTTTAGTACATTTACAATGCAGACATGCATAGGAGACTTCATTTACTCAGGATTATAAAATATGCTTTAAAAAGTAAATATATCATGTTCCAGTGACGTATGTAATAGATAAAGGTAAACATTTATCTTCTGATAATAACAGAGTCAATATTTGCGTGGAATATTCGTGAGAAAAGTATTATCCATGTAAAGTAACTCCCCTCAGCCAAGGTCTGCCTTAAAGCATATCCTGCTGCAGCTAAGCACACTTCAGGCAACCTTTAGTAATCCCTGGTGCTAGACATAAGATATTGTATTTACTTTTGGTGTCTGCTGAGAATGAAGTTTCTGAGCAAGAGATGATTACTAATGTTTGCACTAATCTTTATTGTTACTTACCAAATGTAGTACAAGAGCATCCTGCAGAGCAAAGGTAAACTAGAGTCACCTTGTACTGGGTGCTTGATGGACAGACATGCTGGAATAGGAAACAGATTTATACATCTCAATAGCCTTTTTGTGTTTGTTGCCAGATTGTTTATTAGTATCAGAAATAATTTCTGCCACAGCAATATTTATATCAATATAAATAATTCTTCCTGCAAACAGCAATGAACAAAGAAGTTTAACAGCCAATGAGATGGTAACAAGATCACATATCTTATCAATAAACTTTTGTTAAGTTCTCATCAGAGCTTGAAGAAATAGCAGGAGCATAAGGAGCAGAAAGAATGGATATAAATTGGCAAGTTCTGCTTGGCTGAAGAAAAGGAAAAGAACAGTGCCAAAGGAACTTTACCATCAGTTCTTTGAAGATTTCTAGACAAACACATTGCAATGACACATAACATGCTGCTTATTATTGTCATTACTACTGTTTACTGAGAGAAGTTATTTACACTGCTTTTTTACTATCAGGATCTTTTTAGCCAATGGTGTAAATATGAAAGACTGCAAAAGGGAAAACCAGCTTTCTGAAATGGGCTGTCAAATGGCATTTGGGAAAACAGAAAACAAAAACATCCCTTTGTATCTTCATTCAATTGCAGTACATTTGTGTAATGCTGCAACACAAAATGAGAGGGAAGTGTGGTCTTTCAACAGAGTTTCCTTTAAATTTTCCTGCTCAGCTCTTGCTTGTTACACAATCTATCAGGCCTCTCTGAGTGGTCTGAACTCAACATGTGTACCACATCAGTGTGATCCTCCTCTCTAACTCTGTTGGGGTAAACCCTATAACATACCTCTTTGCTCAGCTGTATTCTTTCTAATCTCACAAAATCCCACTTGGCAAACATCATCTACAGAGAAAATGTAAACCTGCGGCAATCAGGGAAGACTTTGGTGACTGGTTAACCTTCAGCCTTGTATATACAAACAGATTGATTTCTGATCATTGTTGAGAACTGGAAGTTTCATGACATTATTTAATGAACTCTGTTTTCTTTAAAGAATTATTTCATTCCTCCCTCCCTCCCTCAGCCATACTCTGCTGAAAGCCTTCCCCTACAGGACCTTTCACCTTTCTTAACATGCAACCTTGATTGATCCAGTCGGATGCTGTCCAGAGCACAACACATTGCAGGACACAGCTTTGTCTCTACAGCAGCAGTTATTTGCACGGCACTATACTACTTAAGTGTTTCTGACCAGAATCCAAGCAGAAAACTTGTCATTTAAACTCAGCTGTATGCTTTAATCTTGGCAAGGGACTGATCAGGAAAAATTACCCCATGGCAAGTCTATCTTTTCTCCCACACGAGCAAACTTAGTCAACTTCTGGGCAAATATTGCACTGAACTGTATTTTTTTACACTTAAAATACTAAGTGGTGCCTGAGTGCAGATACTGGGGGTGGGGACAGGGGACAAGACATGACAAACCAATTGGTTCCAAAAGCCTTTTCCATTTATGTTCATTTCTTGTATTAATTCCTTCCCATTCAGTGAAATGAACAGAGGCCTCCTCCTCTTTCACAATGATTAAAACTGCAGCTATTACCAGTAGTGCCTAACAGCTATTTTAGGTGGCTTAGTCTTTATGAGGTGCTACCTGATGAACCAACCATCTGTTGGACTCAGTGATATTGAGGGCTTTTTCCAACTAAATGATTCTATAAGAATATTCTGATGTAAGCCTTATCTGTGAGCCTAACATCTTTTTTTATTCTTCTTTCATGTTATTTCGTAGATTTCAATCTCATGGTGAGATATTCTTTACCTTACTTTGATACTATCCTTTATCTTGCTTTATGCTCCTTTTAAACCACAAGCATAATACAGATCAACTAACAGTTACGTATTTTGTATAAAAAAAATCTTTCTATTTGGATGGTATTTGGCAACATTGCAAAAATATTTTCTCATAGAAACTGCTTGTTGGCTGTAAGGATTGTATTGGATCAATTGTACTGATGGCTGTAAGGATTTTCCTGCAGCAACAATGTCTTTTTTTACCTAACTTCTTAATTTCACAAACACCATTTACTGAAGACAACAAAAACACCGTGTGACAGCTTAAACTTGCATCCTGATTTTGTTTGAAGCATACAATGAGAATAAAACAATTATAGACTTAAACTGAATCCAAAAGAACCCTGCTCTAACCTTTTTTGGAGAAATAATACAAGTATACTTTTTTTCTTACTAGTTTTTGTAGAATTCTGGCAAGCTGTATAATTTATAGTGTAGCTCAATGTTTTTCATTACATCATAAGTTAAATGATAAGCATCAGTGTCACATTCTTTGGGAAACAGAGTGTATAACATGTATTTAAAAGATCTTTCAGGCTTTGGTAACCTTAAACCAGTCTTACTGGTGATTTCTACTGAAATTATTTTATAAGCAATACACTTCAAAGCAGTATTTAACATATTTTTCTAATGATGTAAAATGTCTTCCACTTTAAAATGTTTTTACAAGTGGCAATATTCTAACTCTGTAGCTGTTCTAATATTATAACCGTTTGCTATTAATCATCCTTAATACTGATTTTCTTTTTTCTCCCTCTCCAGCCTCTGAAAATATGAAGGGTACCTTGGGAACTGTAAAAATAAGCAATGGGCTAACGTAAAACCCTGTATTCTGACATATTGCAAATTTGATTTCAGTACAAGCCCTACATATGAACATGCTGGTTTTGGCCAGTATTCATTAAAAATTATGAAATGCGTATACAGTGCAGATCTGTAATTGTTAAAATACCAGGAACAACCATGAAGATCATCTACTCCAATGAAACCACATTTGACTTTATTGGCAAGTTTTGCTTGTTAATGAGCACAGGATCTGACCTATCAATTTGTCATCTGTCAGTCTCAGAGGTTCTCCCAGTCTCATTTTCCTAGTCAAGCTTGTTTTATGTCACTGAATTAGAACAAAGCGGGTCTTTTCACAGATTTGGTCTTTCTAAGTACAATTCCTTTGCACCTGGCCAGAGCAACAAAACAGCTCACTTCTCATTAGTTAGGGATTTCCACACACAGAGACATAAATTAACTAACAGAAGTTTAAAGCTCCACCTAGAAAGCTTGAAAAGCTCCATTTAATGCTAGGCTCCTGGGTAAACAGGCAAACTCTCTTGACTCCAGCACACAGCCCTTTAGGGAAAGAAAGAAAGATGAATTAGAGGGAGGGGAGAGGGGTGAAATAGAAGAAACTGAGGATGCTCATGACTCTTCTTTTGCTCTTGCATTACTCAGCAGCAACTCCATTTTATCTAAAAAAGATTTTCACAGCATCTGACTAAAATGCCAAGCTGTTACATATCAAAATTCAACAGGATCTGACCTATACTGTCATTTTTGCTTAGTCACCAGTAAATGAAGGCAAGCTTTATCCTCCATAAAGAACTTCTGTCAATGCGGATCTCTTAACAAGAGTTGCAGGCTCTCCAAAGTTCACAGAAAGGTAACCTCAGAAAGCTCCCCCTTCTCCAGACTTTGCACCAAAAGCCTTCTTTAGTAAAGCAATGTAAGAAAGTAAACTGGCTTTACAGGCATACAAAATTTCACAGAGTTACTACTGTCCAATGTGTATACATACAGTAAAAGCAGGGCTGAGAACAGCTCTGAGCTTCACACACTTAAAGTTATTTTGAATGAATACAGCTCAACCTGAGATTTTTGTGGTGTATCTGTATAACTTTATTTCTTAAGAAACACAAGGGTAACTCTCAGTACTTCCAAATTAAAGAATTTCTATTCAGTCAGCTACAAAACTAACTTTTTCACTCAGAAAAGTCCATGGAATAAGAGCATAATGCAAAAGTATTTAGTAACTCTAGAAAATAACAACTTATTGTGTATTTTGTGATATATTTTCTAAAGGCTTTGAACCACAAATATGAGCCTTGTGGCAACTGCACTGGGCTGTAAATAGCATTCAGAGACATGGCTTTTTTTTCAGTGGACAATGGAAGTAGAGAGCAATTAGACTGTAGGTTTCCAAAGCTTTGCCTTGAGTGCAGGGCACACAGCGTTTGAGTGGGGATGTCCAAGTGACTGACTAGCCTGCCGTCACAGGAATGGGGGGAAGGAGAAATGTTTTTATGCTATCCTTAAATTCTGGCCTATCGCATTAGAAAAGTCTGACACAAGCCTGCAGCAGAGTAATGATTTCATCTGAGGGTGCCCAGTGAAGATTTGAAGGGAGATACAAAGTATGCATTGGGATGACAGAGTCATTTGCAGTTGAAAAGTTTCTCAGGATTATTTTATGGTCCCATGGGAAACTTTCCATTGTCCCACTGAAGATGCTGCCAAGGATGCCAACATTAAATCATGTTCAAATCCAGTGAACTTCTCTTTTTGGTGCTGCTGGAATATTTCATTTTCTTTTTCAATACAAATAATAAAGCATGAGATTATTCCCTTGGGAACTATTTCATTGTCTGGGTGTTTCATTTTCAGGAAGCCTGACAATTTAATCCCAACAATACACAGTATTATCCTTGTATTCATTACACAGAAGGGAGAGAGATTCTAATTTACTTAACATAGGCCAGAAAATGATACAAATATTACTGAAAATTAATAAGCATATTACTGTATAGCATATACAAATATTACTATTGAATATTTAATTGATGAGAGTTTATTAATATTGAATATAACCAAGAAATGGGTGTGCTAATGAAAACATAGGCAATAAATTAATACTTAAGTACTCAAAACCTACTCAAAGAGTGCCCAAAGATAGTGTTGCTGAGGTGAGTAGCTTGAGAGAGGACGCCTGCAACACCGGAGCGGAGAGGGGAGAGATCAGCGTCCAGGAGCCTCAACTCAGAGCGACAAGAGCCACTGAGGAGGGAGCCTCAAGTCCTCAACAGGACTTGCCCAGGACTCGGAAGCTCAGCTCCCGCGAGGGGCTGACTCACAGGGGGCGGAGCCAGGAGGAGTGGCACCAGCTGGGAGTGGCTAAAAAACCTTCCCAGGGAGCGCGGCGAACAGAGAGCGTCGAGGCAGAGGGTCGAGGCAGTTTGCGCGGCAGTTCGCGCGGGCAGGCGAGCGGGCAGGGAAGCGTTCCAACCGCCTCATCGAGAGGACTCGCCTGGAGTACAGGAGGGGGAAGGAGTGCTGAGAGACGTAGACGGATTGATTGACCAGATAGATCATGGTTACAACACGATCGAAAGCTGTAGTGAGTACTAATGTGGGTATCCAGACTGAGCCTTCCTGCAGACATGCAGCTGTGCAGGTGTCTGGCTGCAGTGAATGCCTGAGCCTGGCACTTGTATTGGAGGGAGCCAGTGATACTGCTTGTGTTCACTGTGAGCAAATAAATGACCTGCTCAGGCAGGTGGCTGAACTGAGGGAGGATGTTGAAAGGTTGAGAGCCATTAGAGAGTGTGAAAGTGAAATAGATTGGTGGAACCACACCCTAAGGCAAGGGCAGAGGGAAGTGGTTCAACAAGTTATGGATCCCCTTCCCTCCTACCATCAGACAGAAGGAGAGAGCTTAATGGACAAGGATGGATGGAGGGAGGTTCCTCCTCGGAGAGGTAAGCGAAAACCCTCACAATCCTTCCTCCCTCCCAATTGCCCTTGAATAACAGGTACGAGGTCTTGGAAATTCAGGGCCAGGTGAATGGAGATGGTGAGGCAAATCTATCTAGTGAGTCACCCAGGGCTAGTCACTCACCCCCATGCCTCAGAACTTCCCCAACCAAGAAGAAAAGAAGAGTAATTGTGGTGGGTGACTCCCTTCTGAGGGGAACAGAAGGGCCCATTTGTCGACCGGATCCACCCCACAAGGAGGTCTGCTGCCTGCCTGGGGCTCGGATTAGAGATGTTAAAAAGAAGCTCTCTGAACTGGTGCAGCCGTCTGACTACTACCCACTGCTGGTTTTTCAGGTTGGCAGTGACGAAATTATTACGAGGAACGTAAGGGCAATGAAGAGAGACTACAGGGCCCTGGGACGGCTGGTTAAAGGGTCTGGAGCGCAAGTGGTGTTTGCCTCCATACCTGTTGCAAGCGAGGGTGAAGGGATATATAAGAAGACTCTGCAGGTTAATGTATGGCTACGTGACTGGTGCCAAAGGCAGGGGTTTGGGTTTTTCAGTCACGGGCTGCTGTATGGGACACCTGGTTTGCTGGTGACAGGCGGGATACACCAGTCCCAGAGAAGAAAAAGGGTTTTGGGGCAGGAGTTAGCAGGGCTTATTGACAGGGCTTTAAACTAGTTATGAAGGGGGGAGGGGATTTAACTGGGCCTGTTGGGGACAAGCCCAAGAGGAACATGCTAGGGATTGAAGGATGGCGGGCTAAGGAGGACTATCAATCTCTTGTTTCACTTGTGGGAAAGGATAGCTTTTTAGACCCTGTCCCGCAGGGGAAAAAGGGTACTAGGACTGGCTCCCTGAAATGCCTGTACACCAATGCACGCAGCATGGGGAATAAACAGGAGGAGTTAGAAGTCTGTGTGCAGGCTAAAGGTTATGATCTAGTGGCAATTACAGAGACATGGTGGGACAGTTCACATGACTGGAATGTGGTCATGGATGGCTATGTCCTTTTTAGGAAAGATAGGTCAGCGAAGCGAGGTGGTGGAGTTGCTCTTTACGTGAGAGAGCAACTAGAATGTATTGAGTTCTGTCCGGGGTCGGATGAGGAGCAAGTGGAATGTCTGTGGGTACGAATCAAGGGGCTGACTGGCACGGGTGATACAGTTGTGGGGGTCTATTACAGACCTCCTGATCAGGACGAAGGAGTTGATGAGGCTTTCTACAGGCAACTGGAAGTAGCCTCGCGACTACATGCCTTAGTCGTCGTGGGGGACTTTAACTACCCCGATATTTGCTGGAAGACTCACACAGCCAGTCATTCACAGTCTAGGAGGTTCCTCGAGTGCATTGATGATAATTTCTTAATGCAAATGGTGGACGTACCAACTAGGAGAGCAGCGCTGCTAGATTTAGTACTCGCCAACAAGGAGGGTTTGGTCGAAGTGGTGACGGTCAATGGCAGCCTTGGCTGCAGTGACCATGAGATGGTGGAGTTTAGGATCCTGTGTGGGAGGAATAGAATACCTAGCAAAGCCACAGTTCTAGATTTCCGAAGGGCCAACTTTGGCCTCTTCAGTCAACTGCTAAGGGAAGTCTCATGGGAAAGTGTACTAGGCGGTAAAGGGGCTCAAGATAGTTGGTTAGCATTCAAGGACCGCTTCTTCCAAGCTCAGGATCGGAGCGTCCCAATGAGTAGGAAGTCAAGTAAGGGATCTAGGAGACCGGCGTGGTTAAACAAGGAACTGCTGGGCAAACTCAAGTGGAAAAGGAGAATCTATGGATTATGTAAGGAGGGGCTGGCCGCTTGGGAGGAATATAGGACAGTTGTTAGAGGATGTAGGGAGGCAATTAGGACAGCTAAGGCCTCCTTGGAACTCAATCTTGCTAGTCGGGTTAAAGACAATAGAAAGGGCTTCTTCAAATACATAGCAAATAAAACTAACACAAGAGGCAATATAGGCCCACTGCTGAATGAAGTGGGTACCCTGGAGACAGAGGATATAAAGAAGGCAGAGGTGCTGAATGCCTTCTTTGCCTCTGTCTTTACTCCTGCAGACTCTCCCCGAGGGCCCCGGATTTCTATAGCCCCAGAAGGAGTCAGGACAGAGGAGGAGTTTGCTTTGGTAGATGAGGATTGGGTTAGGGATCAGCTATGCAAACTGGACATCTGTAAATCGATGGGTCCGGATGGAATGCACCCACGGGTGCTGAGGGAGCTGGCGGAGGTCATTGCTAGGCCACTTTCCATCATCTTTGGTAAGTCGTGGGAAACGGGCGAGGTGCCTGAGGATTGGCGCATGGCAAAGGTCACACCAATCTATAAGAAGGGCAAGAAGGAGGACCCGGGTAATTATAGACTGGTCAGCCTTACCTCCATCCCTGGAAAGATGATGGAACAACTTATTCTTGACTCCATCACTAGGCATATCAAGGATGAGGGGGTCATTAAGAACAGCCAACATGGTTTTATGAGGGGGAAGACATGTATGACCAACCTTATAGCCTTCTATGAGGAAGTGACTAGGTGGAGGGATGATGGTAGAGCGGTAGATGTAGTTTTTCTTGATTTCAGTAAGACATTTGATACTGTCTCCCACAGCATCCTCATAGATAAGCTAAGGAAGTGTGGGCTTGACGATCAAGTAGTGAGGTGGATCGAGAACTGGTTGAAAGGAAGAAGACAGAGAGTTGTGGTCAATGGCGCAGAATCTAGCTGGAGGTCTGTGACTAGTGGAGTCCCTCAGGGGTTGGTGCTGGGACCGGTGCTGTTTAATATTTTCATCAATGACCTGGATGAGGGAACTGAGTGCACCCTCAGCAAGTTGGCTGATGACACAAAACTGGGAGGAGTGGCTGACACACCAGAGGACTGTGCTGCCATTCAGCGAGACCTGGACAGGCTGGAGAGTTGGGCGGGGAGAAACTTGATGAAATTTAACAAGGGCAAGTGTAGAGTCTTGCATCTGGGGAAGAACAACCCCATGTACCAGTACAGGTTGGGGGTTGACCTGCTGGAAAGTAGTGAAGGGGAAAGGGACCTGGGGGTCCTGGTGGATAGGAGGATGACCATGAGCCAGCAATGTGCTCTTGTGGCCAAGAAGGCAAATGGCATCTTAGGGTGCATTAGAAAGGGAGTGGTTAGTAGGTCAAGAGAGGTTCTCCTCCCCCTCTACTCAGCCTTGGTGAGGCCGCATCTGGAATATTGCGTCCAGTTCTGGGCCCCTCTGTTCAAGAAGGACAGGGAATTGCTTGAAGGAGTCCAGCGCAGAGCCACAAAGATGATTAAGGGAGTGGAACATCTCCCTTATGAGGAGAGGCTGAGGGAGCTGGGTCTCTTTAGCTTGGAGAAGAGGAGACTGAGGGGTGACCTCATCAATGTTTACAAATATGTAAAGGGTAGGTGTCAGGATGATGGAGCTAGGCTTTTTTCAGTGATATCCAGTGATAGGACAAGGGGCAATGGGTGTAAACTGGAACATAGGAAGTTCCACGTTAACATCAGGAAGAACTTCTTTACTGTAAGAGTGACAGAGCACTGGAACAGGTTGCCCAGGGGGGTTGTGGAGTCTCCTACATTGGAGATATTCAAGGCCCGCCTGGACAAGTTCCTGTGTGATGTACTGTAGGTTACCCTGCTCTTGCAGGGGGGTTGGACTAGATGATTTTTTGAGGTCCCTTCCAACCCTTGGGATTCTGTGATTCTGTGTTTTCCTGAATGTTTTGACTTACATGCCATAGAAAACACAGAATATATATCCAGCACTACAAAAATATATTTGTAATCTTGCCTCTGCTGTTGTTTTTTCTGCTATGCACAATTCTGCTTTTTGCTCCCTGTATAAGAAAAAGTAGTTTGCCAAGATAAGAAAAAATTGCCTGCTGAAATACTGTCTGTGTTTTTATCCCACCAAATCATGACATTATCCTCAGAATACTACAAATTTAAAGCAGAAACCATAAAGGTATAGCCACTTGACATAGAGTAGACATAGAGTAACTACCTGTCCTGGGTTTACCAGCAGCAGTCGTTTTTCTCCTTCTTAGGAGCTAGTACAGTGCTGTGTTTTGATCTTTTGGCCTGGGAACAGTGCTGATAACGCCGATGTTTTCAGTTGCTGCTCGAATGTTTGGTCTGGCCAAGGACTTTCTGAGCTTCATGCTCTGCCGGGGAGGAGGGGAAGCTGGGAGGAAGCAGAGACAGGACACCTGACCCAAGCTAGCCAAAGAGGTATTCCATACCACAGCACGTCATGCCCAGGATGTAACGGGGAGTGACCCGGAAGGGTTGGGACTGCAGGGTTGGATGAGGTATCAGTCGGTGCTTGGCTGGGGGGAGTGGGGCGAGTTATTGGTTGGCTGGTGTTAAGGATGAGGTATCAGTCGGTGCTTGGCTGGGGGGAGTGGGGCGAGTTATTGGTTGGCTGGTGTTAAGGTGTTGTATTCTTTCCTCTTGTTATTTCCTTTAGCATTATTATTATTGGTGGTAGCAGTAGTGATTTGTGTTATACCTTAGTTACTGGGCTGTTCTTATCTCAACCTGTGGGAGTTGCATTCTTTTTGATTCTCCTCTCCGTCCCTCCAGAAGCAGGGGGAGGGCAAGAAGGTGGGGAGTGAGCAAAAGAGGTTTGTGGTTGGGTTTAAACCACGACAGTTCTTTTTGGCGCCCAACGTGGGGCTTGAAGGGTTGAGATAACGACGGAGATGATCAGATTAATAGTCATCACAGTGCTGATTTATTGGCTCTCAAAGTTGTTTCTCTTGCTCTCAGAGCTTCAGAATGTAGTACATTATTTAGAGCTGGTATTCCCTGTGGTAGTGTTTATCAAGTGTGGGGCTTGGGCTAAGGTTCTTGTTTCACTGTACTTTATGGCAATGGCTTGTAATACGGGTGGGCTCCGGCTGCAGGGAGAGATGGACGTGGCCGTGGACTTGTACCCGGCCGTCCCGCTGCTCTTCACCGCCCTGGCCCTTGTCCTCGCCTCCATCTTCGTGAGGCTGCGGGGAGCCGAGGGGGAGCGGCCCCGGGAGCCGGCGGCGGCCGAAGCGGCCCGGGAGAGCGGCCCCGGGGACCAGGCGGCGGCGGGAGCGGGGCCGGAAGCTGGGAGGAAGGCGGCTGCTGAGCAGCGGGAGGAGGCGGCGGAGGAGCCGAGCCCCACGGCCGAGCCCAGCCCCGCGGCGGCCGAGAGCGTCCCCCGGCAGCCGCCCGCCGAGCCCCAGGAGGATGCCGGAGCCCAGGCAGCATTTCCCAGCACGGCAGAGGAGGAAGAGCTGCACTCGGGAAAAACGAAGCCGGTGGTGGGAGAGCCGGCAAGCACAGCGGCTACACCAGCCCCAGGGACAAGTACAGCAGCATAGTTTGAGGGTTCTGAAGGGTCTGAATGGCCTGTGGGTACCCTTGGGACCTGCCTGCTGATTGTGATGGGGATCAGCATGTTGGCACACACACAGAGGGTGTTCTACCCACGGCCATTTTGTCTGATCTCAGAAGTCAAGCAGTCGGGTTTGCTTCTTGTCTGGGGTTAGACCACAATATGGGAGGACCAAGAGATCTTCCTCAAGGCTGGACAGCCATGAGTGGCAGGATGTGTGGGACAGTATGAGAGAGTACCTAGTCCACTGGGCCCCTCCAGTGCTTTGGAAGCGTCGGAGATGGAAGGCAGCTCTATGGAGTCCCCAGCAACAAGCTGCAGAAACTGCTGAAGGGGACAGTGAATTATTTTGAGCCTGGTGGGCCCATGGCACTTCAGGCCATCAGGGCAGAGATGCAACATAGAGATGGACTCATGATCGAGGGGTGGACTTAGCAATGGACACTATTGCCCAGGTTATTCACGAGTGTGAACACTGCACACAGCCTCTCCTGCTCTGAGAGACTGTTACAAGAGATGGAGCCTGACATCATGGACCAGATGGACTCAGCAGCTTTATAGGTCCATGCACTAAGAAATGATGTTTTTCTCTGTGTATATGTAGATGTATATATATATGTAAGAGTGATGGCATATTGAAGATGTGGGATCTGAGCATGACATGAATGGTATGGAATAAGGGGTGGATAATGTCCTGGGTTGAGCAGCAGCAGTCATTTTTCTCCTTCTTAGGAGCTAGTACAGTGCTGTGTTTTGATCTTTTGGCTTGGGAACAGTGCTGACAACGCCGATGTTTTCAGTTGCTGCTCGAATGTTTGGTCTGGCCAAGGACTTTCTGAGCCTCATGCTCTGCTGGGGAGGAGGGGAAGCTGGGAGGAAGCAGAGACAGGACACCTGACCCAAGCTAGCCAAAGAGGTATTCCATACCACAGCACGTCATGCCCAGGATGTAACGGGGAGTGACCCGGAAGGGTTGGGACTGCAGGGTTGGATGAGGTATCAGTCGGTGCTTGGCTGGGGGGAGTGGGGCGAGTTATTGGTTGGCTGGTGTTAAGGTGTTGTATTCTTTCCTCTTGTTATTTCCTTTAGCATTATTATTATTGGTGGTAGCAGTAGTGATTTGTGTTGTACCTTAGTTACTGGGCTGTTCTTATCTCAACCTGTGGGAGTTGCATTCTTTTTGATTCTCCTCTCCGTCCCTCCAGAAGCAGGGGGAGGGCAAGAAGGGGGAGAGTGAGCAAAAGAGGTTTGTGGTTGGGTTTAAACCACGACAGTTCTTTTTGGCGCCCAACATGGGGCTTGAAGGGTTGAAATAACGACAGAGATGATCAGATTAATAGTCATCACAGTGCTGATTTATTGGCTCTCAAAGTTGTTTCTCTTGCTCTCAGAGCTTCAGAATGTAGTACATTATTTAGAGCTGGTATTCCCTGTGTTAGTGTTTATCAAGTGTGGGGCTTGGGCTAAGGTTCTTGTTTCACTGTCCTTTATGGCAATGGCTTGTAATACGGGTGGGCTCCGGCAGCAGGGAGAGATGGACGTGGCCGTGGACTTGTACCTGGCCGTCCCGCTGCTCTTCACCGCCCTGGCCCTTGTCCTCGCCTCCGTCTTTGTGAGGCTGCGGGGAGTGAGCAAAAGAGGTTTGTGGTTGGGTTTAAACCACGACACTACCACAAAAAGACAGCAGTATGTAAAATTCTATGGGTGTCCAAGCCTTAGTACAGTATGACTCCGAAACAACACTGGTATTTTGCAAAGACTTAGGTCATAACATTTTGCAGAATGTTTACCCTAAATCATGAGTAGCATGAAAATTAACAGAACACTGGTGCTCTATTGTTGCTGTTAATTCTTGTTTTAATTAGGAGACATGGGAATTTCACAAGGGAGGAAAGCCCTCTGCTCCCAGATAGCAGAGTGACAATGTCTTCTAAGGTCCCAAAAAGCAGTGAAATGAAAAGAAAATACTTCGTGTGGTTTCAGGGCGTTGTAGTGGGGGCGGGGCTTGGTTTGGGTGTTTTTAGAAACCCCCAATAGGTCTGAATTCAGTTTCAGGATTTTGAGAGATTAACCCATTCACTAACTACTCAGGATTAACAGTACCACTGACTATTACCAGGAATAATTACCTTTCCTTCTTTGTATAATCTATATTGTCTTTAGCAACCAGCTCTGGTTTAGTTGTAAAACTAAGTCTTTATTATGCAACACCCAGAGCATTCATGAGTCATTCTTCAAGATCCCTCCACCCTTTCAGTTCTTTTATTTTTTCTACTGATAAAACTCTACTTCATTTAGATTTCACCTTCACTGAAAATTTCCTACCCTGTGATCCCAGTCTCAGCTACTTGTATGGCTTATGCACCACAGGAATTCTCAGCAGTTTTACTCACACACCGGGATAATTTTGAAGCTGTCAAGACACACTGTCTCACAGCAGTCAAAGGAGGCTTATTCTGTTCCAGCATGCAAACACCCGTGATTAGAATCAGAAGTAGATGTTTCCATATAGTGAAACTGAAACAATGGTAATACACAGCCACACATATTAAAATTGTTATAGAATTATTTCACATATGGTTACAACTAATTTTTATTATGACCTCAGCTATTTTACCATATTTTTGAAAATAACTGAAAGACTTAGTGTAATTTTTCATTATTTTTAATTAAAACTAACTTTTTTCTTGTGCATTATAGATAGAGGTCCAAAAGTATCAGAGGTCTGCTTGAAGCGAATATTTTAATCCTCTTCTACCTCTTCATTTTGAAGGGAAAACAATTTTTATGAGAAAGTTCAGGGAAAAAAATTCTCTTCTGCAAAATAAGCAGAATCAGCTTTTTTTATTTTAAAGATTTCATACTCCCCCATTCCTCCCAAAAAAAGTAATGGTTTTGTTGGAATATTTGGATAGACATCACTGAGATCAAAAAAGTCTTAGAATTTGTACCCCTGTACAACTCCTAATGCAAGGCTTCTTGTGGAAAATTGGAGTCGTAAGTTTTGACCTGTCCTAAACACTGGCTTTGTACATGTGACATCCTGGATCTGGCAATGCCACTTTGGTAGCTCTAACTGGGACAGATGGGACAATGGTTGAAATGGCTCTAGCCAAGGGAGGAGTGAGCAACTGGCAAGTGTCATTTCATTACATTAAATCACATCATTGTGCCCAGTTTTCAGCCTTCCAGTGCAGGAAAGTTATTGAGAAACTGGAGGCCACCACAAAGGATGAAGCTGGAGCATTTGCCCTGTAAGAAGAGACTAAAGACACTGCTGGAGAGCAGGTGCTGTTATAAAACAACATAAATCAAGTATATATGAGTGAATTCACTGAGTAAGGCTAATGGAGTAAAGATTAAGGTCATATTAGCTCCAGAAGTTTTCTTCTTTTAAGTACTATGTAGCCCAGTATAAATAGCTCAATTTACATTTATGATTGGTAAAGAATACAAAAAACAGGACAGAATCAATTGCACATTTTATACTTATCTTTGAATTAATCACTATTTGGAAATGTAGCTTGAAAGAAATTTGTAGCTCCAGCTATAGCTCACTGAACTTGATATGGATCTGTTGATCTGAATACACATGAAGCAAGTCATCGAACAAGCAAAGTACTCTCAGACTTTAATGAAGTATTTAACCTTAATATACCGCAGTCACTGCAGTTTTCTAAGCCCCCCAAGTAAAATACCATCTTGTTCAAATACTATGAATTTTCTATTTGTTGACCCTTGTGAATGGTGAGAGTTATTCTAATAATAATTAGAATAAAAATATTTTTCTTCACTGGGAAAATGAAGTTCTTTGTTAGAGGATACGGTGTCACTGCACTACATGATCAGTTCTATTATGATCCAATTTATTCATCTTCAGGAAAACATCTGTGCATCATGTCTGAAGAGTTTTTTAATTGAAAATCAACGAAGCAAAACAAAGAACCCATGATGGAGTTTGTCTAACCTCTTTCTCTACATCTGCCAAGATGTGGCCCACCTACCCAACATTTAACTGATTGAAAAATCAGTGTGCCAGAGGCTGTTCGAATTCCTCATGGGACTCTACACCAGATATATTGCTCTACAGGAACTGAAACTCTATCACATAGACCACTCTAGACTATGTTAAACACATCTTAGCTGGAAAAGACTGAGCTTAATTATAGTTAGAGCAGTCATCATTTGGAATAATATCGACTCAACTGCAGGTCTGTGTTTCACTTCAGTCAAGCTACAGTCTTGCTACTTTCCTTCCTGATAACAGCATCATTTTTTATTGCAGTTACATGCAAATGAAGAATAGATCCTCCATGTCTTAAATATGTATTACTTCAAATGTGAGTACTTCTAATATATATTACTTTACCTTCATGATCAAAACCAACAAACATTTAAGCAAGCAGCTATTAAATAGTACTGGAAAAAGGGAAGACCACACCAAGAGCTATCTAGGAAGATTTGCAACTTTTTGTCACAGCAAAAAATATCACTGACTTCTCCATTTATAACAACACTTGGCAATTCCAGAATAGATATAAAACAGCTGCTCCTTAATAGACTGGCAACTTCCTTAACCACTAAAAGCTACTAAAGGAAAAAGCATTACCATTTAATGCTGCTCAGTCTGCTCAGATCAGTGTCTGTGTGGGTGGTTCTTGGAATATGTATTTGCAAAAATATGTTTTGGATCAGTTGATCTGTAAGTATATCAGTTATATCCTTATGTGGGTTTTCTACTTTAATATTCACTCTTGCTCCTTCAAGTTCAGAAGTGCATTTCCCATCAGCTTGATGAAATAGGTTTACTTGGCTAACGTAGTATCTGTCAGATACCTGCAAAGATGTTGCTGCTCAGTCAGGGACAGATTCTAATGTCCTCATTCACAGTGAAGGGGGTGTAGCATCTGCAGCAGTTGATGGACTGCTTTTGGACTGTGACAGTATTCGGACTGGAAAGCAAAATCATAGCTTGGCTTCAGAAAATGACCAAGCTGCATAATTCTAGTGTGGATGCGTTCTATGAAGCCCACCATATGTTATAAAATGCCATACTGCTTGATCATATAGCTCTGGTTTGGCAGAAAGTAGCTCAAAATGCTAATCTGAGACAGTCAGGAAACTTTTCTGTAGATTTAAATTTGATCTGAAATGTGTTTTTCAGCATGTGCCTCTCTGTGATTCACTACCCTGATTCTTAGTTCATAGATTGAGCTAAACACCTAAACACTAAACTGCCACATTAGCTGCATAAGTAAAGGATGTAATAATTATAGAAGCAGCTTGATTTCAAACTATCCACAGCAGCCAGCTAAAAGCTGGAGCACAAACAGTTTTATACTAAAACGTTATTTTTCAAATGAAGCACAGGGAGCCAGATTTTTTTTCCAATCTACTTACAAAGAAATTAGAACTGTGGGATCCTCTACTTTACAACTTTCAATATATTTACTTCATCCTTTGTCATTCCTTCCCACCCCCCTTGTGTGGAATTGCACTGAATTCCAACCAGTCTGAATCCACATACCACTCTCCGTTTGTCTTTCTAAATGTTATTACTGCCCTACTGAAGGCAATTTGGATTTTGATGTGCTCATAAGCAAAGCTGGTAAGACCTAAATAATGCTACTCTGCACAACAGGGAGATTTTCTTCCTGTTTCTTGATGTCTTTTGTGCTACCAATTTAACCTGTGAGACTGTCACCGTGCTTTACCTCATCTTTTGTTTATTGTATATTGGCTTCCAATTTTGTACATAAAGTTAATCATGATAAAAAACTGTGCTTATAAAGGAAGCTCCTTAGCAAAATGGATGTCCCTTTTCTGTAGAAACTAGTTTTCATGAGAAAAATCGCAACAGTAGCTACTTCACTATCCACAAAGGAAAAAAGCTTTCAGCTGTCTACAAAATTAGAAGGAAACTTTGATAGATGCTTTCCTTACAGGCTAAAGATGCAAACCAAACCAATCCCCACCCCATCTGATTATGCTAGATTTAGTATTTTGATAGATGAAAAATTTCTGAGGAAGTATATCCTATCTGAGTCATGTCATTTGAGTATCTATCCTGAGGATGGACATTTTCTTTTACAAAGAAATTACCTGCACTACTTCTGTGATATGAATATATTTCTATTTCCAGTCATGTTTACTCATGGCTACTGTCAAACCCATTACAACAAAAAATAAAATCTTAGGTGTGTAATCAGAATCTCTTACTCAGGTAACAAGTACAATGTGCCACAGATCTGTTAGTTATCTATTTTGGTTCACCCCAACACCCAACTTTTTTGCAGGGTCAGATCATCTCTCACAGGATCCTTTTATAGAGCAGAAGAAACCTTGATTAGGGCTTTTACCCCGACCTGCTAGATGGACGCATGCCTAGAATCGCATCACAGTGAGATGTCTGATACAGTTTTTCTAATAATCTCTGAAATTGGTAACATTTTCTCTTTGAGATATCCTTTGTAAATTCATTCAGAAGAATATGAATGGTATTCAGGGGGAGTCATGAAATTCAGTTATTACTATCTAAGCATTCCAGAAATTAGTAAAAGGCATAATGGGAAGTGCAAAATGCTAATAGGGGTAGGATGCAGTTGTAAGTCCAGATCCAGCTCTTTACACCTCTGAGGAAATACAGGCTCACATCCTAGTATTGCAATTAAAGATCTGTGTATCAGAGCAGCAATCTAACTATGCAAAGGAATTTCAGCTGTGAACTAGAAAATGGGTACAGGTTTTTTCCATTTGGTGCCAGAATTTTTGGAGGTTTTTCTCTACATTTAGTAAAATCCATTGGCTGAACTGGCAGTGGGGTGGAGAGGGAAGGAACAACACAGGATTGCAATATCCCATTCAAATACAATCCTTGAATGTCATGGACAAGAGGAGGACTCTCCTGGGTTTAGCAGTAGCAGTCTTTTTTCTCCTTCTTAACAGCTGGTGCAAGCTCTGTGTTTTGACTCAGCCTGGGAACAGAGCTGGTAACACCGATGTTTTTAGTTGTTGCTAAGTAATGTTTACCCTGACTAAGGACTTTGTGGGTCTCATGCTCTGCCGGGGATGAGGGGAGACTGGGAGGAAGCAGAGACAGGACACCTGACCCAAGCTAGCCAAAGAGGTATTCCATACCACAGCATGTCATGCCCAGGGAGGTAACTGGAAGTTACCCGGAAGGGCACGGGCTCTCTTTGGGGGGGGGAGTCGAACTCGTTCGGCAGGTGGTATTGTGTTCTCTTCCCTTGTTATTTTCTCTCATCATTATTATCACTGGTGGTAGCAGTAGTGATTTGTGTTATACCTTAGTTATTGGTCTGTTCTTATCTCAACCTGTGGTAGTTACATTCTCTCTATTCTCCTCCCCATCCCTCCAGGACTGGGGGGGTGGGGGGTGGGGGGGTGGATGGTAGGAAAGAAAGAGGGAGAAAAAGGTGGGGGGAATGAGTGAACAAGCTGCGTGGTTGGGTTTAAACCACTACAGTTCTTTTTGGCACCCAATGTGGGGCACGAGGGTTCAAGATAATGACAGATCTGACCGGAGTGTGTTCAATCATATCCACGACAAGGACTTAAAAACTCACGAAGGAAGTAGAGAAGCAAATTCCCTATTATGTTCAGATGAAAGGTGAGCTTACGAAACCAATGTCAGCAAGCAATTGGTTTTGTTTCTGTTTTATTACAATATCAAATGCATGAATTTTGTCACCATTTCATTATAGTATTTTAAAGTGCCAAAAAATGTGCAGTTTTGTATCATCTTGCAATGAGTTTAAGCTCTCTAGGATCAAAATTTTCTAGTATCTTCACAGTAATTTGGATAATTTTGTGAACCATGAATAAATCAACAGATTCATCCACATGCCATGGCAAGTCCATTTAGTATTGTGTACAGCTTGTTTTTCTTAGATCTGCAATATTGGATTTATTTTCACATCATTCTTTACAATGAAATCTATATTTTCTAAAAAACGTTGACCCTTGACAAGGTCAAGAAGGGCATACAAACCATCAGCCACATCTCCAACTATAAATTTGCTCAGATCTGTCATCTGAGTCAACCAATAAATAATAAAGACTGATAAAAGCAGCTCTTAAAATACTTTCAAAATGGATTCTATTTCCGAATCAATAATGGCTGGTCATTAAAAAAGAACAGCATTCTGCAGTTATAGTAAGTAGTTATAGAAAGTAAGATAATTAATCTGTGTCTTTAGAATATCTGCATCTTTCTATTTGTCCCTTATCTTCATGTGCATGTCAGGAAAAAGTTATCTTGCTGTGAAACGCTTCACTATTTCTTTTTCAATTAAAATGAATACTTCATTGTGGTTTGGAAAACACAAAGAAATCAATAAAGGCTAACTAGTAAAGCATGTTCCAAATACCCAGGCTCAGATGGAACTTGGAGAAGACTTGCAGTGAAAAGTATGTAACACTGTCAGACTGCTGTATATTAACTATTTAAACCTCAGAGAGACACTTTATCCTTAAACACTCTTACCTATGCTCTTACCTATGAGTTCAGAGTTCCAGATGGTACAGTTACCACAAACTTCAGCCATACACCTTTAACATGGCTGCTCAAGGGCTGCAGTGAGTCAAAATATCATTAAGCAACATATTTTTGTGTGCAAATAACTGTGTGGAAAATGTATATGTACAGAAGGGGTTTATATGTAAATTTCAGGAATATACAAGTATAATTCAGGCTAGAATTCAGCTTCATACACAGCAACTGGATTAATAAATATGCCCAATCAAGTTAGGACACAACAACGTAAAACAAGTGGTATACAATTGTCAGTATGATATGAGACTTTAACTAGGGCATAATACTGTTTTCCATTCAGAGCAAAATCTCTGCTTTATCTTTTGTGACCTGAATTGCCGTGAATCTGGGCAACTAAAGAAGTAGTAAAATGAGTAGAAAATCCTGATTGTTTCTTACAGCCTTGGATGAGAATATGAATTGTGGCCACAAGGCAGATTCACAGTCCGGTTAGCGGACGGGAAAATTATGTGGCCAGAATATGCTTAATGTGAATGGATCCTTCAGATGATGCAGCTGCCAGATTCTATCAAATGTCAATAGGAAAGGTACATACATGAGATTTTTAGAGGCTTATGATTTGAACAAAGCTTTCCTCCAGAATGAGAAAAGTTATTAACAACTACCAAATTCTGACCGCCCTTCACCTGCTAATGCATGAATTTACTAGGATTTTTCAATACATTAGCTACATATCTTTAAATCTAAGTAAACTAACACCTGATGCTTTCTTGGAAATGGCTGCATTACTCTTGCTGAACATTTCCTGGAACAATTTAGGCTGAGACAGATATCCCACATAGAAAATATTAAATGCAAATACAAAAAGCTTGCAATATTATAAGCAAATGAAGATAGGCTATTATAAATATTAGGCATCTTTAGTGTCAATTCTTTCAACCTGTATTACCTGTACATTAAGTTAACTTAGGCCTTACCAAATTACAGTGCTCTTTTAATAGGATTTACAGAAGTTACAGTGCAATGAGATTCTTTAAAATGCTGAGAGGAAGATCATGTTGCGGAAAGAAGACATCAATGACCATCTTTCATTATGGCTTTCTGTGCACATTAGCAAATTCCAAGTATCTACCACATTTAGACTAAGATCAAAATGAGGACCCATAACAGCTCTGGGGAGTCCTGTGAATAGAACTCCTCTGTCCTTCTGTAGGTGAAAATCTGATGAAGCAGGCCAACTCAGAGGATCTACACTCTTTATTGTCAAACCATGAGTGCCATTGAAAACATTTTCACTACAGCTGCAACACTAACATTTCATCTACTGCTTACCAGATAACAGTGTTATTATACTGCAAATATTGTTAATATTCATATATTACTTTGGGCAAGCAGATTGGTGGCCTTCTGTAAAACAGACCTTTCCCCTTCTCTCATTTCTGGAATGATAATAACTATTATAATCCACATAAGACCCACATAACTAATTAAAATTAATTTTTAAAGGACATGCTATATATTGTTAGCAGTCTGTGAACTGCAGTTCACACACCACTGAAACATGGAGGGAAATAAACTAAATTATAATTGCAGAAGTCCCTTGGAGCACCAAGGGGATGTAACATCCAGCTGCATTTCTAACTACTGGCATTCAGCTATACTTTCAAATAATCTTCAAACTCTCTTGTCACTTGACTCTTCAACAAGTTTATATATATATATATACACACATATATATAATATATATATGTCTATATGTGACACACATATAGACATCTGTGCACTGAAGTCTTACATACATTAATGTCTGAGCAAAAACAACCTTGACTTAATATTACCATGATTCATTTCAGTCCTTGAAATGTCACCACTGAAAGGGATGATCTTTCCAAGCAGGGTAGGAGGTATATTTCCATCTCTCTTCTATCATACAGATTTAATGGCAACAATTCTTTCATGAGAGAAGCAGAGAGTTGAAAACGCTTTTGTGAGCCAGCAGCTGAGCTGCATTGGGTCACCTAGCACAGGTGTCCTCAAGCGAATACAACAAATTAAGAGCAACAAATACATTTCATAGACATTTTTGCACAGCATTAATTAAGATGCTTAATTTTTCATCAACAAAACCATATGAACACAGTTTGAAAATGAAGCACATTTTATACGTCACTTGGATAACTCATCTGTGGACAACAGTGCCAAAATTACACAGAGTGTAACTATTTACAAGAAGTGGTAAACTCCACATACAGTGGACATTAATAACCCATCACGTGAAACACGAAGAAATTTCAATCAGGCTATGAGTGATTTCAAAGAAGATCATAGATGAGTTCAAATATTCTGCTATAAGTCAGAAAACATTTTTTACTGTTGCTATACTATTTTTTTTTTCCATTACTGTATTTTGAAAGAGATCTTCTTTACTCCTATAGACATACGTTTTGGTTTGGATATTTGAGCTAAGAGTCTAAGACTTTAAGGTGGCACTTACTACACCAGATGATGTAGCTAGGGCATGAGAGGGAGGAATTATGAGAGGAAAACAACAAGGGCTATTACTTGAGTTATTTACCCTGCACAGGTCCAACAAAGAATTCATCTGCTCATGAAAGAAAGCAAAGTATTTGTATCTCCCTTTCCTCTGACCATGACAGAAATAATCCCCTGAGGACAAATTGCAGAATAATTACAGGTTTGCAGGAGGAATCCTGAGACAAATAATGAAGGACTGAACAGAGACCTCACAGGTAAACAGTAGAGTGGGGCTCAAAAAGAAACCTGATTAACAAAGTCTTCTGAAAACAACAAATGACTGTGTTCCCTTGCCCAATGTTCCCTTGCCCCCAGTGCAATTCCCTTATTAGCCAGTATGAAGCCTTTTGCTATGCTAGCCATTTCAGAATTACAGGTTTTTCCTCGCTCCCCAAATTCAATCTGTGCAAGTTTCCTGCAGAGACAAGATCTCACCACTCTGACCATGGTTCCTTTTAAACCAGAAACAAACATGGATGAAACTAATGTTAACTTTGGAATATCTCCCAGATAACAATTCCTTTTGAGACTACTGATCATTTCAGTTTTCAATGAAAAGTCTTACTGACAACCACAGGTACTAAAGGATAGCTCTGACAGGAATACAAGCATAGAGATTACTGGCACAACAGAGGAAAAAAGAGAATTATTATGTTAATTGTTTCCAAGTTGTGCTTCTAATGAATTTGATATTTGTGACACTGGTAAAATACTGAACTTTTCTAGCAAGCTGTTAGTATTTTGTTGTTGTTTGGCCTTTTCTTTACTATATAATGATATGGGATGTAAATGAACCAGCCTTCGCAAATGCATTTCATTTTCACATAGAAAAAAATCAGCTTCTTTCTGAAGACAGGAAAATTCCTTTCCCACACCCACCCACCAGTCTGATTTATTACTCCTTCTCAAATGTCAGTTGTTTCACCTGGTTTCTTTTTTTAGCTATGTAGCAGACTGAAATCAGTCCCTTGTCAAATCACACCATTTGGCACAGCTGTGCCAGAGTTTTACTACAGGTGGGAACTTTCTGATGTGATTGCAAACACTTTCATCACCTACACAGACTGTTTTTTTCCAAGAAAGCAATGAAACACTTAATATGGAGCAAAGATAAAACACCCATCTTCTCTACACAGAAAAAAATATCAAGAAAGATGCATATAACATTCTATCCATGTCTCCATCACTGTTCTTTAAAGAAATGAGGCAAGAAGCACCCCATTTGGGGTTTCCAAAGGACAACACTCCAAAGGAATTAACAACATGCTGCCTTGAGAGTCCGAATGACATCTGATGCGATTTAACATGCAAGAATTACCATTAAAGAGAACACTGAAAACTATTTCCTGATAACAAAGAAAGGATTGCATTTATGTACACACCTTGGATCAGATTGCCAAATACATCCTCATGGAGTTATGCTAGATAAAGAACAATCTCCCTCTGTCTCCCCTGCAATATATCTATATTCTTGGCTGCCTGGGCACAAGCTGCTCGTGTTCAGCTCCATAAATGAAGTGGTCAACAACTAGATGTAATACCATTTACGACAATTCTTTGGGCTCGGCCATCCAGCCAGTTTTTAACTAGGTGAAGGGTGCACCTATCCGGGTCATGAGCTGATATCATCCACAGAAGATGGGTCTGGGCAACTCTGATCTGCAGTTCACCAAAAGCAACTTCATCCTGCACCTGTGGCCCATCATGAATTAGCCTCTCTGTGTTAATCTGGTTCCAATCAGAATTTTAAAGATATGGAAAAGGAAGATCTGGATTCTCTGCCAGCTTTCATTTTCGAAAAATGCTCACAAAAAAGTAGCTCTAACTGACCATTCAAAAATAACTAATGGATATAGTCCTTTTCTGAAGTGCTAGATAAAAATCAATGCTGGCTTTCAGTAACTGTTACTAAAGCCCTCTGCAGCCCCTCCTTGTGATTAAAAAGAAAAAAACATCTAAATCTCAAAGAAGATTACAGTAACTGAATACATTCTGGCATGGTTGCACTAGGAAGTGTTAGAGATTCCTTTAATCAATGTGAGTTGTGCTTTTAATGAAAATAAAAGTATTCAGACAAGTAATCAGACTTTAAAATGTTGGGGATTCATTTGTGGCTTAGTGGAAAGAAAAGGATTAGAATAATCTCTATTTCTAAAGAAAGCTGTGCCATTTGCTCAGACACTGGATCTGTGATGAATGGGCTGTCACTGTAATGTGTAATACACGATCTGCCTCACTGACCATTACCTTTTATTTGAGAGAAAACGTTGTACTCTGCTAAGTGCAGGGCCTGCACAGTTTCAAAGTCGTGGCTGTGGTGTGCTCTTGCTGGAGGCACTCCAAAGCCGTGGCTCCTCTCCCTTCACCAGCGTTCAGAGTACTTGCACTTACTAAACACGATGACCTTTTTCAAACTGAAATTACCTAAGCACCCTATGCAAAAGCACTGCAACATCATCTTAGCTGAAGGAGGACTCTCCCCAGCTCCCAGCAAGAGGCTTGCCACCACTAACATCTTTCCCAGTGTGGCCAGTAAATCTTTAAATACCACCATATTACTAACGTGCTACCTTATCATTAACATGGCAGAGGGCTGGAACCAGATGATCTTTGATGTCCCTTCTAACCCAAGCCATTCTATGATTCTGTGACTGTTCCCACTAAAGCAAGTACAGGAAACGACAAGCATAACATATGAGCAATAGTAGTGTACCAATAGCTGGCACACTACTGCATTAAACTTCTCAAGTAAATCACTGCACACCAGCAGCTAACATGGAAGGTCAGCTGTTCTGCAGCTTCAGACACCAATCATCTGCAGAAAGGGTGGCCCCAGGAAATACACAGTCATTTCAAGTCACAAGTACAACAGTAGGAAGGAAGGGCTGGTGACATACACTTAATTTCCTTTCATAGAATCATAGAATAGTTAGGGTTGGAAAGGACCTTAAGATCATCTAGTTCCATCCTCCATGTCATGGGCAGGGACACCACACATTGGACCATGTTGCCCAAGGCTCTGTCCAGCCTGGCCTTTAAAGCTGCTGGAGATGGAGTATTCACAACTTCTCTGGGCAACCTGTACCAGTGCCTCACCACTCTCACAGGGAAGAACTTCTGCCTTCTATTTAATGCGAACTTCACCTGTTTCAGTTTGAGCCCAATCACCCCTTCTCCTATTGCTACAGTCCCTGATGAAAAGTCTCTCTCCAACATCCTTGTAGACCCCTTCAGACACTGGAAACTGCTCTGAGGTCTCCACGCAGCTTCTCTTCTCCAGGCTGAACAGCCCCAATGTTCTCAGCCTGTCTCCATATAGAAGGTGCTCCAGCCCCCTCGTCATCCTTGTGGCCCTCCTCTGGACTTGTTCCAACAGTTCCATGTCCTTCTTATGCTGAGGACACCAGAACTGTGCACAGTGCTGCAAGTGGGGTCTCATCAGAGCAGCATAGAGAGGCAGGATCACCTCCTTTGACCTGCTGTAGACCAGCTGGGAGAAGGAGCTTTCTCCTTGTGCATTGTACAACTGAGGAGGAGGATTCAAACAAGCTTCAGTGAGCAACACCAAAACTGAACCAGAATTCAGACCTGGTTGCCAAATCAAAATCAAAATACATGATTCAATCAAAGAAACTAATAACACCTAGGGCTAAATTCAAGCAGGTACCAAGGCAAAGTCTATGAAAGAATGAATAGACATGCAAGCCTACATTTACATTAGCAAATTTGCATGTGCAAATGGGCAGCAGTGTGCATTTACCAGTTATGTTCACATGTCTATCTTTGACTTCTTTTGAAAAGATACCTTATTTCTCTTTATAAATCCTGGCCAAAGGCCTTGACCAGTTGTAACTGCCTTTGCCAGAAACTGTGGACATAAAATACTTTCCAGGTGGTACTCAGTTCCTTGCAGAATCAAGCCCCAAAACAGGGAGTTCTTATTGGAGTTTCTACAGTGAAGCTACTGATGGTTATGATGATCAAATAAGCAGTACAGTCTAAAGGCTTGTTCGCAGGCTTAAAAGAAAAGCACTGTAACTGAAAGCTTTCACAGGATAACAGCTTATTTAGCTTACAGTAAATTAAGTGTTCTATCTAATAGATTTTTTTTAATTCCTCTATTGGCTAAATGCTTCCCCTATTACTAACATGTGAAATGATCTAGAGTGTTAGTGTTTGCATTATGCAGTTATTTGCACAGGCCATGGAAAAATGACAGCCTCTGGCAAAATTTACTTGAGAAAAAAATTTACATATAGAGATTTGGCTTAAGGCATTACTGTTCAATAAGGAGTGATTTGGCCAAGATCCTATTTCCATTTTTGCCCTGCAAGAAAACAGGCAATGACTAGTAAATGAGTTGGAAATTATTACTATAATTAACATGTCTTCAAAGCAGCTGTTGGAAACTGTGCATGTGGCAACAAACTAATGAAGCCCCAGTTGCACAAAAACAAAAGGTCACAAGAGTGTGAGGGAAGCCATAGTAGAAGCTGTTTTAAAGAACTTTCCCCATATTGAAGGCAGACTCTGAAGAAGATAGTGACAACACCATCCTGCCCTGCTTAGTTTCATTGTCTCAACAGTGAGTCTCCCAGTAATGAATGCCTAGTGCTGTCAGCACACATGGAGGTACTTGGAAACCCTTGCAGGGAAAAGAAAACAGGAGATATGGAGAGAGGGAAGTTTAGGATGAAGCCAGAAAAAAGCAATCAGCAAAGTGTATCGGCAACAAGAAGAGAGATTTGTTTGGCCAAATGTTGATTTATGGTGCAAACAATCACTCGGCCAGCGTGCACTAATGACATGTGGCATGCCCTGAACAATTCAATACAAATCCTTTTCAAATGGTGTAGCTCTGTTCTGCACTTAGTTTTTCCTCTCAAAAGTATGATTGTATTTCTGTGGGTCTCTCCAGAGTGCTTCAGATTGTTCCCTGCATTCAAATTCTGCCTGTTTTTGCTGAATAGGAGAAAAACATATTCATACAGATTCTCCCTCTTTATTTTTGTTTACAAAAATAGGAATCAAATTCACATTAAAGTTCTAATCACATTCATTCTAAACAGCTAAAAAGAAAGAACAGCTGAAAAGCACAACACAAGCATATTGTATGCTTCTGCCATGACACCCACTTTTCTACATCGTTCCTAATTTGCTATGTTCTTGTTGCTGGGCCTGATCTAAATCCCCGTGCAACGAGCATAAGTTTTTCAGTTGGTTTCGGATTGCCTGGGATTCAATTGAGGCATTTGGGTTATAAAGAGCATATCAGGAATGCTGGCTCAGGAGGGGGAGGAGGATGTGAGGGGTATTTTCACAGTGTTGATAAACTGCCAAGCAGGCAAACTGTAGCTGAAATTTCAAGTTGTATCAACAAGAAAGCAGAAACTGTCCTCCTGACTGTTCTGGTATACAACAGAGTGATAGGTAACTCCAATTAACCCTTAAATCTTTATTAGAAGAGCCTGAGAATAGAAGTCTGTGCCTGTTAAAGATCCAATTCATTCCATTATTCTAGATTTCCTTACTTACCTTTTTTTTTTTTTTCATGATCCCAAGCTCCATCCATTATTCCTGTCAGGTTATGGCTCAGTCTGTGGGGTGAATCCCACTGGTCAACACTGTGATTCTTACATGAAAATTTCTGACTATTAAGCAGTAACTTACTCAAAAATACTATTTAGTGAGCACTACTCACTTAGCTCTGTTCTCCCTTGAAGTGAATATCTGTTTAATATCCTGTTTTAAATCACTATCATTAGCATTTGGTGGCAATGAACTAACAAGATTTATCTCTCTTCTTATTTTCTGCTTTATTAATAAAAAATTTACATCATCTTCAGGTTGGTCAGGAAACACTGAGGATGCAGAGAAGGCCTCCTGTGCTTTCCTTTTCCCTCTTTATATTTTTCATAGTGAAAAAACACCAGGTGTGATTTTTCTTCTTCCTCTTACACGTCTTGTAAGTTACTTCAGTGATCCGAATATATTCATCTACCACCTACCCTGTCCATGAAAGTTATCCACTCGCATAGAGCTTATGTGGTGTATCATGTACAGCCAGTTCCATGGTAACAGATAGCATGTCATCTGTTAGCTTCATATGGGACATACCATAATCTTCTTTAAAATATCTCTGGGGTTACTTTTACACGCTTGGAAAGATAAGGGAAAAAATATTTCTTCCTTTGGAAATAACACCACATGTATCTTTCTTTTATGGCAGGGCATAGGGCAAAGCAAGTATACATAAAGCAGTGCATGTTTACAAAGTTTGCATCAGCTCTTAGCTCTTCGTGATCCATGGGACCATGACAAAAGCCTAGTTTTCTGACAAACA
Source organism: Lathamus discolor (assembly GCF_037157495.1). Taxonomy (NCBI): domain Eukaryota; kingdom Metazoa; phylum Chordata; class Aves; order Psittaciformes; family Psittacidae; genus Lathamus; species Lathamus discolor. The sequence continues at coordinate 17,215,809 of NC_088888.1, forward strand.
CTTCATATGGAAAAAGAAGTAATCAAACTTCTGTACACAAAATTGTCTCTGGAATGCTGGAAATTTGCTTTTGCAAAGAAGAATATTTATAAAAGTGGAAATACCCCAATGCCAAACTTTCATTGTACTTTGTAAATAGTTTGGACATCAGTAACTTTTTCTGGAAAAACTCACACTCCCCCTTACACCCACCCCAAAATACACAAAAAAAAAACCCTCCTGAACTCAAAACTCAAAAAACTAACCCAACAACAAAACCAACCAGAAACCCAAACAAACAAAACACAAGCAAACCCAAAACAAAATTGAAACCTACCACATCCTTTGTAAGTTATTTGTCATTTTACTAGAGATATTATCTTAGGAAAAGATTTAAAGAATATAATTACATCAAAGGAATCAGGAGGAAAAGTCACAAGACTATGTCAAAAACTATTTCCTGATTACTTAGGATAAACCAGCCCTCACAGCAAAGTAATGAAATGATTCATAACTGAACACTAACATTGTCTCTTTTCCGAGGAGTTTTATTCCTCCTTTACTAAATGCAAAGACAGCCAGGAAAGCATATCTTGTAAGAAACTAATACTTAACAGCTTCCATTCCTCTCTTGCTGTTTTATAAAGCAATTCACTTGTTGCTGTCTTTTTTAAGAAATGGGTGTTTCCTTTATCTCAGAAATAGAGCAAGTGTGACATGTAGATGCTTTTTCCCTCCTACTCCCAGCAGTCTCTGTAGATAAAAATTAAATAGAAATAGCTGAAGTCTTCCTATGTCACAGCCTGCTCTCATACAGCAAAAGGTCCCCAGTGATGAAAATCTGAATGAAGAATGAGTCGTCCCCCCACCAATTTCCTCAGCTAATCTAAGGGTCCTTTAGCCTCAAATAAGTCAAAAGAGAAGACTTTCATGACTTTTTTAATTGTTCCAGTGGTATTTAGTAGAAGTTGTTATTGAAGCAAATCAAGTCCAGAAAGCTCTTTGATCCACATTACTTATACTAGAAGATGCATTAAATGACATGAAGATAATAGTGCACAGAGGGAATGTAAACCTTAGTTACCAACCAGCAGTACAGCCATTTAACATTTTAAGAATCATAACTTTTTAGAAGGTTTTATTGTAAAACGGGAAGATCTAAGGAAGTAATTAAATATTCTTAGCTTATGAGACAATTTTAATTAATTAAATTTAACCTTTTTGTTAGAAAAATGTTGCTTTAATTTTGAAATTGTAAGTTCAAGAAGGAGAACCTGATGATGGTACTTCCTTTATTTGTTCAAGTATCATTAAATTGCATTGATTACAAGTAGTAAATTTAATTACCAGCTATGACAGTGAAATGGTAAAATGTAGCCTTCTCAAAGGACAAAAGCTGGTCTATGAATGTGGATTTTTTTTGTCTATATGGTATATTCTAGACAGCTCACAAGCAAAAGATGATGGACTGTATCAGTGGAATAGCAGGGACCTCTCAACCTAAATGTTAGTGAAATAATCCTTTGGCTGAAGCATTAGTAACCACATGGTTTTAAAGCAGACATTTTCAACTAGACAGTATTTAGTTCCGGTGGTCAGAGCACATTGAGCGGCTGACAACTGTGACATCCAGTGTACCACTGGATGGTTACATTTGGTAAGAAGTTATGCCAAGATCAATAAAGAGCCTGATCCTGCAAGGTGCTGAGCCTTGTGGAGTGCAGAACATTTTATGCCTGCGATGGCTGAGGTCAAAACCCATACTTATTTCTATAGACACTGGAACAGCTCTCCAGAATCACTTGAAAACATAGCACTTGCAGAGGAACATGTTTTCTCCACAAAATCTGTATGCAGCATTGGAGTAAATTGCCATTGGAGAGGGATAAAGTGAGCTAGGTCAAAATATGTTGCTTGCTTTATTCCCTGCAAGCATTTCAGTCTCTGGATATGTGACAGGTTATGTTTCCAATCTGTCTTTCCACAGTATTTTATTTCTTATGTAAATGAGATCCAGATGTTATCTGGAGTTTACCCACTTCTCACAGTTCTAGTCTCACTTCGAAGAATTCTGTCTCAGGATACTTGAAAGAGAAGATAATTTTCCTAGAGGATAACAAAACCCGATGCCCTTTCAGAAGGAATGGGAATTTTGAAACAGGCTTCACTATGATGTGAGTCTTTGAAGTAAAGGCTACATCTATCTGCCATGCCTGCTGCTATCTGCTATGCCTGATAATTCAGTTATTAGTTGCTGACACAATTTACAGCCACCTCTGCTTTCCTACATTAGGATTCTGCATCATCAGAAAAGCAGGAAAAAAGAAAAATGCAATGGAATGCATGACATTCACATATATGAGGTTCAGGCCCTGTAAGTTTATTTTCTAAGAGAAGAAAAAAACAAGAAAGGCTTAAGTTTTTCCTCATTGATTAAATAAATGAAGTTTTACAACAGTCTGTACCTATGAAATTGACACCAAAGTGGCAAAAGTTTTGTCATTCTTTATAACAAAAATCCCAAATTGTGGTGTGCAGTCACAAAATCAGAAAATTATTACAAGAAAAGCACAACAAAACCCTCTTGAGAATGAGAAGACATGATGCTCAGTACCTGCTCTCAGGCATACTGGAGCACAGCTCACAGAGTGCGAACATCCAGACCCTGCTCCCACAGCTGAAAAGCCAGGACAGAAAGCTCATGTTGGGCATCTTCCACACATGGTGAGCTCTGCAACACCAACAGCATTGCTTTCTCTCCTTGCTTTCCCACCTCATATTCTACATGCGTACCCGCTTCTCCTCTCTGGTGCCCATTCTCGTGCATCTTGGAGCACAGCTCACAGAGGGTGAGCATCTGACCCTGCTCCCACAGCTGAAGAGACAGGACAGAAAGCTGGTGCTGGGCATCTTCCAGATGCTGTGAGCTCCACAATGGTGCCATCTGCATTGGTCTCTCTTCTCACTTTTAACCTCAAACACCATCTGCATACCTGCTTCTCCTCTCTGGTGCTTGTTCTCCGGTGTCCTGGAACACGGCTCACAGAGTGCAAATGCCTGGACCCTGCTCCCACAGCCAAAGAGCCAGGACAGAAAGCTGGTGCTGGGCATCTTCTACACATGGTGATCTCCACAATGGTGCCAACAGCATTGGTCTCTCTCCTCGCTTTCCCACCTCAAACTCTCTCTGCATACCTGCCTCTCCTCTCTGGTATCTTGCATCATGGCTCACAGAGTGCGAATGTCCGGACCCTGTTCTCACAGCTAAAGAGAGACAACAGAAAGCTGGTGCTGGGCATCTTCCAGCTGTGGTGAGCTCCGCAACGGTACCACCAGCATTTCTCTCTCTCCTTATTTTCCCACCACAAACTCCAACTGTGTACTGCCTCTCTTCTCTGGTGCCCACTCTCAGGTGTCCTGATGGAAAAAGACTCTTGATTTCTTCAAATCATTTTGGGGCATCCTAAATATTTGAAACTTTGGAAAAGTCTCAAAAATACAGCAAAGCAAGCTAAACCAGACACAGGGAAAGAACAAGCTAGGGAAGTGGCTGAAATGGCAGAGCTTAGTCAGAGAACATGTAATTAAAACTTGTGGAAGGATGCCCCCTTGAAGGAGACACTTGAACCTGTACTGACTGCTTTAGTTGAGAGATCTTTATACAATGGATATCAGATTTATGGCAGTGCTAAGAAATACTTCTAGAAATGTAACTGTGAAGTTATGCATAAGGAGATTGTGGGTGAGGATAAAGCAACAAGGCTTAAACATTTGTCTTCTGAAAGGGCTGTATAAAAGTCTTAAGAGGCAGCTGTGCTGCAGGCCATGTTGCTGTACGGTTTATCTTGGGGACTTGGATAGTATTCTGTTTCTGTGAAGAGAGGCTGTCAACCTAATCATAAACATGAACATCCAAAATTATTTGCAAGGCCTCAGTCAACTTCACTGCTTGCATTTATTTTCCATTTATCCTACCATTGAAGTGGGGGTGAGGGTTGGTTAACTCTACATCTTAATTACTATTTATGTGTTGTTTTAAAGAAGAGTTCAAAGAAGATACATCTGTCTCTAAGGAAAGTCACACCAGACTTGTGCCAGCATGTATAAAGGCATTTTATTAAAAAGCTGTTAATCATGCGAGTTTATGTAGTTTTGTTAGTGAGCTGCATCCTAAAAAATGGTGCTGTCCCATTACTGCAGCAAGCTGATAACCTCTTAGAAGTGAAAATATACACACTTAAGATTTAGGGGAGATCTAGGAAACTGATGCTGGATTTGAGTGTGCTTTCAACCAAGGTGAGTGACACATCTGTCTTAAGTGCCTGGATTTAGGATCTTTTGCATGCTCTGGGATGCTCTGCCTTTTTGCACTGACCTTGTCTCTGCCCCACCTTCCACCTCGTGAAGGGTCTTAGACTCATTAGTTAAGGAGTTGCCTTGAGGCTGGCACCATTTCAGGGAAAGCAGGATCACCCACCCAGATGCTTTCATACCTACCTGTATTTCCCCATATCCCCAACTGCCTCCTGAGAGGCTCAAATTGTCTCCTGCTTCACTCAAGTGCTCTAAGAGTGTCTCACTGCAACATAAGGTCCACACCAGTCCTAGTGCTGCTGCGAATCATTCCTGTAAATCCCTGTGGAGTGGCAGGAGGTGCTGCACTTTCCAGGGCTGCCTGGACACAGGTGGCTCTAGGATGGTAGCAGCTTGGGCCAACTCAGTGGCCAAGTTTCACATTAGATCCAGTACCAACACCTCAGGGGTATTTGTGCCTTCTTGAGACTTGCAAAGTTATATAAGCTTAGTGGCTGTGTCTCATTGAAACTTACACCGGTAAAAAATGTCTACATTGAGATCTGCCAAGATTCATAGGTGCTTGCGTATGTATTTAAGACCCTAATAGCGTTGAAAATTTAACTGCTAATACTGAACAGCTTGCAAGGCTACAGTACCCTACATCTGTTTAAAATATAGCTATGACTGATGGGGGTATCTGATTGTGTATGTCATTCTCTATTAGTTATTCTGCGCCTTCAGTGTAACTTAGCCAAAACCAATACTCATTGCTATTTATTATGAGAAAGGAAATGTCTGGTGTTGCTGTGATGTTGTTCCTTAAGTTCTTAACATATAGTGTCTTAGAAAATACAGATTTTCTGTGGAGTTGAAGACTTGTGTTTCATTGGGGGTATAGGAGTGTTATGGCCTGTCTTTGCCCTCTTGCCTTTAGGTTCCTAATAACTGTAGACCTTTGATGGGTTTCTTATAACATTCAGGCAAAAAAAAAAAAAATGCCAACCTGATGCTGATGTTTCTCTGCCTACTTCTAGGCATTTGGCTGTTGTAAAGGATATCTAGCAAACAGAACTCTCATTGTGAATATAATGTAACTGAAGTATTCCTGCAGAGGTAGCCTCTGTCATCTAGATACCTCTGAAAGTAAAAGCCAAACTGTCAAGGAATCAAGACTGAGGTGACTATTTTTGAAATGTAGTATTAATGTATAATATAAATGGGTGCATTTTCACTGATGTCAGTGAATTTGCTTCATGTTCCATAAGGGGATAAAGATTGACCAAAAGTAATGGGAAGCTTATGTCTGGCTGCAAGGAAACCAGGAAATTCATGGGGCTTTAAACTATGACCCACTGCAATATTCAGTATGTGTGATTTTTGGCATGAGTCAGCAGTAAATACTAGTTGGAAACAGAAGCACAAATTATAGGGTAAATAATTCAGGCAAAAGAGAGGCCTCGTTACGCATACATAGCAAAGGAAATGGAAGTAGAACCACAAAATACAATTGCTGGGAAGAACAACAGGAGTTTGGAGCATCCACTGCTAAAACTGTGGACACGATACTCCTGGATGACACCTGAGATCAGGGAGGCACATTCATCTCCTTTGTTTGTATGCACTGACCAGTAAATCATGTAAGACTGCTGTGCACGTCAGAGGGAGCTTTCTGGTCCATGGCTGCTGGGTTGGAGGATATAACCAGCATTGTGCTCCTTTGGAAGATGATCTGATAAACGTCTGTGGCTTGACTTTTAAAACCTTTCTTTTCTTACCTTTTTTTTACTGTTAGGTTCCTCATGCCCAGGAAGAAAAGAACTTCATACTAAATTGTTTTTCTCCTCTTTCACTTTGCATTTTATTCAGTATTTATATATGTAGGTTTGGCTGATGACATAAGGCAGTGCTTATTTCCTACTTTATAGATAAAGAGCCACCTGAACAATGTTCTTGCATGTCATTTGATAGGATGATGTTTTTAATTTCTGGCACAAAACAGAGTCAAGATAGTCCGAAGAGATAAATTTGTCTAGCAGTGTAACTGAATTATCTGACTTCTACTGGCTTCATTTGGAATTAGAAGGACCTTCAGAAATCAACAGGTCCCTTCCACAAGTGAGGTGAAAATTAAGGCAAATAGTAGAATGGAACCATTAGCACAGTAATTCTTTAGCTTGGGCATCTTTCAGTTCCTCTTGGAGCTTAGAATGCTTTGTCTTAATGTGTACTAGGCTTTCCACAGTGCGGAGGGGTATCGCTGGTGTAGAATCATAGAATCATAGAATCATAGAATAGTTAGGGTTGGAAACGACCTTAAGATCTTCTAGTTCCAACCCCCCTGCCATGGGCAGGGACACCTCGCACTAAACCATGTCACCCAAGGCTCTGTCCAGCCTGGCCAAGAACACTGCCAGGGATGGAGCATTCACAACTTCCCTAGGCAACCCATTCCAGTGATTCACCACCTTTACGGTAAAGAACTTCCTCCTTATATCCAATCTGAACTTTCCCTGTTTAAGTTTTAACCTGTTTCCCCTTGTCTTAGCACTACAGTCCCTAATGAATAATCCCTCCCCAGCATCCTTATAGCCCCCCTATAATGACCCTCTGTAGACCCAGGAGTAGAGGACAGCTCGAAGTGTTCATCAGGGTGACCCGTGGAGAGCTGTTGCTTCAAGATTGCTTCTTTGTGCAGTGTGATGATTGGAAAACTAGAATTCCTTGACGTGTCCAGTGAATGCTGGTTTGACATGCAAATTGGACTGTGTTTAATTTTTGTATGGAATATTTCTACTTATTAAGTTGCTTGTTTTCTCTGGAAGCTAATCTGTGGGATAATGGGGTGAAAATTCCTGTAGCTCACTCCATTAAATGACTGCTGGACAGCGTAAGAAAATGGGGTTTAAGGGTCAATTTGGAAAGTAACTCAGACCAGAAATTTCCAATATCAGTTGTGGTTTGGATACAGTTTAAATAAGAACAACACATCTAAATTCAATTGTACTTGCATTGGCTAAGTAGTAATCTTAGAGTAAATGTGAACAATATATGTTGGAGACTAACAAGCCATACCCTGAAAGAAAAATATAACTGATCTTGCCAAACTGGGGAAAAAACTGGTAGTGATTGCAAGCAATGAAAGTGCTGGTCTTAGCTGTCCCACTCGATTAATAATCCTGAAGGGGTGTTAGCATCATTAGCAGTAGCAGCATTTTGCCATCTGGCTTGGCTTCTGAGGGAGGCCTAAATAAAGAGAAAGAAAAAATGCCATTCTTAATGAAACTGCATCCATTGAAATCATAGGAGATGTTTCAGTTCCTTCTGTGCAATGTGCCCTGCAGTTGGATCTCATCTGTTGATTTCATTTCAAAGGGCAGATGGGTTCTTGATATTCATGAACCACTGGAAGTCCATGAAGACCTACTTAATGGTCAGTTCAAGTTACCATGCATCAGCTTAACCATGCTAGTGGCCTGCAAGAAACCTTAAAGTGACTTCAGACCTACAAATCTTTGTCCTGTATCATTGGTGGCTGCACCTTCAAGCTTGTGTTGCCCACTGCACTGTGGACAAAAAAAACCCACAACTGTTTCTGTCTCTTGTGTAGTAAAATCTACTGTCTTTACTGTTTTATTGGCTTGGAATGGCAAATATGAATGTTGATCTGGCAAAAATGCCTCTTGCTCATTCTTTACTGAGTGGGTATTTATGAGCTACTCTGATTAAACGATTCTTTGCTGTAGCTTACTGCCCCAGTAACTGCATTTCCCACTCTTTCTGTTTGTGTCTTGCACTGATAAACTCTTTTCATTTTGTGTCTGTTTTAGACAACATAATTTCTACAACTTATCAACTGAAGTGTAAAATGTCAGCTCAGTACATCTGATCTTTTTCTATTGTCATTTCTTCCTGAAATTTAGCCTTCTTCATCCTATAAGAAAATGAAGCTAAGGATGAATGTTTTAATCTCTGAGCAAAGGGTTTTCTTTTTTCCTTTTCTTTGTGCTACTGCTAGAACTAAAACTGCCTTGAAATTCGTAGTTGGCAGTATTTCTTGGTATGTGATTCATACCATAACCAAACTGACAGGCATCAATGGAGCACTTGCAATTTTATGCTTGGAATTAAGTCCAGTAAAATGTTTCTGCAGTCTCCTGGTAATTTCTTTTTATCAGTGTAAGTGATGTAGCATAAATCCACTGTAACTACTGTGGAGCTGAACCAAATTAGATGATATGATTGAGGCTGAATGTCTCCAATGGTGGGTTGTTTTTTTTTGTAAGAAATGAGAGATGGTAACAAAGAGGCAGGCTGTGAATGTTCATCGTTTCATGAGTGAGTTTCTCATCCTCTAGAGAAGAGACCTGTTTCTACTGTTCAGTGTTCCCCATCAGGTTATTTACAATCTGTTCAAAGTGATTATCAACTACTATTCTAATACAGTGGTCATGTGTTATAATTTTGTTCCTGTGTACTTCAGTGCGAGGCATAGGCATATCAGGCTTGCACCGCTGAGCATCTGTATCTGGTAAAGCCATGCTTTACTAAACTCTGCAGTGGCTCACATCCCCCTTTTGTTTACACAGAGAGAAATTGAGGTCCATGTTCACTCAGCTAAGCTGAGTTATTTCAGTTTTATACTGGTGAGATGAGAACAAAAATAGCTGGCTTGTGCTTTAAGTGTTGCACTCGATAAACTCTTCAGCCTCATTTATCTGAGAAGTGCCAATCAAACAGCAGAGGCCAGGGCATGAATGTCAGGCTGCTTCAGGGGGAGCGGTTGTACAAGGCAGCCCATGCTACAGGACCACTGTGTACACGTACCTAAATTTAGCTACTACAGCTTATCTAGGTCACAGTGAAAATGACTCTCTGGTACTTTCACAAGTGTTTTTCTTAAGTGACTTTTGCTAGGCAAAGAACTTTGGTTTGGCCCACAGCTAAAAATGTTGTCTCTTGGCAAATTGGGATATAAAGTTTGGGAATTGCAGCAGACCATATCCATCACTTGGAAGGGAGGACTACTTGTTATTCCATTATTAGATGTGAGGAAATAAAAATCAGTTAAGAATATGAATTCCTAAGTTTTACCATCCTGGTAAACACTAGCTGCTGACAGCAGGAAAGTTCTGCAAGACTTTTGTGCTGCTTTCTATGGAACACATGGAAACATGTGGGTTATTATGAAATGCTGTGTAGCCATCCCATTAGAGAGAAGTAGCGCTACTGTACTTTACCTGTAATGAGAGCATTAAGCCAACCGATGTCCAGCAGATGACAGCATTGCACTCTGTAACTTCATTTTCCAGAGGTGGTTTTGCAACAATACAGTTTAGGCTGGTAGGAGGCTGCCAGCTAAGGACTAATCCAAAGCCACTCCTAAAATGTTTTGAAATACAGGTCTTAGTAGATTATGATAATACGGTATTGTTTCAGACTCAGGGCTTTCATATGGAAAATGCCACTGTGCTGCATAAGAAAATATATTAAAAAGCAAGGCGAGTGCACCTAAATCTTTCCTGTTAACTCTTTAAATAATTGCTTTTGGACAGAGGAAAGCTGTTTGATAAAATTGTTCTTATTTGTAAAAAATATTAGCAGATCACTTACTTAAAGATGCAAAAGTTCAAACTGGAACCGTATGTGTAGAGCTGTAAGTAGCTTCCTGCATATTATGTCTTTCAGACTACAACACTCCACACTCCCTACTTTAGAGAGCAATATACTGACTTTCTTAGTCCTTTTTGTACCATCCCTTTTAAACACGCAGCCTGATTATCAGCTTCCATAACTAAGCAGCTGTACAAGCAGATGTACCCTCATTAAAGATTATGGGTAGTCTTTGATAGTCTCCAAGGGTTCAGATGCAACAGTCAATTTTTGTTTGTGAGAACTCAGTTAAGGATACTGCATTGTATACAAAGCACATGGTTGATTATGCATTCAATCCGGTCAATTTATAGCAATTATGGCAAAATTGGAGGGGTTCTTCCTGCTTGCCCCACTGTCCACATTGATTCACAGAATCCCAGAATCCCAGAATCCCAAGGGTTGGAAGGGACCTAAAAAGATCATCTAGTCCAACCCCCCTGCAAGAGCAGGGTAACCTACAGTACATCACACAGGAACTTGTCCAGGCGGGCCTTGAATATCTCCAGTGTAGGAGACTCCACAACCCCCCTGTAAGAGTGCCAGTAAGAAATGAAAGCTGTTCCTGCTACCAAAGGAAAGGGGTGAGTTCAGAGACCTCTTCAGAAAATAACGCATCTAGCTCCACATGGGTGTCTGTCTGTGATGTACTACTATATATGTAATCCTGAACTGCATAAGAGATTTAATTTTTCATGTGTTCTCTAGGAAAGAACATAAAGCTATTCTTAGGTTTGGTGCAAGACGCACTTTGATAGTACTGCATTACAACCAGCAAGCACTGATGTAAATGGCAACTCAAAGCACAAGGCAATAATAAATGGAAACTAGGCTGACCATTGCAACAGTTCAGAAAGTGGTTAAAAACCTTTTTTTTTTTTTTTTTTTTTTGCAGATTATGCCCCTGGAATTGTTGGGTAGAAAACAAGTATATCAATACATCTTTAGGAAGTGTCATGCACCATTTCAGAGTTGGGCTTCAGAGTAAATAAAGAAACATTCATCTTTTCCCTCTCTTGTGTTGCTGTTTTACTGCAGAACAAATAACATTAAAAGTAAAACCGAAACACAGACTGAACTTACAGGTTTACACTCTGGTACAATTCTGCCTTTTGACACAAGTGAACCATGGTGACAATTCTGAATTATTCTGGCTTTTGTAGGTGCGAGGCTATTTTGCAGAGATGAATGAATAAACACTGTCAAGATGTGACCACCTCAATATTCTGGAACAAATGAAGCATATGCAAATTTCACTTGAATAGGAGACTTTCAGGATGAGCAGCAGGATAGGAATTGGTATTTTGGATTGAGAGGGTTCCTTATACTAGTCGCATTCTCAGAAAGTGGACTGGTGGTCAGAGCTGCCTAATGCACTCATTTTTCTTTGTATTTCAGTTTTCTCAAACTGCACAAAGCCATCAGTGGACATAAGTAGTGTGTTATGTAGTAGAAGTGTGTGTCAAGGGACTTTCTGTACTACCTGAACTCCTCTTGTGACTCGAGGAGAGTAATAAGAATTAGAATTCCCTGTCTTCATTATCGGTTAAATGGGGCTTGCATTAGTCTGTTTAAAACAAAAAGGAAAAGCAAACCAAAGAAGAAAAGCTTGGTTAATGTTGCAGAAGTACTTTGAAAATATTATCAAACTTAATATTTTATCCTTTAAAGGTGCGTTGAGAGACAGATTCACTGCTCTGTGTGCACTTATTGTGAAAGGGTGTTATTTGGGATCTTTCATCTTCACCACATTTTAAACCTTTGGCATGAAGATTTTGGGTACTTTCAGTAGAGTCATCCTTTACTCTCTGCTTGCTAAAGTTACAGGCAAAGTAGTGTTGTATTCTCATGCAAGCATGCAAGGGAGCAATGTGTGCTTTGTAAAAAGCAATTGGTATTGTTTTCTGTAGCAACACCCCATTTGCCCAAAGCAGGGAGGGGGTTGGAGTTCTTAACTATTTCTGCCCTTCCAAAGGGCTTGCAGAAAACCAAATAAATGTCAGGAAGTTTTTTGGTCTTGGAATTAAATCACACAATCCATCTCCCATGTCTCTTTGGGTATGCAGTTTGTGAGATAAGTCACTTTTCATAAAGATCATTCACAAATCATTTCAGAGTGTTGACACAAAGTACATATTAAAAAAAAATGACATAAAATAAAAACCAACACAAAAAAACAACAAAACCCCACCAGCCACACAAGTCAAATCTCACTGAGAGACTGTCCTTCCAGCTATGAGAATTGTTCTCCTTAGCTATGTTGGAATAAACAAATCCAGAGGGCAGCTACTCTGCACAGCTTCAGCTGCTGGGATTTTGCCAGGAAGAATGTTCCACTGTATATCGATCTGGTTTTCAGCAGCATTTTACAGCAAGAAGAGCTGCACCACAGAAACAATAGGCATAAAAGTACATTAAATCCTTGTGTCACACTATAAATTGTGTCCTGAATTTGAGATAGTATCTTCCTGGTCTCTAATATGCACTCCTTTGTGCTTTTTCAGGGTTGGATGACACACTTGATTCTAGGCTGCTGGAAGGACTATATATTCATGAAATACTGGATTTTGTGACTCTGGTCTTCCAGAGTACATTATAAACTGCTTAAATAATCTGGTTTATTTTTGAGATACAGAGCAGCACTGTCTGAGGAAGTGAGTGGAATATGGGGGTATCTAGCAGTTCCCCAGCTTTCCACTGCAGTTGACATGGTTGATGCAGTAATTAAGGACTGATCCAGATGACTTTAGATGATACCTATTGTACCACGGGGGCAGTTCTGGATGAGTAACTGAGCGTGGAATATCAGTTCCATGTAGAATGCTCAGCATTTAGGAGTTATGACAGCAGATGCCATCAGTTTCCTCCTTCATACTCCTAATAAATTAATTCGTGTTTAATTTGGGTTTTTTTCGTGGGTTTGTTTGGTGTTTTTTAATTGCAAATAAGCCTGAAGGCAACGAGTTTGATCCTTGTTTGCTAAAAATCTTCTTTCATAGTCAATTATATGTCATTGTTGCTTACATTTCCTGAATACAGAACAAATGTTCTTCATTTGCATGTTCAAGAAAACAGAATAGAAGATTTTTTTTCATGTGTTACAGCTCTGTAATTGCTATTTATATATTGTATACATTTTAGAAGTAACCAATTCAGATACCTATGTAAACCACTCAAAAAGACTCCCTTGGACTCTGTTTACTTTTATAGGGTGGATAATTTAAGAATTGTTTCTTTTTAAAGGATTAACAGCTTCAAGAAAGTTCTTTCTAAAGAGTTGCTTTTGTTTTCAAAGCAGGGCAAAGTCAGCTGGCAGACTGGCTTTCAAAACATCTCAACCCTGGTGTACTTTGGAACTTGCCTAAAGAAATTATTTCCTGACCTGTACAGCCAAAATTTCTTCTTCAAAATAAAGCTTTTAAAAGCCTACTAGGAAAACTCTTTCCAGCTTTTGTAAAAAGGAGAGATCCTTATAGCTGCTAAAACTGTGAATTGGTCATTTTAAATGTTTAACATGCTGAAACTGGACAAATATATTCTCAAAACTCAATCTGTCTTAGCTTTCTAGACAGAGTAAGTCATAGCATTCTGTGATTTTTTTGTTGTTGGGTGATGTTGTGTGTATTTGGCAAAACTGTTCAAAGGCATGAGGAGGAGAGACAAGGTCTGTCGTTTATGTCTTAATAGTTGGACTGGTGCAGCTGGTAAAAGCAGCCAAAGTTTCAGGTACCCAAGGCTGGGTGTCCATGTGTGTGTGCGTGTGTGTTTGCGGGAAGCTTCAGATCTAAATATAAGGGGAACATGACTGATGAGATCGTCTCTGTAAGAGGAGCCATCTCGTGCTTCTGGAGCAGAGATAACACTTGAGACAGGGGTGGTAATGAGGAGGTAGCTCTTCTGGTATGAGAAAGGGTTCTGACATGTGGAAAGGTGTACAGTTCCTGTTTGGGAATGAGAGAGGCTGTATGCAGGAAAGAAAAAGAGTCATGCTGCATCTTTATCAAGTGGGATGTGCAGTGTCCAGGGCAGCTGGGTCTTTCTAGGATTGCTGTTCAGTGTAATAACATGAAGTCATGATGCAGTATAATACATGAATCAATGTTACAGAATGAGAAATCTAGAAGATTTTTAAAACATCTATATTCTACTTAGGCTTGGTGGAATCAAGCAAATTATTTATTTCATCTGTAGCAGGAAAACTGTAATAATCACTGCTGAAAGAGTCTCTTTGGGACTCTGGTGTTGTGTACAGAAATAGTTTCCATTTCATTCTCATTGAGAGATGAAAAATATGAGTGTTTAATTTTTCGAATGGGAAAAGCAATAACCACATGGAAAGGATCAACCTTTAAGTGTTAGTTTTCAGCTAAAGCTGTAGGTCAAGCTTGTTTCTGTATTCCCTCTCATCTTATCTGCAGATATTTTCTATGAGTTGGCTCTGTTAGCTCACTGCTATAACATTTCACAAGTACTTAACAGATTTATCTTGGAGCATCATAGCAGAATACAGACATAATATTCCCTTCTTGCTGACTGAGGAGAGAGGGGGGGAAGAGGAAGGGATCTTTGTCTTTTTGGACTCAGATATTTAGCGTATTAAACTTTTCTAGCAAGAGCAGAACAAGTATAAAAAGTGGGATTTTCTTCAATGTGGGATTTTATTTCTGATTACAACTTCAAAATCTCTTGGGTTTGTTGGGGTTTTTTGGGGGGTATATTTTAGGCTGTAGTTCACAGAATCACAGAATCCCAAGGGTTGGAAGGGACCCCAAAAGATCATCTAGTCCAACCCCCCTGCAAGAGCAGGGCAACTTAGAGTACATCACCCAGGAACTTGACCAGGTGGGCCTTGAGTATCTCCAATGTAGGAGACTCCACAACCCCCGTGGGCAACCTGTTCCAGTGCTCTGTCACTCTCACAGTAAAAACGTTTTTCCTGATGTTCACATGGAACCTCCTATGCTCTAGTTTACACCCATTGCCCCTTGTCCTATCAGTGGACATTACTGAAAAAAAAACTAGTTCTATCATCCTGACACTCACCCTTTACATATTTCTAAACATTGATGAGGTCACCCCTCAGTCTCCTCTTCTCCAAGCTAAAGAGACCCAGCTCCCTCAGCCTCTCCTCATAAGGGAGATGTTCCACTCCCTTAATCATCTTTGTGGCTCTGCGCTGGACTCTTTCAAGCAATTCCCTGTCCTTCTTGAACAGTTGTATATAAAACATGCAGTGGAAAACCAAAAGTAATATTTCTTACTCTACAAACTTAGGTTTTTAAAGTTGGACTTGGATAACTCTTTGTATCTTCTGAATCATCCCAGTTACCAGCAGGAAAGCATCTTTATGGCTAAGCTTCAACTTCTAAGAGAAAAGGGAGTACTGAATATCAGTCATGTAGCATGAAAACAGGTAGCATGTATTTCATAGAATCATAGAATAGTTAGGGTTGGAAAGGACCTCATGATCATCTAGTTCCAAACCCCTGGCATGGCCAGGGACACCTCGCTTTGGAATTAGTTTAGTCCTATATTTTATTGTTATGCTTTTAATATCTAGAGTGTTTTAAAGTCTTAATAAAGCCACACATCTCATCTAAATTCAGGCAGTCTGAAACTCTAATTGTTAGGACTCAGCAGAAATATGAAGCTATGCCTACACTGTTATCCTGTCAGGATATGGGAACTTGAAAGCTTATCTTAACAGTGAAATTGTACATTAGGATGCCTAATTTGTAATATTGGATACTATACATCATATGAAGATAGGCTGAGAAAGTTGAGGCTGTTCAGCCTGGAGAAGGGAAGGCTGCGTGGAGACCTCATAGCAGCCTTCCAGTATCTGAAGGGGGGCTATAAGGATGCTGGGGAGGGACTCTTCATTAGGGACTGTAGTGATAGGACAAGGGGTAATGGGTTAAAACTTAAACAGGGAAAGTTTAGATTGGATATAAGGACGTAGTTCTTTACTGTAAGGGTGGTGAGGCACTGGAATGGGTTGCCTAGGGAAGTTGTGAATGCTCCATCCCTGGCAGTGTTCAAGGCCAGGTTGGACAGAGCCTTGGGTGACATGGTTTAGTGTGAGGTGTCTCCGCCCATGGCAGGGGGGGGTTGGAACTAGATGATCTTAAGGTCCTTTCCAACCCTATCTATTCTATGATTCTATATACTAGTTTTCATCCCTACCCGCATCCTGTAGTTGCATCACAGTAAATCATTGTATATAGAAACTTGTCATAATTATACTACTTTCAACCCTCATTGTGATTATACCAATATTCCTTTTTCATGTATGTGAAATTTTAAGCCATTGCCATCTGATAGCTGGTTGGTATATCACCCATTTCACCCTTCCCTTTCATTGAAACCACCAAACCCCCTTCGTAAACTTTAAGGAATATGCTCCTTGACAAAATAAAGAGTGTTATGCCACCCCCCCCCCCCCACCCCCACCCCCCCCCCCCCCACCCCCAGCAGTTTTCATGTTTAATTCTGACATTTAGTTTGGAAATGGAAAGGGGGAACTGCTGCTATGGAAAGCTATGCCGATTTGAAGTCCCAGAAAATCTTGTCGCTGCATACACCTACAGAGCCAAGGGTTTCTCAGAAATAGCACTAGGACTTTCTTCAGCTTAGTAAAGCAGCAGATCCAGCTGAATGCCAGAGAAGCTGTGGAGCTTTTCTGTTCCAAGTATCACTCTTGTCTCCCTGCAGTTAAAAATCAAAGTGGATGCAACAGTGATTGCTCTAATTCCTGCATTTGATACAGGCCTCTGCTGCAGATAGGGAAACGTAAGGGGGGCTAACTTAATTTTTAGTTTACCATATGGCTTTAAGAGGAAAATTAAATCTTCCTATTTAACTGGCATTATTGTAACACTTTTTTGTTTCCCCAATAGAATTAAAGCAACTTCCCAAAAACAGTCATTCTCTTTTATTCCAGTTCACATATTTCCTTTCTAGTAGAGAAACTAAGCCAACACACAGCCCCTTTTTTACTGTCAGTGCATGCTACTGGATTTGTCAATGCATGTGCTCTACAGCCTGGTGCATGGTGGTCTTAAGCAATGTCTTTTCTGTGTGTTTTGGTTTTGGTTTTTTTTGTCAGCCAGTTCAGGTATACTGATACATGGCTTTTAAATTCAGAAAAAGAAACAGAGCTGATGATTCAAATTCTACCATATTGCTTAATTTTAACCTGAATCAGTGGGGGTGCACCATAGTTTTTAATCCGTTTAGGTTTTTGTGTGTATGCGCCAGTCATCTCACTTTAGCAAACAGAAGAATCCAGCTGAAAACCAGAACCTGCTATTTTACGAGTTTGTAATTCTCAATAATCCATAATGCCACCATAAAAAATCTAATGCTCTCTCATCTGTTCTGTGGACAGTGGTACTCGTTGCAAGACTTACTGCTCTAAAACATTTTGGTTTATGTTGTGATTTCATCCATGTAAAAAGCTCTTACAAAAGCTAATAAATCATCAGTGGAGGTCATGGACTATCCAGAAGATTAGAAGTGAAATTTGTAGGTTTCCAATCTCCAAGAGCTGATAATCATTTACTTGACACTATCTTATATGCACTAGAAGAAAATCTTTAAAGGTCATTTATCCTCTGGCAGAGGAGTTGGTAAAATATTAAAATAAGCTAACATAAGCCAGAGCTGCCAGTGAATTAGTCTTGTGGTAGGTAATATTTATGAGAGTTCACAAATGTCTGAGCAGCCCTGCCAACTTATTACTTATCCTTTCAGTCCTTACAAAATTAAAGTTGTTTCTTCAATGTTCTGGCATTTATGGCCTATACAGAAATGTTCATTTCTGTTTATTTTTACAGAAAACATTTTATCCAGCTTCTATGAGAGAATGATCATGATGGGATTACAGTTTCTTCTCCAAATCCTTTTCTTTCCAAAGTCCTCCAGTTATAATTACAGAATGTTCTGGGTTTTAGTCTTTTGGGTTTTTTTTTTTTCCCTTTCCTCATTTGACTCCAAGCAAAACTTATTTTCTCATTTCTGTTTTATGCTAACACCAATACTGTACAGTGTTTCTGGCAGTATTTTTTCAGTAATGAGCCTAGTGATGTCTAAAACCCAAATTCATGGAAAATTCTGCTGGAAAGCCTGAGAAAGATCATGGTTCTGGTTTCTGTATCCAGTGGAATCATTCTGTGAAAAACCCAGTGGAATATCTGCTTTACCAAGGTGAAACAGAAGTAATAAGATGTTGGCCGCAATTAATGTTTTCTTTATTTCCCTCAGCTATTAATTTGGATTTGCTTCATAAATTCTGCAAGTTAGTTACTGGTTATGTGTTGAAAACCTAAGGGTTGCAAGGCACATGGCTATTCACGCTGGCTTTGTGCCTCAGTCCTGGTCTTCTGACAAAACTAGTTTCCTTAGCACAGCATGTCTCAATAGCAGATTAAGTGTAAGGTACTGGTACTGTGCTAGTGGGTCAGTGAGCTACAGGTCAAATATCCTTCAGAGAGAGAGCAGTGACGCTTGTGCAAGTCACCTCCACAGGCAGTGGATGGTGGTTCTTGTAATTGCAAGAGAACACATGTCTCAAATTCAAGTTCTCTGAAATCTCAAAGCTCATAAGAGTTGAGGGTGCTCTGAGCAGTTGACAGCATCAACATTTGAAGTTCTTAGTAGCACTGGAATCTCTGGCACTTGTACAGTAGTTTTGAATACCTGCCTGTTCTATTATTTCCTGATATAGGTAGACAGGTAGTTTGAGGAAGAAAACATGAACGAAGAAAAGGTGTGAAACCATCTTTTGGAGAATCTTCCTATGCTGAGTTTTGACACAATAAGACCACAGTATTAAACATATATATATATATGTGGGTGTGTGTATAAAATAAAGCCTGTAATGATATTGGCAAGAAAGAGCTTTCTGACTTGGAGTGTTTCTATCCATGTCAGCTGTGCATTAGATGAAGTTTCTGGTACTGCTCTGCTGTATCATTTTAGGGCTGGGAAGAAATGGAAGTGATGCTCTTTACAGGGAACTTGGCCTAACTAAAGCAGAACAAGCTGATTTAGAATCAAATTTCATTTCCTTGTCTTCTTGCAGAGCATCATGTCCTGAAATACACTTCGTACTTGTGGAAAACTGATCCTTCTCTTTCTCTGGCAAAAACCCATTGATCATAATGGAGTTATCCCAGAGAAATTATGGGCAGTGCAGACAGTTTATTTCAGTCAGACTTGTTGCTAATCTTGATGGAAAAAAGACAGACAAATGATAAGTCTTTTCTAAGCCTGTAATATTAATTTTCTTATGCAGTGATTGGCTTTGCTCAAAGAGTCAAATTTGCAGTTATGTTTGTTTTACTTTAAAAAGTGAAGTGTTGAAAACACAACTTTGTGTTAATTTATGTCACAGGCACCATATTAGTTTCTTTTGTAATATTTCTCTATCCTGGATGCAGACTGCAAAACAGGAAGCAAAATGAGGATCAAATATTTTAGTTACTTAAAGAGGTTTGATGCAAGGAGGAGACTGGCTTAAAGTAGCTGGGGGGATTAAGAGAAGTAAAATGACACCTAGTCAAAACTTGATGCTCAGATTAACTCCAGTGTCTGTTCAAATGAAGCCTAAGGGAAATGAAATTAAACAGGTATTTCTCAGCATCTTAGGCAACAAGAGAAAATCCAGAACGTGTTATTGTGTTCTCCATTTTCTGTGTGCACACACTTAAATGTCTCCTTAAATTTATTTCTATTATGCAGGAGAGTGATGAGTGGCATTTGAGCTGGACAGGAGCAATTTACCTATTTCACAAAATGATGAATTGGTAAACATTTAAATGTCTTGGTCTACTTCATTTATTCCAAGTCCTTTTGTTTCAGGCAATGATTTTTACTTTTATCATTTACTGCAGTGCTTAAACTTAATTTGTGTAAATAAGGATTCATTTGAAAATAACTCATCGTCAGAAGTTTTTTTCTCAATTTGATAAGTCAAACTTTTCACTTGCAGACTTTCTTGATGAAAGAGATTCCTGGTTTGTAATAGATTAGCAGTTTGGAGAAACAAGGAAAGAATCTTGTAGTTACCTTAGACTTTTAAATCTAGTTTGAATAGCAAAGAACAGATCTATGAATTACAGGTTTAATTAGGTTCCTGTCTTGGGTTTAGCAGTGGCAATCATTTTTCTCCTTCTTAGTAGCTGGTGCAGTGCTGTGGTTTTGACTTTCATCCTGAAAACTATACTGATAACACCGATGTTTTTAGTTGTTGCTAAGTAATGTTACTCCAGCTAAGGACTTTCCGAGTCTCATGATCTGCCAGGGAGGAGGGGAAGCTGGAAGGAAGCGGAGACAGGACACCTGACCCAAACTAGCGAAAGGGGTGTTCCATACCACAGCACGTCATGCCCAGTATATAAACTGGGGGCAGTTACCCAGAAGGGCTAGGTCACTGCTCAGGCCAGGCTGGGTATCTGTCGGCAGGTGGTGAGCGGTTGTATTCTCTCCCCTTGTTATTTCTCTTATCATTATTATTGGTGGTAGCAGTAGTGGTTTTGTGTTATACCTTAGTTATTGGACTGTTCTTATCTCAACCTGTGGGAGTTACATTCTTCCAACTCTCCTCCGGGGGGAGAAAAAAGGGGGGGGGGGGGGTAGTGAGCAAGAGGACTCGTGGTTGAGTTACCAGCTGGGCTTAAACCATGTCAGCTCCTTATTCTCTTTCTTCCTCTTTGGCTGTAAAGTTATGATGGCTGTTATTTCCTTTCTCAGCATATGCCACATGCTGCCAGAAAATATGTAACAAAATGTAACATTAGCATTTCTTTGACACTTCTAAAATTAAACAAAACCTGCAAGGGAAGGAAACGTCATGTTAATGTCTGTATTCCTCAGCTTTCAGGCTAGAGAGTGAGGGTGGACACCACCATAGCAACTGCTTAAGCCAAAGTTGTTTCTAGTTTAATACAAGCACAGTCAAACCCGACTAGCAGGAGGCTTGAACAGTGACTTTTGAAATGTGGTAAATATGCATTTGTGTCCATGTATGGGCTGTGTTCTCCAGTGTTCTGTACTTTCAGTATAATGAGGCTCTCGAATATTTTAAGCACTGGTAATCTCTGGATTATGAAACATAAATCCCATTTGTATTTCCTAATGGGAATAACTTCCAGGACTCTCTGGATACTCCTCAGCTAGCAAAGGAACTTGATTTATTCAGTCGGGGTGAATGGTTTGTATTTCCTCAGCCTGGGAGGGTGGCCTTCCAGCTTTGCTGGCTGTACAGCAAGACATATCATGGATCACCTTGAAAGGATGATCTCAGCCAGGAGGAGGCCTCAGAGCAGTTTGATCGGTGGTGGGGTTTTTGTTAGTGTTCTTTTGGGGTATGGTATATGTGTCTTTTTTATTAGCTCTCATGTTTGCCGGAGTAGGTCTGTCCAGAAGACAATCTGCAATTCATCTTGCATTGCACTCAGACCTTACTACATGTTTGTACCGAAGACATCACAGAGCTGAAGCTTTGTTTATAAGATATTAGATAAGTGGAAGAAGTAGTAATATCTTTTCCACTTGCTGAAGACAGACCCATGATTGCAGGTACATGCCTATGGTGGAATGCTGTCAACAAAGGTTCCTTCGTGATCTATTCAGTTGTGGCACACCCCTTCTTATGATCTCAGAAATTGACTTAAAGCAGGTTGCAAGGTTTTCTGAAGAAGCCATGTCTCTCCCATAACAGTGAGAAGTATGATTTCTTCCCCCCACCCTCCCCTTACTCACATGTAGTGGCAAGAAACTAGTCTGCCTTGAGGGTGGAGAGGTATTCCCTGGAAATGCAAGCCAGTCACCATGACAGAGTAAGGGAAATTGTAGACTCTGAGCAGGCTAAATACCACTTATATGAAGTACATCTAGATTTCACTTCTGTGAAATCTCCTGTTAACCTGAATGTTCTGTATAAGAAGAAAACTCCAAGCTCTGTACGTTTTGTTGAGAGCTTGGCATAAAATTTGTCTGTGCATTTTACCAATATGTGCAGTAACAAGACATCAGTGCTCCCACGAGATGTCATTAAACGTACATGGTATAAAGGTAGGGTCTAAAATATTTTTCTTGCTCCTCCTGGCCAAACACATTAAGAAGAAAGATTGTGAACTTAAGTTCGTTGAAGTCTGCGGAGACATACAAGGTACTTTGTGTCACAGCTACTATTCATGTTTCAGCTTTTCCTCTGGAATAAATTTGGTTTGGGCCGCACATGTCTAGTGTACTTTTCTATAGGCATTGATTTCTTTGAAGATATAATCACAAGATTTAGGTAGTGATCCTTCACGTTGTGTAGAGAGCACACCTTGTTGATTACACATTAAAATCTTCACTGTTCTTCATAGTGCACGAAGGGAAGCTTTTGCTTGTGAGGTGTGTAACTGAATGGTATATTTTGTATCCTTCCTTAATTTCAGTTTTCCTGGAGACTCTTTCATGAATTCTATGATTCTATAAATTAATGAACAAGCTGAATGAAATAGCCAAGAACCATAAACTACCTCAAAGGAATTGCAGAGCACCACGGTACATGAAACAAATTTTCAGTCAACTCTCTGTCAGCAATAGTGGGTGTTTCCAACATACAGTTGTTCTAAATTTAGGGTTGTATTCTCTCATTGGTGTATGTGGAAATTTTTCATATACTTTCTATTAATGTTAACAAATGTCAGGTGGGTTCTGGTAATTTCGTGGCACAGCTAAGAAAGAATAGATCCCTTTAGTTTTTTTACTTCGATTTTGGGTTTTAGCAATAGTATTGCACACTGTATCAACCAATTTTAGGGTTCATGCCAAAGCTTTTCAGCCACAGAGGTAGCCTTGAAGATGATTTTTCCTGAAGTTCAAAGCTCCTAAAATGCTAAAAACGACTTTCTAAGCAAATTATACAGTAATGGCATCTCTCTTGCATTATTCACTAGTTACCTAAATGAAAGAGGGAGAGGCTGGCGTGGAGACAACCACAGTCCCACAGCAGCACACAATGTATCTGTCCGTAGCTTTCACATTCAGAGTGGTATTGACACTCCTGAATTTGCAATGTGCTAACAGTGTGTGCTTCTGGTCTGGCACGCTTCTTGAATGGATGTGCCTGACTACCTCAGAGAAGATGCCTTCTCTAGAATCACATGTGCCTTATGGGCTGCCAGAGAAGCAACTTGTGAAAGCAAGCCTCTTGTGAGTTGGTAGTGTCACTTAGTGACAGAATGCTCATGTGTTTTGTGATTCAGGTGTTTTGTGGCTTGCCTACTGAAATGTGTTGGTGATATGTGGCAGTCCAGATACAGAGGTACTCACATTACAGTAAACTGGGATTTGTGATGAAATATAGGTTTAATATATTTAGGCAAATCCTAACATAAATGTGCTGCTTCAAGCTGTTCTGTATCTCAGAAGGTGCAGTAGTGTCTGAATTTGTTCTGTATCTATGTCTGCTGCTAAGGCTGTAAGAGCTCACCAAGTGCCATTGCCATGGAATAAAACCACCAGAACTGAATGTACCTATGAAAACAGACTTGCTATGCAGGTTGTGAAAGTTGTGCCCCTGCCCTCCCTGTGCTGTGTAAATGTGAATCTTAGAGAAAAGAATTAGAAAATGAATTCTTAAGAAGAACAGGGAGACAACAGTCAGTGACTGAATTAACATGTGCCTCAGGGCTGCAAGCCATAACCTGTGGAAAATTTACTCATCAACTTCGTAAGAGCAAGCATAATTAAAAGAACAGTGTTTGGTACTTTGCCCAAGCTTGATACAAAATTTTTGAGAGGTTGCTAGTGAATAGACTGGATGGAGTTATTAAGTCTATACGTTATAATTTTAGCATACAATTCTGCAACTTATAATGTGGATGTTCAGTGTATCGAATTAAAAAGGGAAGAAGACAGTTAATAGAACCAAGTGAAAGAGCAGGAGAAACGGCTTCTGCAAAATATTCAAATGGCTTCAGAAATGAAGCACACAAACATGCTGAAACATCTTCAGAATGTAGCCAATGTATTTCTAATCCCTTTGGCAGGCATACAAGGTTTGTAACTGTAAATCTGCATAAACTGTATTCTTTAAGTGTTTACAGACTGTCTGTGGCTCTAATTATTAACTTCAGTGTGAAATTAGTTTGTTTTTAGTGCTTCATCATGGTCTATACTGGGTCTTGTATCAGCACACTGCATATACAGGGGAGATCTTGATAAAATGAACCGTCAAAGCTCCTCAGATATCCTAATATGCATTTATATCAGCACACTGCAAATACGAGGAGACCTTGGTAAAATTAACCATCAAAGCTACTCAGATATCACAATATACATTTATGTCTACAAATGAAACCTGAGTTTGGCTTGTGCAAGATTTGCTGAAGGCTTACATGGTGGCACTCCAACAGTCCATTAACATCAATACATTATCTGCCGTGTTTTCAGTTTAAGATCACAGTTGCAAAATTATTGACAGACTTCTCCACGTCTCCTGGTGGGGCGGTGAGAACCAGCAGCTGGCAGTTCCAGCGTTCCTGCTCACAAGGCTTCATATCATCAAGACTATAACTTACTATGGCTTCCACTGTAGTGCTGTAGAATATGCTCAGAGAACCACACACAACATTCTCAAAATCAGAATTTTCACTTGAAAAGATGCTCTCCATGGGCTTGACAATACCTGTATGCAAAGTAATGACAAGGCTTCTGGTTTGTGTTTGTGAACAATGCTGGGACTTCAGGAACCACTTTGAATTTTAAAATTAGTAAAAATCTGAATTAAATATAGACAGCAAAGGGAGGAATGACTTTTTTTAATGTAACTGCACTGGCTTCAAGTCAACCTCTTTAAGTCTCCTTTTCATGTATTTAGAATTTTGTTGGATTAATTTTTTTTTTCATGTAAACCTAAGGCACACAATGAGCACCTCAAAATTGCTTTCCTGTGTTAAGTCTGGCTGTGTTTTTCAGACTCCTTTTTTTGCCAGTGTGCATGTGAGTCTAGGACTTGACCAAAAGGTCATTCTACAATAGAAGACTTTAAATGGGAGTGTTTGATTGCTGAAAGCTGTGCTATATTTATAGATGCTGGAGAATAGGGAGGTGAGAGAAGCCCGGAATAAATATTATGCCACCAGGCGAGAAAAAAAGTTGGTGTGATGGAGAAATTGGTGTGGCTTCAAATGGGAATGAGCACAATCTACCTATACTAATCTGACAGGTCAGGAAACATGAAGAAACATAATGTACACGGAGTAGCTTTCCACCCCGTATCTTCCAATTTTAAGCCTTTTTTTATTCAATTGTATAGAAGAAAAATTTCAAATAAGATCTCAAAGAATATTTTGCTCTGAAGATTAGAAACGTCTACCTTGTGCAGGATTTTTAATGAACGTTGCTTGCCCAGCTTGTTTGATACTTTTGTCCTACTCTGAGGTTTTGTTAAGATTAGGAATATGTTTGGGACAATAATAACTTTCTTTTTAAATGCAAGAAGGATTCATTGTGTTTTCTATTCTCTTTATGGTTAAGTGGGATTTAATTTGGTTTTAGATATGAACGGCATCTGGATTGCAATAAGCATGGCAGAAACCTGTGTTTACTTGAGTATTTTGTGTTCATAAGGGCGTACTTATCACACTAGAATTTTTTCATAGAGAACCAAGTACACAGATGGACAAACACTAATAGCTGGGGGTGACCTGCAATATTATCTGCGTCTCCTATCTAGCAATAAAAAGAGGTGGATGTGGAGTGTATGAGGCATACCATGCTTATAAGATTTAACTTAGTGAAAGCTGTGTAAATCCATAAACATATGCTAGAATTTCTTGGAGAAAAAAAGATAATTCAGCACTGTGCATTTAAACTAAGGTTCAATAGGACTTGTAAAGGTACTTAGCCCTTTAAAATCAGCAGCCTTTATATTTAGGCTCTTTCAACTTGTATTATAAGCATTTTAGAATGAAGTTGTTAATTCTTTTAGTTAATCTTTGGCAACACTAAATCTTTTTTTTATGTTTGAAACAATCCATCATCATTTTAAAGGAAAAATGGAAAGGGATTTTCTTTTGTGAAATGTTCAGCAAATTGTCACATTTTTAACAGGTGGGGAAGCATAAATACCAGGGTTGGAATTGTGACTGGACTGCATGCAATCTAAATCACTGGATATGGTAAGAATGGGGACAAAACTCTAGCTTTATACCTCTTCTACTGGAAATTATTGTAAGAGACATTCTTATGCTGGAAACTCATGACAGTTTAAAACCAAAAAAATCCTACTTATGTAGCAATTGCAGAGTATTTGGGTTACACTGAGGACTTTTAGGAAGGAAAATAAATAAGAAAATAAAAATACCTTGCTTGGTATTCTGCAATTGATATGTGATGCCATCCTTGAGCACCAAGAAATGTAATGAACCTTTTACTGATTGCAGAGCAATGTACCAAAGTTTTACTTGTTTGGGAATAAATTACTTGCAACTGTGTTTCTCAGATTTCTCTGGTTTTGAGAGCAGAAGCATTTTAACGATTCTTTAATAGTTTTGTTTAGGTTTTGTGTTTCTAATTGAATAGACCTTCAAATCTAAACATAGAAAAACAAAAATAGAAACAGGCCCCTCTACCTTTATGCCTCTTTTATTGGGAATGTTTGAGATTCACCATCATCCCTCTTTTTTCCCCCCTTCACTGAGTCATAATAGGTAAATGTAGTACAAAACCAATTTAGTAGAGTAAGGAATTACTCTAATAAATTTCAGTTAAAATTTTGGAAAAAAAAACATAGGAAAAAGTATTCTTCCTAATGAATTCAGTAGAAACTGGTGAACTGAAACAATGTGATATATTTTGGATTTGTTTTCCCTGTCTGTCATGAACAAGTGCAGAGTTTTGTGTCATGTTGTGACTGGTCTGGAGGAAATACTCATTTTTAGTTGCATTCCAAAGTTCAACTAATGGTTTCTTTCTAATATTATGGAAGCAAAAAAACAGATTTCATTGTGGTTTTTTTTTAATAAACTGCCAATACACAGAATTGATAGAAGCAACAGGGGAGAGGCAGGTATAGAGAGGAATGAATACTGAATACAGAATCAGAGAATCATTAGTGTTGGAAGGGCCCTCTGGAGATCATTCAGTCCAACCCTCTGCCAAGGCAGGGCCACCTAGAGCAGGCTATATGGTTCCATGGTGGGTTTGATATGTCTCCAGAGAGGGAGACTCCACAACCCCCTCAGGCAGCCTGTCCCAGTGTTCTGCTGCTCTCATACATGCTGCTAAATTGTTCATCAGCGAGTTACTTTGCTGTATAAACAGTGTGACAACCAGATGCACTACACATGTCATCTAGACTCATTTTATACATACACTGATGAGTGGCATGTTCAATGAAATCTGTAGTAAACCTAACCTGAAGGATCATCTGGTGGGCACTCCCTACCTGGCACCTCACTTATGCCCTCTGTCTGCTTATGTTTTTTATTCTGAAGCAAGTGCTTTTGCACTTTCTCTCTTTTCTCTTTCACTGTGGCCCTGAATCAGTTAATCATCCACTGAGGTAAAACAGACTAAGTAGCTGAGATAAGAATGTATTCCAAGGAGTACCCTCCAGCAGATACCAAGCACCCCCAATTCTGTGTGAATTTGCAGAACCATTTCTAACTCTCTCCCAGTGGCCAGTGACTTGTTCTTGCCTGGTTTAAAGAACCCATGAACACATCAGCCCCCTCAAGGATTTCCTGAAATTTGTCAGAGGCAGAAATGGCTCTGGCTGCCACATCTTAAGGTGATGAAAGATGAATTCAAAGTTGTGTTTGGAATCTGAAGACTAATTTAACATTATACATGAGGATGGTGGCTTTTGGTTTTCCAGTGTGACAAAAACTTAATACTGTCCACTAATAATGCAGATTTATTACTATATCATATTTTCCTTGGGAAAAAAGAGATAATCTATTGTCCATTCATTAATAGTTCTTGCCTGTTTGCAGAAGCAGGATATTTTACAGTTGGAGAGTAAAGAAATAATGTCCTGATTTTAAAATTCAGAGGTCTGACTCAGTGGTAGGAATGGTATCTGACATAATTCTCAGATGAGAGAATGAAACGATTGCCAGGAAGCTCTCATGCGAAAAATGAGCAAAACAGAAACAAAAAGATCCTCTTGGCATAATGAAATCTGTGTTCTAAACACAGCTGAAACTACTTCAATAAAAACAAAACTAAGCAAGATTGATCAAGTTGGTCTCGAAAAAGCTGTTACTGTTCTATTACAAGCTATGGTTCCCTAGGAGATTAAAACAGCAGTAAGGTTTGGGGTGATTGATAGGTTAATTTATTTTTTCTTTCTACAGAAATTTATTAAATTATTTAACTTTTTTTTTCAATTTAAGATCTGGAAATTACTAGTGATCTGTGTTCAATATAGTCACCCAACTCAAGAGTATCGGGATACCTTTGCTTTTAAATGCATTTAAAAATCCTTTATTAAAAAGGAACAATTTGATAACGATCCAAACAAGTTGTAACTTGTATACTACTTAAATTAAAAAGTAGACTAACCTTTGTATTTTCTTTAGAATTTCATATTTCTAGATACATCAAGAGGACCATAATTCTAGATTAATTTTCCAGTTTATGAGCTCCCACAATTTTTATCCATACGCTACTGTATTAAAAATAAAAGTTCATATATGATTGTTGTGGAAAGGCACCATGATTTGAATTCATTGTGGGGAGGTTGAGAGCAAATATCAATTATTTTTGCTGTGGGATGTACATATGTTGCTGCTGAGAAACAGTTAGAAGGAGTAACCCTTGCTTTTCTATGAGCAGAACAGAGATTCACTTGGCATAAAAAAGTTTTTGTTCAACTGAAATTATTACTTCAGACCAAGTCATATGGATGCTGTACAGCATGTTGATTGAGAAGTCATGAGTGATGCAAAATAAAGGAGCTATATTCATGACTCTGGTACTCACTCTCATACTGTGAACACACTAATGTCTTAAGGTTTTGCCAATCTGTGGCTTAACTCTGAACTCTCATTTTGAGTTGCTGAAGGCTTTCAGGAATGTCAGTTCCCTAGGATGGAAATACTAATTTACCACAAATTCTCCCCAGGCCTCTGATATTTGGAGCATGGACTATATATATAGGATGACTCACTCTTTCTGGCATGGGTTAAGGACCCTGTAGATACTTCGTTGTTCTTTATCTACTGAGATGGTAGACCAACCTCCTGGTCATCTGTGCTGGTCTTTTAATGTTAAATGAATGTTATTAGTTTAATGTTAAATGTTAAAGAACTGAAATAGTTCCCAATATTCCCTTCTAAATATATTTATGTATCTGTGTTTTCATGTGTGTTTGCTTGTTGTACAGGAGTAAAGGATGTGAGCAGGAATAGAGCTAGATTGCAGAGTGTTGCAAGTATCCATAAAAAAATATTATTTGGGATGAAACCGAAACAGAAGCTCTTTGGCTACATATTGGGCATACAGGGATCCAAATCATAGGGTCTAAATAAGTGATGTCCTGCAGCTTAGCCTGAATGTGTGCACAGATGCAAATTTTGAGTTACTGATCTGATGTGACAATATGATAAGGCTTCTTATGCTGTTACAGGAGACAAAAGACAAGGGCACCTTTATGCTTGCCATCAAATGCCAGACTTCTAGAAGCTGCTCTGTTGGTTCATGTCTGTAGTTCAACTTTGCTCTTTACTCCACCTTTCATTGCCCTTGCAAATTTTTTTCTGAACCTTTTGTCTTCAGAATAGACCACTTCTTATTGTTCACTTTTGTAATTGTCCACTCAGGTCTTCAAAACCTGGGCTTTCCA
Organism: Lathamus discolor; assembly: GCF_037157495.1. Classification (NCBI taxonomy): domain Eukaryota; kingdom Metazoa; phylum Chordata; class Aves; order Psittaciformes; family Psittacidae; genus Lathamus; species Lathamus discolor. The sequence goes on from NC_088888.1 coordinate 17,245,585, forward strand.
GAAATCCCACTTAGGGCACTGAGGAAACTGAACTGTTGCTCATCAGCTTGCGCTGTCAGAGGCTGGTGCTGCTCTGCCAGCAGTGTATTGCAGCAGGAGGATCAGGATGCTGCTAATCTCATGGCTGCTGGAGTATGAAGAGAGCAGCAGTCAGTATGCATGACATTCAAGATGATAAGCAATATCTTCTCAAAGACCCAGAAGCTGGGGACCACTCAGCAGCTTTGCCTCCTGTATAAATCCTTGGACATCCATACTTAAGGTTCCAAAGCTGTAGCATGTAAGAGTTGGGAAGAAAGTGCTCCCAACTCTGAGAACAGGCTCAGCTCTGTTCCAGGATCCCTGTTCCTGAAAAAAGATATTGAAAAGGGCACAATGACACTCAAGGATACTTATATTCAAGAGCGAAGTAGTGAGCTAAGCACATTGTGTGTACTCCTTCCCTGATGTTTTGAATGGCCAATAACTTAGCTCAGCATTGGAATATGACTCAGTGTGTTGTCACTGCTTGATATGAGAATATAAGAGATGGTGTTACTCCTGAGTGGACAGGAGCAGAAATACAGCTTGCTTCCACGTGGGTAGTGTGCTGCTGTTGTTTGTGTCATGCCAAGCCAACATGACCCTTTGTAGAGTGGTCTGCTGAGACTTCTGCAAAGCAGGCAGTAGAGTCTTGTTGGATAGCTTTCCTTCAGGCAGCTTCACACTGAAAATGCAGTCAAGATATTTGATTCAAAGAATCAAAGTGAAGTAGAAATCCAAGAGTCTATGGTACAATATAGCCTGCAGAATCGTCTGCTCCAAGCTGCTACAAAACAGTACCAGGTCAAGATTGCTGTTCCTCCCTCAAAATAAACATGCTGAATTTGCGCTTGAGATGTGTTTGAGGGCTTCTCTGTCACTTGAGGATTCTCATTGGCTTCAACAGATTTTTTGGCAAGTAAAACTTTTTTCCCTATAATAAACATTTTGTGTTTGATATTCTAGTAATTAACTTCTGTATCTCTTTTGTCATTTATTATGGAACTCAAGGGAAGAGCCTCAACTATAACAGATGGGCAAGGATCTTTGTCCTTATCTGACATTCCAGCAAAGTGCTTATATTGGAAATGTGTTTACGTGGAGGGAAGACTGGCTTCATAAGAGCCTAGCCAAGACTGTACTTTTATAGGTTCCCTTGTGATGTATAAGCACCTCATAACACTTCAAGTTATGGTGGCTGGCCGGTGGAAAACTGGGCAAATGTATGAGACTGTCTTTTACACAAAAGGATAGATAACTTTACAATTACCCAGTGGTTGCACATCAGTGTCTGCTGCTGTAAAAGAAAAATTAATCAGCACAGCTGCTGGTTTCTAGAAATTCCAAAGTACACAGAGCTGGATCCTTAGGGCTGAATCTGTCTATGGTTTGTTTTGGTTTGTGTGTGTGAGAGGTAAGGATTCATTACTAATTTTCTTTAAATGTGTCATGATTTAATCCAGTATTATAACTTGTTCAATTGTTTTAGAGTCTCTTGTAGACTGGAAGTTTGTTTCATTGATTAAGTAAGAGTTGTGTGTAGGAAAGACTTTGTAATAACAATTGAAACTATACACATAATTGTATAGTTTCCACTCTGTAAAAAGTTATCTGTAAAGCTAGAAGTTATCATTAGACTTGTGTTTATAACTCAGGATGGACTCATTTCATCAGCTTTTCTTGCAAATTAGTTCCCAGAGGTCAAAAATATTGTCCAGTTGCCAGCTATTGCATAAACTCCTGAAATGCGAGATATGACTTGCTGCTCTTGCACTGACCTCAACCATCAACAGGAAAATCATGAAATAGATTATATGAAGCAAGGTTCAGAAAAGCAAACTTAATATCTAATTTTAAGTGGCCCTTGATTAGGCAACTATCACAGTTTTATGTGAGATACACAAGTCTAACATCTCTCAACTATGTGAGAAAAACCTTGTATTCTTGGGGAAACAGAAATCCTGTATACAGGTTGGCAGCTGTGTTTGAATCTCTAACAGCATTTATGTTTAATGTAGAAATGAAAGCAAATACTTTTAAAGTTGATCTTTGGGGGGGAAGTGGCTCCTAAGTCTCTGCCCCAGCTTGTTCTTATTGTCTTTCTAAGATTAGATGCTTCCAGTTCATGCCCCATACATTTTACTACGAAGTGGTGTGGGGTACAAGCTATCTCAATGTCACAAATTGCATCTCTGCCCCGTATCTTATATTGTGTGGCAGTGCGAGTTTCCAAAAGTGACCTCTTGGAGAGGTCAGCTCCTTTGAGGGTTTTTTGAGCTTCTTTGAGGTTTTGCCTGGGTTGAAAAAGATCAGGCTGCTCTGTCTGTATGGTACTAGAGATGGGCATGTTGAAATATAGATCCTGTCACATAGCAACCCCCTACCTCGCTCCCAAAGTAGCCCAGAAATCTCTTGGACAACACTTCAGCTGGGAAAGGCCTTCATGTCTTCAGCTAGCAAGGAAATTATGTATAAAATATTGAGAGGGGTCAGCAGTGCTGTAGCAGCTGGAATAGATAATATAGAATATTATAATAGATAATTCTAATAATTCTCTAATAATAGATAATTAATTAGATAATTATTAATTAGATAATTAATAGATAATTCTCTAATTCTAGATAATTAGAAATTCTCTAATAATAGAGAAGGACTTGGGGGTACTGGTGCATGAAAGACTGGACATGAGCAGGCAACGGGCACTTGCAGCCGAGAGGCCAACCATACTCTGCTCTGCAGCCAGAGGAGCACTGCCAGCAGGTCAAGGGAGGTGATTGTGTCCCTATGCTCTGGTAAGACCCCACCTGGAGTCTGCATCCAAGTCTGGAGTCATCAGTACAGGAAAGATATAGGCCTGTTGGAGAAGGGCCCAATAAGGGCCACAGAAATGATCAGAAGAATGGATAACCTCCCCTGTGAGGAAAGGCTGAGAGAGTTGGGGTTGTTCAGCCTGGAGAAGAGAAGGCTCTGAAGAGACCTTATTGTGGACTTTCAGGTCTTACAGGGGCCTATAAGAATCGTAGAATCATAGAATAGTTAGGGTTGGAAAAGACCTTAAGATCATCTGGTTCCAATCCCCCTGCCATGAGCAGGGACACCTCACACTAAACCATCCCACCCAAGGCTTTGTCCAGTCTGGCCTTGAACACCACAAGGGATGGAGCAATCACAGCCTCCCTAGGCAGCCCATTCCAATGCCTCACCACCCTTTCAGTAAAGAACTACCTCCTTATATCCAATCTAAACTTTCCCTGTTTAAGTTTTAACCCATTAGCCCTTGTCCTGTCACTACAGTCCCTAATGAAGAGTCCCTCCCCAGCATCCCTATAGCCCCCCTTCAGATACTGGAAGGCTGCAATGAGGTTTCCATGCAGCCTTCTCTTCTCCAGTCTGAACAGCCCCACATTTCTCAGCCTATGTTCATATGGGAGGTGCTCCAGCCCCCTTATCATCCTTGTGGCCCTCCTCTGGACTTGTTCCAACAGTTCCATGTCCTTTTTATGTTGAGGACACCAGAACTGCACACAATGCTCCAGGTGAGGTCTCACGAGAGCAGAGTAGAGGGGCAGGATCACCTCCTTCGACCTGCTGGTCACGCTCCTTTTGATGCAGCCCAGGATACGGTTGGCTTTCTGGGCTGCGAGCGCACACTGCCGGCTCATGTTCATTTTCTCATTGACCAGCACCCCCAAGTCCTTCTCCTCAGGGCTGCTCTGAATCTCTTCTCTGCCCAACCTGTAGCTGTGTCTGGGGTTGCTCCAATCTAGGTGCAGGAAATTGCACTTGGCATGGCTAAACTTCATAAGGTTGGCATCAGCCCACCTCACAAGCATGTCAAGGTCCCTCTGGATGGCATTCCTTCCCTCCAGCTTATCAACGAAAACGCACAGCTTGGTGTCATTGGCAAACTTGCTGAGGATGAGCTTAATCCCACTGTCTGTGTCACCGACAAAGACGTTGAACAAGACCAGTCCCAACACCGATCTGTGAGGGAAACCACTTGTTACTGGGCTCCAGCTGGACATTGAGCCATTGACCACAACTCTTTGTGTGTGGCCATCCAGCCAGTTCTTTATCCACCGAGTAGTCCATCTATTAAATTGATGTCTCTCCAATTTAGAGACAAGGATGTCATGCGGGACAGTGTCAAATGTTTTGCACAAGTGCAGGTAGATGACATCAACAGCTCTAGCCCTGTCCATCAGTTCCATAGCCCCATCATAGAAGGCCACCAAACTGGTCAGGCAGGATTTCTCTTGAGTGAAGCCATGCTGGCTGTCACCAAGCACCTTGTTGTTTTTCATGTGCCTTAGCATGACCTCCAGGAGGATCCACTCAAAGATTTTGCCAGGCACAAAGGTGAGACTGACTGGTCTGTAGTTCCCTGTGTTGTCCATTTTCCCCTTCTTGAAAATGGGGGTTATATTTCCCTTTTCCTGTTGTCATGAACTTCATCTGACTGCCATGATTTTTCAAATATGAAGGGCAATGGCTTAGCAACTTCATTTACCATCTCCTTCAGGACACTTGGATGAACTTCATTAGGTCCCATAAACTGGACATCTGTAAATCGATGGGTCCGGATGGAATGCACCCACGGGTGCTGAGGGAGCTGGCGGAGGTCATTGCTAGGCCACTTTCCATCATCTTTGGTAAGTCGTGGGAAACGGGCGAGGTGCCTGAGGATTGGCGCATGGCAAAGGTCACACCAATCTATAAGAAGGGCAAGAAGGAGGACCCGGGTAATTATAGACCGGTCAGCCTTACCTCCATCCCTGGAAAGATGATGGAACAACTTATTCTTGACTCCATCACTAGGCATATCAAGGATGAGGGGGTCATTAAGAACAGCCAACATGGTTTTATGAGGGGGAAGTCATGTATGACCAACCTTATAGCCTTCTATGAGGAAGTGACTAGGTGGAGGGATGATGGTAGAGCGGTAGATGTAGTTTTTCTTGATTTCAGTAAGACATTTGATACTGTCTCCCACAGCATCCTCATAGATAAGCTAAGGAAGTGTGGGCTTGATGATCAAGTAGTGAGGTGGATCGAGAACTGGTTGAAAGGAAGAAGGCAGAGAGTTGTGGTCAATGGCGCAGAATCTAGCTGGAGGTCTGTGACTAGTGGAGTTCCTCAGGGGTCGGTGCTGGGACCGGTGCTGTTTAATATTTTCATCAATGACCTGGATGAGGGAACTGAGTGCACCCTCAGCAAGTTTGCTGATGACACAAAACTGGGAGGAGTGGCTGACACACCAGAGGACTGTGCTGCCATTCAGCGAGACCTGGACAGGCTGGAGAGTTGGGCGGGGAGAAACTGGATGAAATTTAACAAGGGCAAGTGTAGAGTCTTGCATCTGGGGAAGAACAACCCCATGTACCAGTACAGGTTGGGGGTTGACCTGCTGGAAAGTAGTGAAGGGGAAAGGGACCTGGGGGTCCTGGTGGATAGGAGGATGACCATGAGCCAGCAATGTGCTCTTGTGGCCAAGAAGGCAAATGGCATCTTAGGGTGCATTAGAAAGGGAGTGGTTAGTAGGTCAAGAGAGGTTCTCCTCCCCCTCTACTCAGCCTTGGTGAGGCCGCATCTGGAATATTGCGTCCAGTTCTGGGCCCCTCTGTTCAAGAAGGACAGGGAATTGCTTGAAGGAGTCCAGCGCAGAGCCACAAAGATGATTAAGGGAGTGGAACATCTCCCTTATGAGGAGAGGCTGAGGGAGCTGGGTCTCTTTTGCTTGGAGAAGAGGAGACTGAGGGGTGACCTCATCAATGTTTACAAATATGTAAAGGGTGGGTGTCAGGATGATGGAGCTAGGCTTTTTTCAGTGATATCCAGTGATAGGACAAGGGGCAATGGGTGTAAACTGGAGCATAGGAAGTTCCATGTTAACATCAGGAAGAACTTCTTTACTGTAAGAGTGACAGAGCACTGGAACAGGTTGCCCAGGGGGGCTGTGGAGTCTCCTACACTGGAGATATTCAAGGCCCGCCTGGACAAGTTCCTGTGTGATGTACTGTAGGTTACCCTGCTCTTGCAGGGGGGTTGGACTAGATGATCTTTTGAGGTCCCTTCCAACCCTTGGGATTCTGTGATTCTGTGATTCTGTGACTTGTGCAAGTTCAGGTTCTTAAGATGGTCTTGAACCAGACCCTCTCCTATAGCGGACCTAAGGTCTTCATTTTCACAGACCCTGCGTCTGCCTTCCAAGACTTGGGTGGTGTGGTCAGAGCATTTGCCAGTAAAGACTGAGGCAAAGAAGTCATTCAGAACCTCAGCCTTGTCCAAATCTAGGGTAGCCAGTTCTCCTGACAGCTTCTGGAGAGGGCCCACATTGCCCCTAGTCTGTCTCTGATCTAGGTGAAGTGGTCCCTGCTCATTGCAGGGGGGTTGGACTAGATGAGTTTTGAAGGTTCGTTCCAGCCCAAACTATTCTGTACTACTGTGGCAGTATTCTGTAAGTTATAGCTGCTTAAATATCTGGTCAGATAAGCAACATATTTATAAAAACAGAAAACAAATCACTCTGCACTAACTGGACTAGAAAATTAGTCAGATGGACTTAGTCTTTTTCCCTTGGCTTTAACTTTGTTTTCAAATACCAAGGTCTTTCTCCTAAAAAAGAGTCTCTTACCGTGTTACTCGGCAAAAATATACGGGAGTCAACTGGAGCTGGTAACTGCATTGCCTTGTTCTAAATTTGCAGCCTAAAATGATTAATAGCTGGCAGATGGCAGATAGTTTACTGTGAATCATGCAGGGTTGTCAGCTCCCCAGTCACTGAATCTCAGCTCTAAAAGGTGACACTGGGTTAATGATCTCATTTAGTATAGGGATAATTGCATTCACAAAGTAGTTTTTCACTCTAATAGGTTTGTAAAATGACTTCACTCTACACTTTCTTAGGCTATTGTTATTTCTCCATTTAAGTTAATTTGTTGTCTGTGTAGACTCATTTGATGACTTCATAATCAAATTTCGAGGTTGGCCATAATTATGCAGTCAAAAGGGGTTAATGGATTCAATTCTAACTGTAAGTTCTAGCTGAATGAATTGGGAAAGGGTAATTCTAGGGAGTTTTGGGTTTTTTTTCAAGTAAAGTAACTTAAATTGATTTCTTTAATTTCTCATTGACCAACATCCCCAAGTCCTTCTCTGCAGGGCTGCTCTGAATCTCCTCTCTGCCCAAACTGTAACCGTGCCTGGGGTTGCTCCAATGACGAATTTACTAGTTTGGTGTTTAGAAAAAACACCAGCTTGAAATATTTTGGCTTCTATATGGTGTGCTTTAGTGCATGGAGTACCTTAACATCTGTTATGTTTTGAACAATATATAAAATGTTGGGGGGGGGGGGGGGGCAGTGTTAGGGGTATGTATGTTTTCATGAACATGTCTGTATACATGACTTTTGAAATATCTGCTCCAAAACTTGCTTAAAAGGAAAAAGAAAAAAAGGGTTGTTTCAAGCACAGAAATCCTTTACTGAGGAAAGTTTTACTAGTAAATCCTGGTTTTTTTCCTCACATCTTAAGGGAGCCATTTACATGATGTAAGACAGAAGACCTGCAAATTTAAACTGCACTTTCCAATATATATAACTTAACAAGGGGATTTCCTTCAAGTTATAGGGAATTTCTTCTGTCCTCTGAATTACTTTTATGCCTGGAACATCTGAGATCATTCTTCAGCAAAACCTTACTTGCACTAATTGAAAGCTATGATTAAAATATTTTCTTAAGTGTTAAGGTATTTTTTTGCATGGAATGACACTTTTGTAGATTAGATACAATGATGAAAGATGGTTAAGATGCAGTTCCCACCAAATGCATTTTAATTCCAAAGCAGGCACAGAGCTGGCCTCTTTCCTTTGTCTTTGTTTGTGTATGAGGCCCTGAATGAAAAAGGGGAGACTTGCATTGGGTTTTGTTAACACCTACTGTTCTCCTTCCCCCTTCCCTTTAAATAGCAGCCGTTTGAAGTGTGCCTCTGCTCTTTGATCACTCTGACTTTATCCTCCCTAATCCAGGAGCAGTGGAACATGTCTGCTGCTGTCTCTGGAACAGGATGGTGACAGCCTCACAGACTAGTTGGTATAGAGCAGAGCGAGATGAATAGCAACAGGGACAGCAGATTTTGAATAAACTGAGCTACTTTGCAGAGCTAGAGCCAATGAAAAATGATTTCAAGCAAGAGAATAGTCTCATTATTTGTGTGGTAATACCTATGTGGAAAACTAGGCTTTGTCCTAAATCGGAAATTCACAAGGCTGAATTATTGAGGTATACATATATATGGGAGACTACAGGACATTGACTCTGCCATAGTTTCCTGCAGGAACATTTCATGAAATTGCTTTAAAGCTTTTATGTGTTTTCCTAATTGCACTTTTCCTATAAACAGTTTGTGGGGCTATCGTAACAATGCTTGTGAGTATAGGAAAAGTACTATTATGTGCCTTGTGTTTTGCTCCCTGAATGGTAATGGGAGTTTCTGTACAAACTGAATAAACCCAAAGGAGTTTATTCTTTGGCAGTCAAATACTTACCTGAGAACAATTTTTAAGCATCTGTTGAAAACTGATGGGAAGTGAAAATAAACAAAAATCTTGTAGTAGTCTAAGCACTTTCTAATATATTGGAGATTCCAATATATAAAGACACATATATGTGCCTAAAATTCTTATGTCTGCTTATGGTATATGCAGAAGCAAGGAATGCTACAAGAGCTAGAGGTAAAAATAGCCAATATTTTAACTGTATAGAAATATGCTATCCTATATGGACAGTAAGGGCTCTTTTTGTGGGTTGTTTGGGTTTTTTTTTTTACTGTCAGAACTGGCTTTTAGCATAAATGGCTAAATCTGCAATTAGAGTACTCAATAAAGTTAAACAGTTTTGCATGAACTGGCTTGTAAATCCATGTTGTTCATGCTGTTGTTAGCTTCTATAATACAGGTTGCTGGTGAATTGCTTCTGTCCACACTAGGTAACTACTTAGCTCCGTAAGCACTGGGTTGACTGCTGGTCTGATGGGTAAAGTTGATTGCTTGTGACTTCTCAGAAAGGGATGGTTGAAGAAATTATCCCTATTCCCTCCTTTATTGATCAATAGTACATTGCTATTAAAATATCAATATCATCATGCTTAAAGGAGCTATGTATTTATTGAGCACAACTGATCTCAAAGTGATTAAGATAAGGTTTTAGTGTAAAAACTTTAGCCATGTCACTACCTAATATAATTCTAGGCCTCAAACTACATTTACTTCAGCTGCAACTTTACCAGATATAACAGAACTACAATGTAAGTTACTTTCTTCTTTTATTAAAGTTTCTTGAAGGGTTTCTTTGTTTATTTATGTGTCTCTGTCCAGTATTGGTTTTGCCTCTTGTAAAACCTAACTGCCTTGGAGACTTCACTCATATTTCAAAAACTTTAGTTTGTGTACTTAATAAGAAAGTAAAAATCCATATATAGCTAAACCACGAATCCATCTAAGTAACACTTGCTGACTCCACACAGACTACACTTAAATGGAAACCAAACTACCTAATGTTGTTATTGCTTGTTACAATCCAAATTGGATTGCCATTTTGCAAACGTAGCTGAAACAAGGAAAGAAGAAAGCATTTTGTTTCTCTTCATTTAATGAATGTGCTCAAAAGGTAACAGATGTAAAGATTTTTGAAACTGGCATTCTGCAACTGGACTTACTCCCCTTTTTGTGGCTGAGCATGGATAATGCTAGTGTTGAGTTTATAGTGCTTTCATACCTTGGTTGTGTCTTTATACCTGTGTCAAAAATTGACAGTAGTTTTTTGGTTTTAAGTTTCTTCTTCTTTAGCATGAACTCAGCGATTTCTATCTTGTCCCCTTGTTGCTTCCTTTTAGATGCCAGGAGGATCTCCACATAAAAGCAAACCTGTAAAGCAACTATGTGTGTATCTCGGGCCATATGACTAAATATTCAGCCTACAAACTATGTTAAGTTATGTAAATGCCTTTCATATTAAATACTAAATTTATACTCTTATGTGTATTAGAAAATTTTCTGCTTTGTTGGCTCATGTAAACACTATAAACTGACATGAGGATCAATTCAGCATGTAAAATGTGAAATCAAAACCTGGCTTTTGTGCTTAGGCTCATCTCAAGACTGGAAAATGTTTGAACAATTTCTCTTGTAATTGCAAAGGGATACAGGGTTTGTGTTTAATTATTTCCTCTTTTCTAATTCTCTAAACTATTTTTCTTAAAATCACTACAAGCTCATATTTGGCTTTGGTTACAGGTTGGCTTTTTTCTCCTTCTTTCTTTTCCCTTTTTCTTTAACCCTTTAGGCTGTGAACTACTGGCAGTACTGTAGCAGTGGGTGCACTCTATGAAATCCTATCAATTTTTACTTCACTGGGCTTTGAGAATTCAACTCTGTTACTATCTATGTTAAGCTTCTGCCAGGTCTTTTACTGTCTACTATGTACTTGAAGCAGTGAGCTTTAACCAAGATACCAGACAGAGCCGCCAAGACAAACCACTAATGAATTGCAAGCCATTGTCTTTAACTCATCTAGAATCCCTCAGTGCGTACACCGGCTTATGCTGTCTGTGAAAAACTTTCATTTTATAGATACTAGAAAAAAAAAGTGTAGGAATAAGAGAAAATCTTTCCATTGAGAAGCCAACCAGGGTTCTGGTTCATACACCAGGTGGTGCTTTGGAGGCTGCTGTGATTTTAGGATGCCCTTGCATTTTTGCTTCCTGTTTTGGTTGCTGGCTTCACTCTGTAGGTTCTGCAACATTTTTGCTTCTGCTCTTCCACTGCTGTACTGCAGCCTTTCTGAGGAGCAGGCTAGAATAAAAGAATAAAGCATGAACTGTAAATGCATGCTGTGGTTCAAAGATGACGAACATGGCAGAACTCCTCTTCACTCTTCATCCTTTTGATGCCTGTTTATTAAGTTTTGTTTAATGTGAAACTTGTAATTTAAAATAGCATTTTAAAATTCAAGTTTATGTTTTTGAAGAAATGGGACCATCTCTTCAGGTGCTGAAGAGCTTTAAACTAGTAGACTGCTGTAAGGCAATAAAATTACAGTGATTTTTAAAGCCAGTCCAAGTATTTATTTTGTAATGTACCTCAGACAGATTGAAACCCCTGTTAATCCAAAGTAATTACTGCAACACTTTGCACAATTAGCTTCAAACTTTCAGGTCAACAGAATAATTCCATAAAAAGATGAACGTGTTCTTCCTCCAACTCCCATTTAAGTGGAAGAATAAATTAGACTAAGCAGATGCCATAGATCTGATTTGGCTAAGAGGAGATTTATAGCCTAATATTTTGTTAAATCACAATTTCATATGCACCTGTTTTAAAAGAAAACAGAAGTTGGTTTGTTGGTTTTTGTACTCACTTTACGCTTCAGTAAATTATAACATAAATAAAAAAGGCATTGAAAATATAGAACTATATAAGTTCTGATCTGTATGGCCAGGCAGAATGATATTGAAATGGAAGATGGACCGTTTCCTTCTTTTACACAGTGTGAGATGTTTTCTTAAATCAGGATTAATTTATTCTGATTGTCTTCTGTGCATATTTCCAATGTATACTTGGTTTACAAAACAAGATGTCTTTCCACAATAATGTGCCCAAACCAAAGCCTGATTTGGTCTGGCCACGGGAGGCACTTAAATAACAATTTAGCTTGCTTAAATAACAATTTGTACTTGGTTTTCTTTCAGAAGTGAAGAGGGGTGGGGTGTGGTTTTTTTTTTGTGGTTTGAGTTTTTAGGGGTAGGACAGAGGAGTGGGGTGGGTGGTGGTTCTGCTTGAATCCTTGGAAGAGAATTAGGATTTATTTCATTGGTTGGTTGTTTTTGGGTTTCTTTTTTTCTTCCAGGGAATATATTTGTATTGCTTAGAGAAGGAATGTGTTTTTAAAAGATACCTTTCTCCAGTGAGATAGCAGTGACTGTGTGTTTCAGTACTGAGAAGTTTTAACTTGTCTGCAGCTTTCATTTTAAGGAAGCTTATCAAGGAAAGAGCCGGTGTTATGCCACACTAGATGCAAATCACCATTTTTATTCTCCATTTAATGTTTCCAATATTGATCCAGTAATTACTTTTACATAAATATGCAAGAAAGAAAATAGACTAAATACTTCAGATCAAGTGAAGACAATATAAGGTCCAACAATCCCACCATTCTAACCTACACATAAGGTCCAACATAACCCAACAAAGATGAGATTCTAGAAATAACTTTAACGTATTTAGAATATTTGTTGTGATGGGATAAAATTCTTTCTAGGGCTCTACATTTGAATTGGTTTTATGTATATTTTTCTGGCTTTGTTTTTTTTTTTCTTCATAGTTTCATAATGGGCATTCTTTTACCCTATGATATTTCATTAGTTATTAACATTCTTAATTCTGAATTGTGTATAGCAATTGAACACAGTTGTGTTGTTGAAAAAGATTTCATCCTTAAGCAGCCATAAGCCTCAACGTTTTGCAGTGCAGGAATCATGGAATCATTCAGGTTGGATTAGACCTTTAAGATCATCAAGTCCAGCCGTAAAAGGAAGGTCCAGTATTGCTCATTCTTCACTCTATTCTTATACAGAAATCTTTTCGGAACCATTTTGTTGTATCCACTTTCACTGATTTCAATCTCCTTTACCTTTCTTCAAGAAACAATGTAAAAATATATTGTAGTTTTGTATTAACTTGCTGAGAATGGCTTCCTTCCAGTGGTTAGAATCTGCTCCTGGTTGTGCAGAGATAGCTAATGAATTTCTTAAGGCACCAGTGTATCTCTGAGTTGCTGATACTGTGAGAAGAGTCATTTCTTGAATCACATTCTGCACTGGGATTAAAAAACCAAATCAAACCAAACAAATCCCAAAACTCCCAACAAAAAACAAACTCCCCAGTGTTCCTATGGAAAAGACCCTAAATCTTCCTAATGACTGACACATATGAACAGAACTAGATAAGGCCTGACCTTTATCCTCTACAAGTTTCAACAGAAATCTGTCAGCTTGTTTTCGTAGACTTTTTCATTCAGTGATTGCTATATTTTAAATGCCACCTTCACACCATTTTACAGTTAGCAAAAGCTAATTTAAATTTAATTAAAGGTTTAGTATATGAAGTTGATTCAACCTGGACACTCCTTTGTTTTGTCAGGTGCTGATACATTAATTAAATTAAAGCCACTCTTGCTAGCCCTGTCTGACATGGTTCAAGATGCCTTACATACTGGCTTTCACATAGCCTCTGGTAATCTAAAGGAGTAGAACTACATACTTAAAGAGATGTTAACAAATATAGTGTTTTGTAATTAATTGCAATGGGATGCTGGTGCTTCCCTCTCAAATCTCGTGTTTGCAGATTGCCAGGTTTCTGGGCAGTCAGTACCAGGTGCAGCAATATTGAATATTTTCCGAGTGCAGCTAACCAAAAGGCCTTTATGTCTATTTTAGTGCTAGTAAATCCAGTTCTTAATTCATTTTCATTAGTATAACTAGGTGTCACAAGACTCTGTTTAGTTATTTTCCTTGCCATAGAAAATCCTATGTGGAAAACACAATAGTGTTTATGTTGCATTTAGAGAAGAATTTCCTGCTTAAGTGGTTGCCTAGGATGTCCTAGCTGGCTGCTAATTCACTAAAAACTTATTGCTAAGTCTACTGCAGTACTGTTCTTATTTTTAATAGATTTATCTAATCCTGATTAAATCTATTGAGAAAATTGGAACTGCAAACAGAACTATTTTATACCCTAGGCCCCTCAACTACAGCTGTTCTAGTAACCACTTTAGTCTTTTCACTTGTAAAATCATAGGTAAATTGCTATACAATGTGTCTGCTGCTGTGTTGACTCTTTCTTGCCTCAATGAAAACTGAAAGTCTGTGTCGGATGTACAGAGGAGAAATGCTGCCCAAAGTATTCAGTTACAGTTCAGGTACAACTGACATGAAAAAAGGGCAAAATATTTTCTGTATTCACATCTGCAGGCAGCACAGGAATTTGAAACTTGAAGCAATATGCAAGATGAGTGTGCTTATGATTAAAAGCCTTTTTCTTTTTTTGACTTATTTAGTGTAAGCATTTCCTTCCTCAGCTGCTGGCTCAGCTCATAATACAAACACTGCACTACACAAATAGTGTCTTATTTTGCACATACTTTCAAACTTACTTCATCTGGGAGGCAGCATGCTTGCTTTTCTTGAAAGGGTGTGATCTCTAGAATATACTCAGTACCACCAAGTCAAATCTCTGATAACACCGCTATTTCTAACCTGTGTCTGTCATCCTCCATATTTTCTTCAGCCCCTGCCACTCTCTCAGTTCAGCTATTTCTGTGGCTGTGCCATAACACTGGTTTGGGTTAAAAAGAAAGCAAAAGCAATGAGCCAGCAGGTCTTCCTGTGTCCTCTCTGATGCCAGGTCAATGACCAAGGATGTCAGCTAACAGAGCTCCAGGAGCCTCTCTTTACAGTGCTGCTGGAGTTGGATTCCTCGAGCAATGGTAATTAATGAATTGTTATGAATAGGTCAGTTTTCACATTTTAAAGTGTACCACAAAGGTAGAAACAGAGGAAACATATGCTTGCTCTTAAGAAACCAAAACCCTTTCTGGTGATTAAGCAGAATAGATTACCTTATAGTTCTATTCCTCCTTTTCTGTTTGAAGGACTTCTTGCTTTAGTAAAATCCCAAGGAGCATATGGCAAGGACAGTTGCTCAAAGGATTATTTCATGCTAGTGAATGCAAACTGGTCAAGGAAGGAAACAGCATTTGACACTCTGAAATGCAAACCTTAAAGAAGAAGAAGAAAGGAAATAAAAAAAGGCAATGAAGTACCTTTCAATTAAAGGCATTTCAAGCCCCACTGGCATTTCTCATTGAAAAACTCTGCTTCATAGTCTGCTTTTTTTACTTTACAGAAGAGACTAAGAAAACCTTTATTCACCTTTCTCATGCCAGTACCATTTGCAGATTAACACTTGTGCTGTAATCACAGGCAGTCTGGTCAGTTTGCAAGTTGTGATCATGCCTCACATGAGATCCTGCCCATGTCAAAAAACAAAACAGAGCCTTCTTGGAAAGGGAAGCTCATCACCAAGCTCCAACTTGTACGACTACAGCAATCACCTGACATTGGAGGGAGCCAGCCTGCCAGAGGCAGCACGTTAAAAGGGCTGACTTTGTAGAAACGATACCCCATTTGCTAAGGAGATATACCTAAACCATACCATTAGTCTTGAAGTACCCACAGCTAAATCTGTTCAAAGGCAACAGCCTTTTGAAGCTGGTACTTCAAACTGCATTGCAAAGGTGGGCAATCGGAAGTCACATGTGACCAAAGAATGGTGCTTTTGTCCCTTGTTTTAGGGCTGTTATTCAGTGCAAAAGGAGTTTGTCTCATTGTCTAGGTAAATGTGAAGGCTCATCCTTAAGTAAGGGGCAGGAAGATAGTGCTGTGCTAGTCTTCAAAATATGATTCAGAACATATCTGAAAAGGAACTTGAAATGCAATGGAAAGCATTTAAAAAAAATCCCCCCCACCCCCAATTTTTTTTTTTTTTTTTTTAAGGATAATCTGTATCCTAATTGTACTACCTGTGTTTCTCACAAGTAGTAATAGACCATCTAGCAGTGTAGAGTTGGTCTGACTGGGCTCGAGCACACAGTTAATTCTTATCAAATTAGCCACAGCAATGAAAGTGATGTTCATATAAGACTTACCATATTTTATTCTTTTTTTGTCAGTTACGGGAAGAAGCATCATATGTAATCTCACTAACTTTTTGATATTAATAAACTTTAGTCTCCTCATTCCTGCAATGAATTCATGGTGAACCTGGTGTAGTTGGGATATCTTTTATTCGAATACCTTTTACAGTCCAACTTTGTCATTAAACTGTCACTTTCCATGCATTTTCTTGTTTCATATAACTGTGGCAAGGAAGCAGTCTTGTGGTGCCATCAATCCGTTTTTGAGGAACTGTTTAGCAACATGCTGTGACAATTGCTTCAGTCTGTGTGATACAACAATATAAGCCACAAGAGCTTGTTTCATTAGCTTACAGTCTCCAGTAGGTCGGTGGGTAGAAAACTGATCATAATTTAACAAAGCTAACTGTGGAATTGTTTAATGATAGAGAATGAAATCTGTGTTTAAAAAAAAAATGTAGTCACTGAAGCCATATATAAGGAGAGTCTGTAAAGAAAACTAGGTATAGTGAAGTTTTTTCTGTGCGATATGGTACTTTGATACTGGATCAATTTGATATGCTGATCCAGAGAATGCTCTACTACTAAGGGAAGTAAAGCAAGGAATGGTATAAACTGGGCTAAAAATTCCTTTACTTGAAACTAGTCGTACTAAAACCTCCTTTAGTCACCATGTCTCTGGCGAAGTAGTCTCCAGTTTTCATTTTTGATTGGTGGAATGCTTAGGGAAGTCTTAAGATAATTGTGACTCTTAAATCAGCAGCAATTGCTTTGATGCACTTCAGCTAAGGAGTGAAAAATCCTGTCCCCTGTATGCAGAAGCTTGAGAGTGTAGGGTCAATGCAGTGAGAACACCGCAGTCTGGCAGCCCTCAGGAGGAGCTTGGCTGAGGAGCAGGTAGAATAGTTGAGTAAAGCAAAATCTTCACTATTTGAGACCCAAATCTGTAAATAGCATATGTTATTGGTTTGTGTCATGTGCAGTCTGTACATTTCCTCACCTTGGAAGAATAAAATCCAAGCAATGTTAACAAACTGTACACTGAAAACCTGTACCTATGAATAAGTATGTTCCCCCACTGGAAGTGAATTCTGCACCCAAAAGTTTAGCATAAAGAATTTTGGATGAACTCAGACAATTAGCTCAACCAAACACATGAGGGGAAAATTTAATAGAGTAGATGGCATTTATTCTTCAAAGGCCGTATTCAAAGCTGCAGATTTTTGTCTTTAATTCTGCATGTATGTCTATTAGTGTTATTTATTCAAAATTGCTGCCATTGTCTATCTTTCCTGAACCCCGTGAAGCAGATGGTTACTCCAAATACAGTTCAGTTAATTAACTGTTTTTTCCGATTACCCAGTAGGCTGCATTGATAGGTGTCTCACAGGTATGAACAAGTGTGTCTGGAGGCCATCAGTATATTTCATATAAAAAACACTGCCCTGTGGAAATTTTAGTAGTTTACATTTGCATGTCTTAATAAATGGGGCACTATAGCAAACTTGGAGAAAGAATTGCAGCTGGCTTCATGATGGGTAGAAAACGAGCAATTGTCTGGCTAATTGTTTATAATTGCTAGCTGGAATTGTCACTCCGGTAATTTTTAGCTCTGCTTTACTATAATGGGTGAACCTAGAAAATACAGAGTAAGTGATCTTTTGTGTTGTAATAAGGAGAAAAAAAATAATCAGTAATTATGTATGGTTTTAGTTCTTGTTTTTGAGCCCAGCTCCTGGCCAAGTAATGAAGCTCCAGCTACTCCTGCTGAACAGGATGCTAAGATCAGTCCTTTCATCTGTCACTCTGCATCTACATTTGGTCATTGTTTATCACATGTCAGATCTCTGTGAGGATTCCTTACAACACAAAATAATTCAAATCCCCATAAGAAGTGTACATAGAGAATGCACATTAAATAAATACAATGTATTTTATTTATTTAATAAAAATAAATAAAAAGTGTACATTAGAGCAGTGGCACAACTGAGCAAGTCTTCATATAGGTATGGAAACAACACCACCCCCACCCCAGAATAACTGCAGGTCTAAAACTCACTTATTTTCTTGACTTACATTTTAAATCAAACATTCAGATAGCTTTTGTTTCCTAAGAGGTCAGACATATTCCCTGATATTTGTTCTCAGCTTGCTGCTGGCTTATTGAAGGCTTAATTGGTTAGCCAAGAAATAAATACTTCACCAGGAGGAGTTCAGCCCCGGCTTTGAAAAAACTCTGTAGCTTGCTGGTCAGACAATTGTCAAGTTCCATTTTCCTTTTGAATTTTAGAAGGTTCCAAGGCTGATCTCATCAAACAAGTGTCCAAAACCATTATGGCTGACAGACTAAGAGACAGCAACAGAAGAGATGACATTTTTCAGTGGAAAAAGATGACTAATGTTCTGGCTTGCTACAGGAAAGAAGCAGATTTAATTCTTTCATGAAAATAAATTCATTATTCCTTGGTTTTGCTTTTATTTTCATTTTTCAATGCCATGAATATAAATGTTGTAGTTAAACAGCAATGAGGCTGATGAGTTGTCAAGAAAATGAGAACATAAACAAACTGAGCCATTATCAAAGGTGGATTTAGGAATGAATGTTAACAGTAAATAATTCTCTGAGTAGAAATGTGTTAAACAAGTGTTATTTCATTTATTAAAATTGTCATATCATTAGCAAGAAGAAATAATATTTAGTTATGAATTCACAGCTGTCTTCTTTCTCCCTAGCAATGCTGGTACAATATTGTGGTTGTACAGTGAAAGAAAATCATGGAACTGATTTGGCTGTGAAAAAGCTTGTGTGTGTTTTAATTTTTTGATAGATTGTTGTCCTCTGCTACCCTGTATCATGTCCTTACAGCTGGAGCAAGCACCAGAGAGACAGAGGTGTCTTCATTACTGTTGCTGGATGCTGGACCTTGCTTTAAGCTTCCTGTGTTTTTATACCAGTGCAATGGTACTCCCCTTTGCCTAGGAGAGACATTTTATGGGTATGCTTATATGTGTTGCTGTGTTGAGAAACAGAGAAGGGGTAGGCAGAAAAAAGAAAAGATTGAGAACGTGAAGAAGGATAACTGCTCTGCAAAACATAACAGGAATCCTGGATGGGCTGACAGGTTTTGATATCAAGTCAGAAAGAGGAATACTTTTTGTCAAGAAGACATTTTTTTACTGGTTGGTGGTTGGGTTTGTTTTCTTTTTGATTTCCCTGATGCCCTTGCAAGGCTGCTAAAGAATTACTGTAGTGAACAGAGAAGACAAGCTTGATCTCAGTTCATAATCTATTGTGCAAAAAATTGGCTTCCCCTGCCTTTCATCATTTTCTCCATGAGCACAGTGTTACATCAGTGCTGGCCAGGGCATGAACATCAGGGCTGTCACATAAAGCAGTTTTTCTTGGACTTCATACTCTGGAAAGTGCAGTTCTATATTTGACCCCAGATAAGCTCCATTTGGCTTATACTAAGATTACAAAATCTTTGGTATACATCTATATTATGGTAAAAAAAAAAATAGTTATTCTTTTACTGTGGCTTTGGTTTGCAGAGCTTATTATAATACACGTAGGCAGCCTAGGTTGAATCATTTCCAAAAAATGTGGTGTCAACCAGTTAGTTGCAAAATCAAATCCAGGAAGCAGACTTATTCTGCACTGTATCACCAAAGGAAATTGTAAATCTACAGGTGGATGAAATATGTACTAAGAATAGCAGCAATATATATGAGGCCTGAACAAGGCATTCTTATAGAGATGGAGTCAGGGGAATGCACGCAGGCTTGGAATTCACAGATAACTTTGTCTCTTTAGGGTAAATACATGAGAAATGGGACTCCTAACAACAGATCAGCCTACACCCCTGACTACTAGGTTAATCTGTCTGTTGTGATGGCTGGGCGTTTTCAAAATTTTGGAGTCTGTTTTATTCCAAAAAGAGGAGGAATGAGCAATAAGAAGCAGGATATAGATACTGGGTTAGGACCAGATATGACATTCTCAGATTTTCACTTGGTTTGTTTGCCTTATTTCAGTCTAGACTAAAACACCTGTAGGAGTGCTCCATACCATAGCAGTATTTTTCAATAAAGAACTGTCCTGGGTTCAGCAGTAGCAGTTATTTTTCTCCTTCTTAGTAGCTAGTGCAGTGCTGTGTTTTGATTTTTTTGGCTTGGGAACAGTGTTGATAACACTGATGTTTTTAGTTGCTGCTCAAATGTTTGGTATGGCCAAGGACTTTCTGAGCCTCATGATCTGCCAGGGAGGAGGGAAAGCCGGGAGGAAGCAGAGACAGGACACCTGACCCAAACTAGCCAAAGAGGTATTCCATACCACAGCTCGTCATGCCTGGGATGTAACCGAGAGTGACCAGGAAGGGCTAGAGACTGCAGGGTGGGAGGAGGTATCGGTCAGTGCTCTGCTGGGGGGAGTGGGGCGAGTTATTGATCGGCTGGTGTTGAGGTGTTCTATTCTTTCCTCTTGTTATTTCCTTTATCATTATTATTATTGGTGGTAGCAGTAGTGGTTTGTGTTATACCTTAGTTACAAAACTGTTCTTATCTCAGCCCATGGGAGTTGCATTCTTTTCGATTCTCCTCTCTGTCCCTCCAGGAGTAGAGGGAGGGCAAGAAGGGGGGGAGTGAGTGACAAGCTGTGTGGTTGGGTTTAAATCACGACATGAACTTGGGGTAAGATTTCAGTTTTTGAAGGACAGCTGTACATATTAGAAATTTTCTTGGTTTTCTCCCCTTCATGGTTAACTCACCGAAACCAACCAGTTATTGCGAAGGAAAAAGGGAGATGTTTTTTCCTGTCTCTTAAAGACTTGCCAGTGAAAATGTGAATGACACACTAGTGAATTGCTCTAGAAAAGGTTCAACAGAGAGCAAAGGAGAAATGTGGATAAGGTCTGTTGGCTGTGTGTCTTGGACTGTGTTGATGTAACTTCTTAGACTGTACTAGATCCTCTGTCAGCCATAGTGACATTCAGAGTTCTGCCTTTTTATCTAACGAGTGCATTCAGCTTCAGTTCTGAACTAAAAAAGTCTAGTTTAGAGGTGTTATTCTTCTGTCTAGCTTCGAATAGACAATTATATTCAAAAGACAGGCCAAGCCTATCTGACTGGCAAGTTACTGTTTTGGTCTTCTAAGAGTTGGCTCTAGAAGAAGCTCTTAACTGAAAAGACATTCAGGTATAAAGTTTGATTTCAGAAAGCTACTGTTTGCCTTTTTGTTTGTTAAAATGAAGGTTTGGGTTCGGTTTTGGGGTGGGTTTTTTTCATTCCAAGTTCTTCTGAAGGTGAAGGTTTGACCTAGATGTAGTCAGTATCTTGCTAAAGCAATGATAACTTGATTTTCACCACTTACAAATCTAGATTTTTCTAAATGAGGTGGAAATGGAGTGATTTAACTAAGAAAAAACATCAGGAACTCTGACTTTGGTTCAATGGCTTTGCCAAGTGACTTAGCTTAAAAAATTACATTTTTATTGCCAAGGAAAAATTAAGCTAAATGAAGACATATTAAAATGCCCAACTATTAAAATATGGGCGCCAAATGCAATTTAGGCCAGCACGTAAATTGCACCCTGAAACCTGTTTTGAAACTGGCTTTCAGGTTTTGGTGCTGTCACTTGTTACCTTGATCATAAATTGAATGTTGTGCTTTTTTTATTTTTTTTTTTTTTTACCTGCTTGTTCCATTCCACTTCTTTCTTGTAGAAAAAAGTACTTGTGTACATTTTTATTGATTTAATATGTATATTGCTGGGTAGACAAATTCACCTTCATATTACATCTGGAGAGTGGAAAAATAGTGATGAAAAAATTATACTCTAAATTTATTTGAATTTTGTTTGAAAAGTATACACTTGTTCTACAGGTGTTGGTCTGGACCAAACACTTACAACTTCTTTTTAATTCAGAATCTCTGATCCCTTGGGCTGAAGTGAATCAGAACTGGAGATGCTCATTTTGCACTGTCTTGACCACTAAAACAGTGAGATGCCTCTGATTCTCATAAAATTGTTCTCTATGTGGAACACTCAAAGCTGTCAATGACACAAACTGAGAATTACTTGCTAATGAATGATCATTTCAATCCTTAGCTAAGAGTTTAATTTTACCACCACAAGACAATGGATCTCAAGATGCTAGTTCAAAAAAAATTAAAATTTAAATAGAATTGCGTCATTTTTTTATTATTTTACATAAAAAATACCTCCCCCAGATTTATTTTTTTACAACATTGAAGTTAATGAGAGTTTCCATCAAATGAGCTGATAATTTTGTCTTCTGCAAGACTCAGCCATTTGTTATGTGTTGTTATTCTTTTTGTATCATTGGACTATAGAGAGATCATGTTTTATTTTGTCTATAATTCCTGTAGGCACTGTAAAATATGAAATAGACTGACTATTTTTATAGTTAGTGTTATTTCTGTAATTAAGTTGTTTGTTGAGAAAATTAAGATTTCTGTTGCTGCCAAATTTTCTAGAACACTTTCAGAGGCAGAAATAATAACTAAGCATAGTTAAGCCCAGACCTTTAAAACAAGTCTAATTCAGTAACTCTTGAGGTGACTTCCTGTTTGAAATTAACTTTTCTAAGATCAGTCATTGTTTGACAAGGAATTGGGAAAATTTAAATATGACTGAATTATACTGAGGCCTAAAGATGTCAATATCAGTTATGTCTTCGATTCAGAACTTTTTAAATTGGGTTTTGGAGGAGTTGTTATAATTCTTGTAATGATTTTGGAGTCTGTAAAATCAACTGACTACTAACTGGTTTTACTTATTTCTGTTATTTCTATTTCTCTTCCTATCTACTTATTACCTATTAGGAAAATGTCATAGTCTTTTGAAATACAGCATTTAAGTATTCTAGCAAGCATACATGAGATACATTACATACATAAGATGAAGTTACGGGTACTTTGGAAAACATAATGGAAGGCATGATTTTGCAAAGTAATTAATAGGAAGAATTTGGTTTTATTCCCAGCCTTGTAACATAGGACTCAACAACCTAACTAACTGATCCATCTGGCACAGCAATCTGCAGTTGAGAAGGCATAACAAACAAGTGAGCCATGCAGACTCAACACAAGAAGCTGCATCACAGGGAGAGATTTTGAAACCCAGTGTCAGACCTGAGAGTCCCAGGTAACTGTGGACCGGCTGCAAGCATGCAGGTGGACATGGGACAGGGGCTTCCAGCCTACAGCTCCATAGTCTATCTTGTGGCCTCCAGCTTTCAGTTGTTCCCAGTGACTTTGGTACCCATCTATGCAGGAGCTCAACAGCATTGAAGACTGACATCTTCAGTGCTGATGCTTGCAGGCTCTGTGTCAAGGCACTTGAGTACTGACGTGTGGCTATGCCACAGCAGGCTGGTAGCTCCTAAGCCTTTTGTTGCTGTTTGGAGCTGCTGAAGTGCCCTCTAGAGTTGGCCAAAAGTGTTCAGATGACTTCTGGCCATTTGGGTTAGATGTCTGGCACAGCAAATGCTTGATGTGGTACTTTCCTAATAGAACAATAGACTTGATGTGTGTGTGCTACTTCATTTATCCCACTCCAAAAGGCAGAGATTTGTTGCTGCAGTTTGACCATGCACTAGGATTTCTTTGTGGCCAAGTCCCCCTTGTGCTAAGGACCCAGCTAAACAGGCCATTTGGATAAAGTTGTACAAGAGCTCAACTGCTGCAAAATCCCCCCAGTCAGCAAGAGTCTGGTGCATAAGTTATTTGTTCTATTAAAGGTATTTATGAAGCCCTAATGTATACTCATTGAGTGGTTTTAAATCTGCACTAGTGCAACTGCCTGTATGAATTTTATTTGCCTTTGTTGGAGACTCTTCCACAAGTGTCCTGGCAGCCTCCTGTCATCTTTGGAATGTCCTTCAGAAGGAATGCAATAGTTGCCCTGTGTACTGCACAGTGTAAAAAGGGGACCTGCTTTTCAGTAAAAGTAAGTCTGTCTACTCCATTAAATTCTTCAGATCATATGAATAGGTACATTTAGTAGCAGCTATGGACTTTTTCAGGCATTTTGATTCATCTACAAATTAATAAGGAAAAAGAAGCATCAGGGGAGGAAGAATATGTTTTCTAAACCTAAACTTCTTGAGAGTGCTTAATCAGAAGGACTTTATTATTTCTGTAGACAAATTTATTGTTACAGGCTTACAGCTGGAAGTTGCATGCATGAAAGTACACTGCTAAAAGTGGTCACCACTATTGATAGGAGCTTTTATAGAAATGTAGAACATTCTTGTGAGTACACCATGCATACGTGTTTTCTTCCACCTCCCCGTATACCACTAATCCTTCCAACTTGTGGGTTGTGGAACTTTTTTTGAAGTTAAATTTTCAGTGGAGCAGTACAGTTGCTTTCATTCTCACTGGTCTTAAAAAGACTGTTTTAAGGACAGGGCAAGACATGGACTATTTCGGATGATGATACCAGGTCTCCCTGATGCCTCTGTCTCATGAATCCAAATGACATCGTCATTTGGTGGCTAAATTCAAAAGATCAAAACGAGCCAAGTGTTAAGTGCAAGCTAGAGTTGAGTTTTCAGAAAGGTTTTCTACAGAAATGCAAGCACAGACCATTTACTACCAAATGCTCACAGACGGTAGACCTGGATAACCTATGCTTCATGGTGAGCTTACCAGCTTGGTGTTGATCAATGTTTGCCACACAGTTCTGTGGGAACATCTGATGTTTTAGTTTAATCTGAGCATGAGTGAGGTAACCATCTTACAGAACATGTTTTTCTTTATTTAGTAGATCTGTTACAGAAGATGAATGTGGTCCAATTTAAAACCGAAAGTTGTAATGAAATTACTCCTGCCTCCTGGACATAAAGAATGGTTGCAATTTCCACTTTACACAACCCTACCTTATTGAATAAACCAAATTTCACCTCCTACCATTTTTAAAAAGAATGTTTCAATGCCTACAAATCTGTTCTTTATTCAGACTTTATTCAAGTCATGCCTGAGTTGAAAGCCCTGGTGTGAAAGTACTTGTTACTTTCAATAAGAAAAAAAAAATCATGAGAGGAATGGCATTAGAATTATGATGGAGAGTGAAACCTGTGGCATACTGCCTACATAAGACTATTGCAGAAGGGAGAGATTTTTTTTGTGTTGGAGGCTATGCAGCACATGAACTGTGTTAATCCATCTCTGTAGGGAAAAAAAAAAATCCTTAAAATTTACGCCTTAGTGAAAAAAAATGTATAATAATGGTCTTAGTTTAATTTATCCAGAAATATTTCAGAAGTAAGGGCAAAACTTCAGGCTGGTCAAAGGTAGTTCTAGAGCAGAAAGCAAGACAGTAAAGGTAAAATGGTGCCTGTTGAATATCTAGTATTTCCTGAGATGAAGATCAGGTAGCTGCATGGGACAAACTACAGGCAATGTTTGTCAAGATAAAGCATTTAGCAGCTCTTACCTGGAGCAGGCTAAAATTTCTTTTCAGTTTATGCCAACTGCTTCAGCCTTAGAGACTTGGCATATGATTAGATTAGATTTGAGAAAATTTAAAAGACATATTAATTATATCTTTTTTTCCATGTCTTTCCCTGCAGCTTTTTTATGAAGTTTGCAGAAGTTTCTGTAAAGGTCTGGTATGACTATAGTTGTTGCAATGTTCTCAGGACAGCACAAGCTCCTTTTCATGATCCATCTACATTAGTGTTACAATGGAAAAGCTGTTGAGGTGGAGCTGAAGATGGGTGCTAGTTTTCATAAGGAAAATAGGGAGTCTTTTTCCCCACATAAAAATGTTTCTGTTGTTGATGGGGGAAAATATCAAAAAGTTATCCAAAATCCAAGTTTCACACTTGCCTACTCTACTCTGGAAATGTAAATGTGAGGTTTGATTAGAAAATTCAGAAATATGACTTTTAAGCATTGTAATTTGGATATTTCTTTATTCTTCTTATTTTTATGTTGGCATTATGAAACTCAGTCTTCCCTTTCTGCAAATTTTATTATATTAAATGCACTTTCTTTGAAGAAGCTTATAGCCTGATATCACCAGGTAGGAATTTCCATGAAGAATTACAATGACTTTTTCAAGATCTTAAAGTTGGAGTTGGGATAAATATAATATTTCTCCCTGCATTAATAACATTCTTTTTTTTTTATTTTTTTTTTTTTTTTTTTTTGCTGGGGAGGGGTAGTGGTATGAAGAGGCAGATAGTATAAGATTTTTCACTGAAAACTCACTTTGAAGGTTATCTTTCTCCAACCACAAACCCATGGAAAACTTTCCTTAAGGTCTGGATTTGTTCTCGTTAGTCTTGTTGAGCTTTGCTTTGAATTTGCTGTAGTGTAACGTTGCAAAGATTTTGTGAAAGGCTGTCTAATCTCACTGCATGCTTGCTTTGTATAGGTTTATCAAAGGGTGTACTGCAAGGTTTCCACTAGTGCTTTATTTGTGGAGAATTAGTCCTGGAGTTTCCACTGGGAACTGAATAGCAACTAATGGCAACTGACCCTTCTGGAAAAGCATCCTCAGGAAGTGCAG
The DNA here is from genome assembly GCF_037157495.1 of Lathamus discolor. NCBI lineage: Eukaryota > Metazoa > Chordata > Aves > Psittaciformes > Psittacidae > Lathamus > Lathamus discolor. Next base: position 17,271,897 of record NC_088888.1, read on the forward strand.
ACTCTTGTCTAAGGAGTTGTGAAAATTCTGACAACCTTGAGTAAATGGTGGAGACTCTCATCATGTTTGGAGTCTTTGGTGGTTGATAATAGACGTATAATAGAACTTCTAATGAAGTAGTAAAGTATCCCAGGTGCTAAAGAGGAAGAAGATGAGCCATAAAAGGGTATCCATTGGGATCATTTATTTTAGGGTCATCTTGGGTATGTATGTGGCAGAATGACATGGAGAGAAAAAGCAAAAGCAGAGTTGGAAGTTAAAGAAGGTGAAATTAAGCAGGTGGAGCTACAGGAGACAGGCACAGCAGCATCTTGAAAGACAGGAATAGCAGAAAAAGCTTGTTCTAGCAAATGATGTTAAAAGAAAAAAGTGAAGTAAAAAAGTGGGAAAGATTGCATACAGGAAGCTGAGAAAGCACTAAAATGTGAAAAGGTTCAGTGAGAGAATAGCTTCCTGAAGAAGGAACTGACAGTTTTGAGAAGGAATCGATATTTTTCCTTAAAATTCTGCTGAGATTAATGTTGGGTAAAATGTAGCAAGCTTTTTTGCAAAGGAGGAGGTAGCACATGGACCCAGAGAGAGTCTGAGCTTTCACGTGCAATTTTTGTTTGTTGAGGGCATTAAAAAAATACCTCTGTTGGTTCTTCTATTTCATTTGGCTTTCATGTCTAAAGAAATTCAAACTGGGAGAGGAGATGGGAAACTAAGCAAGGTGCAAGCCTATTCATCACCTAGTCAGTGGAGGAAAATAATGAATGATCAAATGAAAGTGTCTTAAAATAACATGAATGCAGAGACAGAAGAAACTGCCAGGGGAAGGAATCTGTGTTAAGAGAAAACTTGCAGTTTCCCTGTCCAGTTGTAATAAAAGGCAGTTGTCCAGCTGGACAACTGTCTCTAGTACTCTACATATACTTTCAGTGGAAGGCAGTGTATGTATCATCTGTAGCTATGATTTTTAATTATTGTTACTTTTTAGAGTAGTTAGAAAGTCAGAAAGAAATACTTTTATCCAAAAGGCATTCAATTTGAATACTTCTTGTATGCATGTATGTATGGCCAGACTCTTCTCAGTGGTGCTAGGTGACAGGACAAAGGCAACCGGTATAAACTAAAGCCTGAAAAGTTCCACCTGAACAGGAGGAAGAACTTTGCTGTGAGGGTGAATGAGCATTGTAATAGGATGCCCAGAGAGGTTCTGGAGCCTTCTTCCCTAAAGATCTTCAAGAGCTGTCCGCACACAATCCTGAGCAATGTGCTCTAGGTGACCCTGCTTGAGCAGGGAGGTTGGACCAGATGACCTTCAGTCAACCTCAACCATTCTGTGACGGTGCATGTGGGTATGTCTGCACATTACAGGTTAAAGTCTGTAAGTCTGAGTCTAAAGGAGAAGAAAATAATAAACCTTCTGGCCCATTTTTGTAAATAAAAATAATTTCTGTAGGATAATATATAAGATGTGGGGTAGTTTGGTAGCTCTGTCAACTTCAAGATGTCAGCCAAAACAATAGGAGAAAAAATTCTCTTTGAAATAAAGAAGCTTCAGATCTTGAACTGAAACTGTGAGATACCAACTCCAAATCAGTCTGCACTGATGAAGAGGATTAAAGGGGGTATGATTAGTTTTATTACAACTGCTTACCTATTCTTTATTTTTCACAATCTGAAAAGGTCGGGTAGTAGGAAATCTTACCTATAACCTTGCTTTCTTTGTCCATTTTGCATACATGAAATGGAGAATGAGGTCTGCTAATGAAGACTACAATGTTCTTAAAACCATTCTGGGGTTTTAGAGAATGTTCCAAACATATCTGCTGGGAGCCTCTAATATTTTGCTAGCAGTTGATACATTTAGTTATTTTTACTGTATTCAGCTAAATTTAAGGGGTTAGGCAACGATAAATTTTTGGTTATTTTCCAAAATAGAATCCTTTTCCTACTTACCCAGCCAGCTTAATCACAACCATGCAGGAGATGGGGACTGTGTATCAGCTCTGCTTAAATACAAATTAATTGCTTAAGTATTCCTACAAAATTGAAAGTTCTAATGAATTTAACTAATAGTTGTATGTAGATAAACTAATATTGGCCCCAGAAAATGCTGCTAGACTCCAGGTAGCTATCTTTAAAACTTGAGCTACGGTGGACACTGTATGCCATAGCTGAGAGAAGGGTTAAGGTATATGTTCTTCAGAGGATGCACACCCCCAAAAATGTTGTTGTAAACATGTATATGCTACATAAATCCTGTATTAATCAGGTCCAGGCTTAGTCAAAGCTTAAGGCTAAAATTTTTTGGTTAGAGTCTGAAATGCAAGCTGTTGTAATTGGTTAGTTGGTTGGTGTATAAGTGTGTGAGAAGAAATGAAGAGCTTCCAAATCTTGGACAAAATGGAAAGGGAGTATTTTTGAATCATAGGTTCGGGCTCATATTTTTTATCTACAGCAAAAACTCAAATAATTTCATGCCCTTTAAAAGAAAAAAGACACTTTGGCCAAACCATGTTGTCAAAATATTTGAAAAATTCCTCCCTCCATTCCTCCTCCCTGGCCAAATTGTAGATTAAACTGTAAAAGCTTTAAAAACAACTTAAGACAACTTAAAAGAACTCATATTCCCTAGCCAGTTCTCAAAATAAATATCCCACCTTTAACATGAGAGTCTGATAGTTTGACAAACGTGCAGAAATAGCTTCATATTAGCACTTATCAGTTGTACAGATGCCATTCATCAGCCACCACTATTTACAAACAAGTAAATATAATGGAATTTTAAAATCCAAACTGCTTAAAATAAGAACATATTTATTTTACATACAGATGCTATGTTTGGGGATTTGTTTTCTGGGCACATAAACTCTTGGGAAAATGAATTCTCCTAGTCAGGGTTGTTCAAAGCTGCACTGCTTGGTTTCAGGGCTCTTAGGCACTGCTGTAGTGCAAACAGTAATGTACTAGAAATAATTTGATGAATGGTTAAAGGAATTTACCTCTTGGTAAATTGTCTTTAAAGACATTGGTTCCATTGTAAATATGTCTGTGGAGCCATTGAGATGCAAAGAGATTTAGGAACTGACTTTATTCTGATATTCTTGACTGGTTTGAAGTCCTGGTGTTGCATATGCATTCTGAATCTGGAGTTTAACAGTTTTAACTGGGCTTGAAACTCACATAATTTAATAGATTTAATAGTTATACTCCAAATTGCTCTTAGAAATCTTTCTGCTTGAGAGTGAAGTTGGCTGGCTTGTTGATCAGCCACCTGAGGGTCTTTCTCAGATAACACTCAGACTTGCATCCCAAATGTGGTTTTGGCTTGTATGCCATGCTTAATGAAAATCAGAATGTTGATTAGAACAAGCAATAGAGAAAATTAGTTTTCTGTGTACATGAGTGAGATTTATAATTCCTGTAGTATATCTTATGTCTTTGTAAACTGGAAGACAGCACCTTGCAACATTAGAAAATAGGTAAGAAAGAGCCTTTTAGGTGGTGAAGGAAAAAATAAAGAGCTTTCTTATCTCAGTCTTTGTGGCTTTGGATCCTGGCACAGTTCTATTTCATGGAAATAGTGGGAAATGCCTTAAAACAGTCACTTGCATTGTGACTTATTGTTCCAGAGTTCGAGGATCCCAGGTGAGAAAATATGAGAGACAGAGACCTCTCAACCAGTTTATTAATATAGGAAAATATAGAGATAGTAAAGGATACTTCTGATGTTTGGTTATCTTTCCAACCCCAAGGACCCTGTGAAGACGATCAGGAAAGCAGCTGTGGGAATAATCATTGCAGTGCTAGGTGGCAGGCACAACCTTAGTGTGTGTCCCCGCAGAGGCCACATTGACCTCGGTGGTACGAGGCTCTGCCTCCCCCACATCGCATGAGGCTCAGGCTTTTATACTGACAAAAATGCACTCATTCCGACACAGAGGACCAGCCTACTTAGGAAGAAGTGGCTAGCAATACCTAGAAAGGTCTCCAAGGGTTGAGACTTTTCCGGGGAGTTCTAAAGCAGAACTTTCTGGGTAGGAACCAAAGCTGGATTTCTGGAGAGCAGCTACAGCAGGACTCTCTGGGGAGGAGCCAAAGTGGACAAACAACACTTTTCTACCTTTGTAGAAGGTAGACTATTATCTATTGTCCCTGACACACTCATACATAACAATACATTATATATAAACACATTGGAACCAATAGAGTGGGGGGAGTTAGGTTCAATTAATACTATACTGACTATGACGCTCTCGAAGTAGAATACCTTGATTCTGATTCTGCCAGTTATATACCAATGAACCATCTCTCTACCTCATTTATTTACAGCTGACATCTTGCATTTATTTAGACAAGAAGCTTCACAGGTTGAGGTTCCCCCTAGCTACACACAACTGACATATAGCACAATAGCTAGAAGTTGCCATACCACAATACAAAGACCTTGTTATCAATATTTTAGATTAATCCACAGATAGTTTAACGAGGAAACTTTGCTTTTCATTTTTATCTGAATTTCAGCTCCTAAGGATGATGAAAATTATGAACTTACTTAATTATTATCAAACATTAGATTGATAGTTGCTCTTTCTAGAAACCTGAAGAACCACTATGACTTCCCTGGCCGTCATAAAAAAAGCTTCACCCTTTAACAGTTCCTGTAATATAGCAGTGACATAAAAGTAGACAAGTTGACAAGTAGGCACACCATTTTGGAACTGTGGAATATCCAAAAGATTAATTTAGTATATTTTTTTACTGGATTTCCATGGAGAAAAAAAAATATTAGTAAAAGATACAGTGAGATGGATTTTCAAAAGGAACAGTCTTGATAGGATTGCATCTATGTAAAATTAATAACTACCATCTGGCCCTTACGTTAACTGCAGGGTCAGAGCCATCATAACTAGTTTATCCTCTTGTGTCCAAGATGCTCTGTAATAAGCAGTATTTTTAATGCCACAGAGAGTTTAGAATTTTCTCAGTCAGGAAAAGACAATCCAAGTCTCTGTAATCATGTAACCATGTAGGCAAGATGTTCTCTGTCATTGGTCATGCAGGTAGTCCTCTGACCCTTTATTAGCTCTACTAGATCTATTCTGGAAAGAAGGAATCAAAATTGTGTTTTTCTGGTGTAATTGCCAAATACAGTCACTCTGGTGTTGTGATAAAGCAATAGCAAGTACGATATCTAAATTGAATCTATTTGGTTTTGTTATTAGGATATGATTTTAAAAGAAAACATTGCAGTAGTCCAGACCACAGAAGTGAAACCACTTCCTTGACATTGTAGCATGAAACATGGGTGCCTTGTTTGGAAACCTTTTGTAGGCAAAGTGCTGACAAAAGGGTAAATTCCAAAGTAACCTATGCCTCAAATTAACTCTTCTGCCCCTGCTTCCCCAAATCCCAGAAATAGTTCAAGCACACCACAACATTTGCCCCTAGGATGCATGCATATTTATACATATTTTCTGGCAATCTAGTCCCATTGACATATTTAGTATAAGAAAACTTCAATAAACTTGGAGGGGAGGGAGATAACTCACAAATCAGTACCATAGTCAGTGAGGTACTCAACTGAACTGTATAGGAAAGCTGGGAAGTGTACCTTAGACCATACTTAACATTGTGCATTTATCTTATCTTCAAAGACTACTGAGTGCTGGAAAAGTGAACAGTGAGGATCTTATTGAAGTACATAGTGTGTATAAGCCACAGGATGCAATTATGTGATGCTGTATGTTGTTGCCATTGATTCTACAAACTTTCCTTCATGCAATAGAATTGAGTTTTGTATATCGGATTCAGAAAAGTTCCCAAAATCAGTCTGAATTGTAACTAGAAAGTGACACATGGGCTAACTTTGTGCTGTATGGTGATGTGTTGAGGAGGAATTGTGTTTCTTTGGAAGCTGATGGGTATTTAGTTAGTGCTTCCAGATAAGGACAACTGTGTATAACTTTGTAGTTTGACTTCTAAGTGGAAGTATTCCTAATACAGCTTCTAAAGATTTTGTCCTGTAAAATCAACTTACATGTCCTCTTCTGCTTGCTTCATTTACAACAGATATCTCATTGTCAGGGTTGGATTCCCAGAGGGACATGTAATCTCCCTCATACTTCTCAACACAAGTAGTGCACACATGTCATGATAGAGATGGTGGAGAGGTAAGGAGCATTTTGTCTGCTCTGCAGTTCTGTGCAGCTCTGTTATGCTCTGGTTTGAAATGAATGAGCCTTTGCAAGGACTCATAGCTTTCTAAAAAGTTAATGGGTTTATCTAAAGTTGGTTAACTGGGCTCTCCTTTTAACTGGTTGAGGGACTGGCAACTCCAGAGAGCAGTCCATCCCGTACAATGATTGTTCAAGATAAATAGATAGGAAAAATTCTCATATTTGAAAGGTTTCTATTAGCCAGATTTTATAATTCTCCTTTGTGTGTTTATATCCAGAACTGTTGGCAGAAATGAGCTATTAAGAAATTATTTAATGCAGAATGTACTTGAATCACAGTAGATCCATAGTCTTATTTGATGCTACAAAGCATGACAGTACTTGCTTCTGGGAAATCAGTGTAAATTTTTTCTAATGTATCTAAAATCTCTGTCCTCAGAGAGGTGCTATAGCTTCATTCTGATAGCTGTTTTACAATATCTGTTTTCTCAGTGTTATCATGAATGACTTCAATATACATGTATGATTGCAACACATTTGAAGAAACTTACCTGCTGGAAATTTTTTAAAGTGATTCCAGACAGATTCCTTAGAAGTCAAGCACATAGAGATTAAAATCAATTTTCAGATACAGGTGGTAATCACTTCTTTTGACGAAGAGACTTAATTGATTTTTATTACCTGAATTTGAAAATAGCTGAGCATATTGAATTGTGTCCATAGAGAAATGTCACATGTGCTGCAAGCCCACAGTAAGATGCTGTGATATAATTTTTTTTTTAATAGCTGCAAATATCCTGTTTTCCTCTTGGTTTACAAAGAAAACTCAGTGCCAAGGGAGCTGAAGACTGGGATGTACTAAGCTAGTACAAATTTAACTGAAGCCAAGAATGTTCCTGGCTTGGCTCTGAAGAGTACAAAGCAGCCAAGGACATTTGGAAGGCCAGATCCAAACCAGTCTGCTGAGCTTCCTATACTGTACTGCATCCAGCAGTAATTATGTATGTGAATTTTATTCTGTCCTGTCTTTGTATCTTGTTTTAACAGAGGATAGTCTGCTGTCTAAGTGCCAGGGCAGGATGACAATAGCTTCATAAGTGACACAAACCATACATTCTGCTTTCCTAGAAACAGCTTTTATTTCTTGTCATTAGCTTGCTGCTTTTTAGCCAGAGTTGACTCTATGGCTCTACTTGCCCAGGTCAGGATGTGGGAAAAGTTAAATCCAACATACAGGCTGACCTAAAAATGTTATATTGCCCCTGAGAAAGAGTCAATAAGTAATTTATTTTGTAATGTAAGCAGAAACCAGGGCAGTGATTAAAAAATAAAAATATATTGTAACAATTCTTTATCTGCTTTTGTAGTATCACAGCAGACCAGGATGCCTTCAGAAAATTATTATTTACTCCTGATACAGAGCTTCAATAATATCTCTCAACATTCTCTCAATATTCCTCTCAATATCTCTCAACATTCCTCTAAAACTGTTTTCACAGAAAATGTTTAGCTAAATATTTGTGTTATAACAGCCCTGGATTCTTAAGGTTATATTCTGTAAGGTGCAAGAGTTATACTCCTTACCACTTTGAAAATTCTTTAAATATCTAGAGTGGAACAAAATGTTTTTGTCTGAATGATATATAAGATACCCCAAGTGCTATCATGCTTTAATTTAGTTGATGTTCCCCTTTTCCACGAATGCACAGACATTCATGCAGAAATAAGTATTTAGCTTATTCATAGATATCCCTGGTTTATGCTTTCATTAAACATATCGCATTTAATTTGAATGATTTTCATCTTGTTTTCCAGAAGATCCATGTGTTCTTACTAATTTAAATCTTTCTGTTCTTCTCTTCCCCATTTATCTCTCTTTTTTGCTTATTGTTACACCTGAACTAAAAATATCTGGATTAAACATGTTGAGGTTTTGATAATAGGTCTGTCTCCCCTTCATTTTCCTTGTAAAGTATCACAGCAACCTTTCTATATTTAGCATCCAAGAAAAGTTGAGATGTAAGGAAAGTTTTCAGTAGAAACTGTTTTTTATTGAAAATCACTATTTTGATCAAGATTTTTTTTTTAACATATGAAGTTTTTTCTTCTTTTGAAGAGTTATTTTTTCATTACACCTCTGAAAGGGAAAGAAAACTGGGTTTTGTGGAGCGTCAATGTCAGACTGTATTTTTAATGGTTACCACTGTATTTACTGTAGTGTTCTGCTTGTATGTATTTTGCCAGAAAAAATGAAGGACCAAATGCGCACCAGAAAACCCTCATACTGCACTCGGCTGCAGCAAAAAGCTATGCAGAAATTGTGCATGTCATTACTTAACAGAGAGAAAATTCCGTGTTACCAATACAAGGTATGACTGAAAGAAAATGAATGCTAGTACAGCAGCCTAACCAAAGATCTTCCCATTCAGTTTTACTTCTTGCCAAGCTATGCTGTGACCTGCCCCAAAACAAGGACAAAAAATGTAGGCTATACATACATGAGGCTACATATGGATTACATAATTTTCCAGAAAGTTCCCTGCATGTGTACAAAATTGTGGTGGTGGTCTCTGAGGGTCATTTACTTCTTCCAACAATCTTCATCACTTCTGGCAGCCTTTGAAGCACATGCAGTAGATGCTCATACCAGTTTAATTGGTTCGTTAGCATCAGAGACATAATAATCCTCCTATCCTCCTACTTACCTGTTAGTTTAACTGTAGCCTATCCTGGGCACCTGCCGTTCCCAGATACTCCTTATCCCTGTGTCCTGTTCTTCTAGACTATTTTTCTTAAAACTATGTCAACTACAATGATTTATCTTGTACAAGAATTCTCAGTGTGTTCTCCAGCTGCACTCTATATTTTTTTTCTGTGCATCATGCACCTCAGTAATTTTCCATTGCTACTGTTACAAAGCCATCAAACTTAACATTACTTAAAACTAATTCTAAAGGTTTATATATTCCATTTTGTGATTTTTTTGCCCCCCTTGTCTCACGTGAGATGACTTTTACTACTGGAAAATTGCTTGCTCTCTTAACATGCAATAGAAAGTAAGCTCAAGATGATAAATTTTGAGGTGATTGTTTCCACAGTTCAAGCTACATTTTTTAAAGGGGTGTCTATGTAGAGAGCTCGTGTAATTTCTTTGAACAGGAACTGAACAGATTATCGTTGTGTAATATTCAGTAATAAGAAATTCAAGTTACATGTTCCGTGGTGTGTGCTTGTATGTGTATATTATATATGCATGTGAAATAAGTGCTGGAGAACTGAAGTAACAGGTCCTCTCTGTGAGATCTTATGCAATGTACACTTAGCACATGTAAATGCTTTGCCTAGCAATCATGCCAGTCGCCATGGGATAACATGGAATAAGTAGAAAACGATTTTGTGGTAACTGCAGCCCACAGTGGTTTAATGAAATTCCTGAAATGTCAGTAAGGTTGTAGACTTAATAAACATTCTTGAGTATTCCAGGGTTATTTTTCCCTTGTTTTCCTTTGTGTTGTCTTTTCTTCAATCAAGTATATGACAAATCAAGTGCGTAAATATTGTGCAGACCTCTATACTTGTGAGTCTTACTCATTGGTGCAACTGTGTTTTTTGTTTTCAGAACTGTTAACTTCTTCCAGAAGTTTTAGAGGCAGAATTGCTTTGCAACAATCCTGTCAAAGGGCTGCCTTACACAAAACCTTATCAGCCCTTTTTACATAAACCGAATACATACAGTATGCTCAGTGTTCTGTTTGGCATTTTCTGATTTCATAGAAGAGCCCCTGAGAAATGCATTTTAACTGCCTTCCTTGAGAAAAAAATAAATCATATATATATACATATATGGAGAAATATATATATATGGAGAATATAAAGAGAAAATAGATGGGAGATGCTTGAGTCCTCCCCAGCTGTGGCTGGAAAAGGTAAAATGTCCACCTTGTTTATTCCAACTGAAAGCAGGAACATACAAAAGTGTCTGTTTAGTTATCTCAAAATATTCAGGGAGAAGTTTTGTCTTTCAGGGAACTCTGTGCACCACAGTGGGCTTTGAATCAAGAGTAGGAGTTGAACAACTCACCTTGCAGAGACTGCAGAGCAGGGAAAGGGCTGGGGAACAGTGTGGTGTGAAACATAGGGGCTCCACACTTTGCAACCTGCCCAGTGGATGTTTTTTCTCTGAGCTGGCTCGGTGCTTGACTTAGGAGGGGTATGACCTGAAGCAGAAAAGGAAGGAAGAAGAGCTGTCGTATTGCTTTTATCTTTCCACGTGGATCAGCACTCAGGTGAAGTTGTCTTGCACTGAATATGTGGCTGTTTAAGTGGGGTATAGTCACACACATATGTGCCAAAAAGCACATAAACTGTCTTTCATAACAGCATCTTAGCTTTCATGTAATCAACTATAATTGAAGGTCATCCATCTTTTTCGCTACAGGTTTGCTAAACTATTAGACTTCCTTTGTTACTAGTCTATATGGGTCTAATAAAAAAAAAT